>NC_140936.1:18099270-18259270 GCF_014529385.1 Adiantum capillus-veneris | reverse complement strand
AAGAGGTAGGTACTTCTATCATCGAGAACATTGATCTACTTCCATGACATAGGATTTTATTAGATTCAAGAATCATTAGATTAGTTATTTCACTTTGGTCATCCGTTTGTGGATGATAGGATGAAAGAGAAATTTAATCTACTTCTTAGATTCCAAAAGAGACCCTTCTAGAAATTACTGGTCATTCTAGGATCTTTGTCCGGTACTATGGATGTTGGAAATCCATGATGCTTGAAAATTTGAGATCCGAAGAGAGTTGCCATTTGATGTGCCTTAATAGTCTTTTTGATAGGCATAGAGTGTGTTTTCTTGTTAAGCTCGTCGATTGAAACAATCCAAGTTGCTTCCCTTGATCAATTTTCAACTTTTGGTATACCATACATTTTGAAACATACTCTTGTATGTTTAATTTTCATGGTAGACCAAGAGAAATACATTTCTACTCCTTGAAGAGTAGACTATGGAATCCTTCTTTGCCCCGCATAAAGAGAAGTATGGGATTCATAAATGACTTTCGTATTGTATGGGTGATTAACACATAGCCTATTGCCGTTTGGAAGATAACCATCCTTCAAGATGAATGGCTCTTTTTTCTTACATACTTAAAGTCTTGGTCAGTAGCATACTCACCTCATTTGTTTGTCGGAGAGCTTGGTTTGCGTCATGAAGTTCTTGAGGCTTTGTGATCCATTCGTAGGATGAATGGAGTCCCCAAGAGATAGTGTTTCCACGTGTTTATGGAATATAAAATAGCTAGTAGCTCTTTTTCGTATTTGCCCCATACTCACTTATCGAAGTTGAGTCTTTGATTCTCATATGCTATGGCATGCCCCTCTTGAAGCAAAATAGCTCCAAGGAAATTACCACAAGCATCACATTGGACCTCAAATGGATTTGAGAAATCTAATAGTGTGAGCATATTTTGAGAGATAAGATTCTCCTTAAGCTTCTCAAAAGCTTCTTGCACTTTTTTAGTCCATGAATACTTAACGTTTCTTTTTGGGAATTGGTTTTCCCCTTGGCATCACTTTTGTTTTTATTTTCCATGGGCTTGAAATTCCGTCTAGCCCCTTGTTGGAAATTGATGCACGAAGCAACCATGGTGTGGTGGATTACTTTGGTGATAGAACCAGGCTGTTGAGAGTTGACATACTTGGCCATCTCTTTGGGTAATCCTACACAGAATTGTTGCTTTTGCTCGACAAAGTCTATCTTTTGAAAGATAGTAACCTTCAGATGTAAATCCCAAAACTTGTCAACATATTTGTGGATAGACTCATGAGAGAGAAGCTTTAAACTTCACCATTTGGTAAGCACTTTGTCCTTTGCATCACTTGCAAGTAATTGCTTCATAATGGAAACTCATAGAGTTTTCCATGTCTTTGGGGCTTCACCGTTGCCACGAAGGCTAGCCCACCATTAATGAGCCGATTTTTGGAAGTGCATAGCTACATGGCATAGCTTGGAGGACTCCATGAAGCCCTCGTCTCCAAAGGCCGCATCAAATTGTTGGATGAAGACCAATACTTTATCGGTAGCACCAAAGGTGCCATAATAGGTGAGAAAAGAGATACTTTTTCCTCCCTCTTTAAAATTCTTTAGCTTTTGTGACCTTCACCATGCAGGGTAAGATTTGCAATGTTCTCCCCTCTTGTCTTCTCTAGGAGAATAGCCATAGCTTTCATGGATAGAGGAGGAAGGTTAAGAATAAGGAGAAGAGGGGTGACCTCTTTCTTGCCCTTTTCTTCCTTTGTTTCCTCTCTTCCCTTTTGGAGTGACGAGGAGAAGAACTATGGGTTAACCATTTCCTTTTGGGAGGAGTTGGCAATTGTTTAGACCGCCATCTTCATGGAGCCACATCTTTTGAGGAACTTAGGGAGTCATTACTTTCTCCTTCTTTGGATTCCTCCTCTCTTATGGGAGAGAGTCTTCTTTTGGGGGTCTCACCAAGAGGCCTCCTAAGCTCTCTGTCGTCTTTGAGAGGAAAGGAAATCCCATAAGCACGAAGTTGTTGAGTAACTTTGGCTTGCAAAGAGGGGTTGCCCATAGCTTGTTGCAACCTAGTAACAAGATAATTAACAAACATGGGGGCATCATCATTAACACCTTCATGTGCAAAATCAAAGTTAACAATGTTCATTCTACTCTCTTGGTTATTGTCAACCATGTTAATCAAACTTAGGTGTTTACTTAGTGTATGCTTTGGCAATTCAAAATATTAGTTGCTACTCCTCCTAGCCTTTGAAAATAAGGCACTTAAGTATCTACACCCACGGCTCGATTTGGTTAAGTATAGAGAGTAGTGGAGTGGGTCTAACATAGCAGAGTTGCCAAGGGATAGCTCCTTTCGGACTTCTTATGGCTCAATAATGGTAAAGCCGTAGGCAAGTCTAAAAAGACTCCATTATTAAGACCAAAGCTCCCGAGGTGTGCACCATATCCCACATAGTGAGCTCAACAAAACCGATAATAGATCCGAGTACCACTTACCCTAATATAATTAACAAAATCAACCATTAATAGGTTACTTAAGGACCCCTCTTCTTAAGCAAGAAAAGAGAAACCAAATGCTCTGATACCAATGTAATCAAAATGGCCTATGAACTTTGAGAGTAGAGGAATTAGGAAATTAGGTGAAGCACTTTTGAGAGATTACTTTGTGAGCATAGCGGGTGAACTTAATTGATGGTACTATCCCAAGCCTCAGTCCCAAGGCCTCAAACACCTTCAAAGGTGGAGAGAGCTAGCTGGGAATGAGGGTATGGAAGAGGAAGAAGAAACATTCCATAGGAGAAAGAAATAGTTCCTCACTTATCATCACCTCTTCTTGCCAGCATACATAATAGCATAGTAATGAAGATGGAGAAGATGGAAAGCTTAAGCATTGAGCATGGCTCTTGGTTGGATTTTCACTCCATAGCCAAGAGTGTTGGTGTAGGCTCTTACTTCTCACAAGCTTGGAGAAGGAGGTGGAGTTCCTCAACTTTCACCAAGTGAGAATGAATCCACAAAATGAGTGTGTGTGTGGTGTATATCCCCCTAGCACCCCCCTTGCTTGCTTGGGGCTAACTATTCCACATGCTGCAAGCTCATTGGACCCCTCTTCACATGCTGCATGCATTCAAGTACATGGGTAATCTTTTGACAAGTGTCCTCCTTACCCCTTCCAGAGAGAGATCTTGAAAATATCTAGATATTTGTTGGATGGAAGTAGAAGCTCATTGGACCCCTCTTTATATATATATATATATATATATATATATATATATATACACACACACACATATATGTATGTATGTATATACATACACATATTTATTTATTTATTGATGTATGTATGTACATATAATACGTATATATATGTATATACATACATACATACATATATATATGTGTGTGTGTGTATCTCTCTCTCTCTCTCTACACACACACACACACACACACACACACACACACACACACATATATATATATATATATATAGAGAGAGAGAGAGAGAGAGAGAGAGCGCTTACCTTATGTGAGTCATCTTTGTATCATTCCAACTTATCAGATGCTTCAAATCTTTGAAATAATTTCAGACTTTTTTTAATGATGTCAGAATATTCTATAAGCTATTTATTGACATGGAAAGTTTTTGAAACTCTTGACTTCTCCACACGTAACCATCCCTCTCTGCCCTTGCATAGTGAGAGAGATGCTCGCAGTCCAGTGTATCAATAAATAGCGGTGGACCCATGTGTGTCTCCATTGACTAGGCAATGTGCCTCCCCCCCCCAAAAGCCCTTGAGAACCTTTTGCACCTTCCCTTTTGTAGCCAAAATGGACTTCACTTTGTTGATGTATCTACAATGCACATCTCCTTTCCATTACGATGCACACCAAAAGTACTAATAATCTCTAAAGTTTACAATTTTAGAGCATTTTTGTCTATTTTTACCCGATTTACTTCCTATAAACATGGTTTGAGACCAATTATCTAGACTCTCAACCCTAAGCTTAGGCAAACCTTCTACAAACACTTCTTGCAAGAAGTGGTCATGTTGCATAGTTTAAATAAGAGACACACCCATGCGCGCGCGCACATACACACACACACACACACAATGTTTAACATCACCAAAATAAATAATCGAGTGACAAATACTATCAAATGAGTTTTGAGAGGGAGAGATATGACAGAGAGAAAGAGAGAGAAGAAAAAGAAAAAGAAGAAGACAAGAGACCTAAAAAATATATCCAAAGAGTCTTGATTCTTGCACACAAGTGCTTACATGCTCGCATACTTTCTCAAGGGGAGAGAGGGAGTGGGATTTTTAGTATCGTAGAAACAATCACAATGACCTCAAAATTGGCGGGAGAGGGAGAGAGAGAGAGAGAGAGAGAGAGAGAGAGAGAGAGAGAAAGAGAGAGAGAGAATAATAGTCCTTAAATGATATGTGCGTATATATATACTTGATTACTTACTTACTCACACACACACACACACACACACACACACACATTATAGAAATAATCACAATGACTTCAAAGTTTGGGGGAGAGAGAGAGAGAGAGAGAGAGAGAGAGAGAGAGAGTCATCGTCCTTAAAAAACATTAGATTGACCTATGGGACCAAATACTACAGGTAGCATACTTGAAGACCATGGATATAATGGTGGAAACTAGAAAATTCAATCCATGAAGTTTATGGGAGGGAAGAAATGTAGGCCATGATCCAGGGTAAAATATAAGACAAGAAATTTCATGTGATCAAAAGATGAGCACTGAAGTAGGGTATGATATCTATACTCTCAAAGTTTCAAGGGACACAATGTGTATACAAGAAGAGGCTCTCCTACATTGCATCAATGTATGGTCTCACATTTAAGGCAGCAAGAGCTAAGCCAAATGGTTGGAAACAATATAGATTGTGCGTAAGGGAATAGGCTCAAGCATGTTAATGGTTGAAGACAATCTTCTCTCTCAACAAGGAACATGATTTTATACTTGGGGATAGAGGGAGATATAAATCAATGCCATGCATGATTTCAGGTCACAACTTCAATTTTGCACCACATCCTTCAGTTTAACATAATGGCCAAAACTCTTGCAAAAATAAACAATTGAGTGATCTTATTTTTCTTTCATTTCTATCAAATTTTAAGGTGAAAATGATGTGAAATTGTACATGAACAAATAGTGATCACCTTATTGTACTAAACTACTTATGCATTATTGTATTAGGTGATGATGTAAAACATTGCTATGCTTGTGCACAAAACATAGATAGAGATGCAAGCAAGGCATCTAGAGAGAAACATAGATAGAAGGGTCAATCACATTTTTAATATCAAAAGAAATTCAACTCATCTCTTCGAAATTGAAAGCTTTCCTGGTACATTGGAAAGTATGAGCCCTAATCTTTTCATAACTCTATAGACTCTTAGATATGAAAAGTTTTATAACTACACAATGTAGCAGTTATGGGCCTTCATCTTTAAAAGATTGCTAGCTTACCCAATTTGTACTTCTCTACTTGGTAGCATTTTTTTCAACCTTAAGTAGTTATGATGTGCACTACTATCATGTCTTGCTCATAAGAAAGATACAAGGATAGAAGCAAGTGAGAGAGTGGAGTAGAGATTGAATCCAATTGTGTTCCTATCATTGAAACCAATTCTAGAACCCACTCCATTTTATAAGAAAAAACTTCACACCATGCTAACTCATGAAATCTCTATAATCAAGCTTGGTAGCATTGCTAGCTCAAGGTAGACCAAAAGGAGGAATCTCTCTCTCTCTCTCTCTCTCTCTCTCTCTCTAGCTTCAAGGTCGTATGAGGGGTATTTGGTGTGTTCATACACTATGGAAGAAGGAATTGACATTGATCCGATTGCAAAGACCTTTGGGGTTTTAAACTTTTGTTTTTGAGTTGTCCATTGCACCCCCCCAATTGGTACAAATATAGAGCATGTGACCACACAAGTATTTTGCACAACCAATGCACAATTGATATGTGCTGCTTTTAACAATGTTGTGGATTGTTACTGACCGTCCAATGGTTTCAAATTTTTTTCTTAATATTTTCTATTTTTGCACACTCCTTCCCCCTATGGGGCTCCTTTAAGTTGAGAGAGTAGAACCTCAAGGATAGACTAAAACCCCAGGTATGATGTGTAAGTGCTTTCTAGTCCAGCTTCCAAGTACTCTCTCATGGTAGGTTTTTGTTAAATTTAAGGTTATTTTTGTGTAGGGTTATGGTAGGGGATCTATCTATAAGAAAAGGCAGGGCATGAAGGGGCGACAACCATTGTGGGAAGAAATTGGTGAAGCACATTATGTTGTCCTTCACCATATTTGGAGACCATTTGAATAAGTTTTTCACTGCATTATTACTTTTGGATTTTCCATTGCTTTTATGGACTGGTATGTGCTGTTGATTGAGGAAGAGGAGTGCATATTTTGTGCACTACTTGCCCCTTGTGAAATGGAAGTATGATGTTGGGAATAGGGAAGAGAGAGAGAGAGAGAGAGAGAGAGAGAGAGAGAGAGAGAGAGAGAGAGAGAGAGAAGACGGAGAACTTGTGAGGTCCTTGCTTGATCAATATGAAGTATGTGGTACCTTTGAAAAGACTCCAACCCTATTTCCATAGAGTGAGAGAGAATCAATGGACAAGTGAACCACTAGTGAAGGGTTGGTGTCATCTTGTATTACAAAAAATAAGACAAAACAATAACCCAATAATGATGTTTTACTTCCTAACTCTACACAGATACCATTAGGTTGTGAGTCTCAACATTGCAAATTCTCAAGCAAGAGTCATTGAATGTTGAACTTCACTGTAGCCTATGGTATTACTTATCTAAACAGAAGTCAACCTAGAAAGTGCTAAATCGAGGATGGTGTGAACTAAAGGCTAATGTAAGAAAATGTTGCATGGGAAATCTTACCACAAGTTGGACACACTAACAGTGTCTAATTGACCCAATTGCATGATATATCTATATCTATATATATATATATATATATATACATTTATATATATATATATATAGATATATATATAGGTCAAAGTAAAACCCATACGGAAAACATTTGAGCTATTTCTTGAAGTGAAATACACAAATAAACATTTTTTGTATTTTATTGAGGAGAGAAAGCGGTTCCCAATCCAAATTTATTGCATTGATATTGGATATTGGAGTGGTCTCTCTCAATATCTTCTAGAGAATTGAGAAGGTTGGAGTCATCTCCTCTTTGATGTTGAGGTTGTAGAGATCCATATATTTTGCAAGAAGAGGGCCTAGTCTAGAAGCTATGGTTGAATCATAGTATCATGACTTAAGGTGCCAAGGCACATACCCCGCTCGTCCTTCTTCTTCCATAGATTCATTCTTTTATGAGTATGCTCTCATTGGGGTTTTAGCTTTTGAGCATGGTGGTGTTGATAGGTTCGATGCTCTTTTGATGCTTGTAGCTTTTGAGCATGGTGGTGTTGATAACTGTGACACCTATGTCTCAAGTGAGCTATAGATTTTGTGGAAGAGTCACTATCATCATATTCAATGGATATCATTTAGTGAACTCCCTCTATTGTCATATGACCAATACCTTCATGGTCAAATAAATTTTGAATATAAAGTTATAACCTTTGAATATTTCTATGACTATGAATAAGGTTATGTTTCTAAGCAAGTAAGATAATGAAATCCAATACTTGGAGGTTGATGGGGCTACCAATGAGTGACACAAGAGGGGCTACTGAGTAGCACTAGCTACAAGTGCCCCTTAGGTTCTTATTGGTGGTGCCAAAAGGTAGCTCAATGGAGCACAAGAAGGCTACCAAGTATGCATAGGACGGGGAAGCTAGCCATGTCGTGAGATAGACAGAGGCCTTGCAGGTGATTTGTGAGCTAAGGGAGACAAGGAGAGGTAGCAACCTCCCCCTTGATCATTAGGAAAAATATGAACCCTCTCAGGGCCCTTTGGGATCAAGATTAATTGGAGGCTAGCGAATAGGAAGAGGGCGGCAGCCACACTCTGTGTTGGGGTATAAAGCCCAATGTGGTCGCCCAGGTAAGTGGGCGGGCCGCCAGGTATGTACACATATTCTTTTGTAAAAACCTAATAAGAACTCACTATGCTCTACACATTACAGTAGAGCGAGTTCACCATATCATCGTGCTCTTCTTCTCGCACTCTCTCTCGCGTCGTACTTTCGCTCGTACTCCTTCAACTGGTATCAGAGCTCAGATCAAGGCTTGGGGCAGCATTTGCAGGTATCCAGAGTCACCTGCTCAGATTGGAGTGAGATTTGACAGGCGAAGACACTGCCCCATTTCCTGTGGGAGATCTCGAAGGGCTTGGTGTACTCAGAATTACATTCTGAGGTCATCTCGGCCACCGTTCGGCTTCGACAAAGATCTGTGCAGGCCATTTTCGACTACGTGGTCTCGGCGGGTGCAATTTTGGGGTTTCGGCCTATGACTGCAAGTGCTGAGGATATCTGCACTTCTAGAGTGCTGATTTGTGGCTATCTACACAACGAAGGACAGCTGACAGTTCTTGGAGGCGTGTCACATACGACACGGGCGCACCTACACACAGACTGTAGGCGACATCCACTAGTTCATCAGGTTGATATTGGTTCAGAGGTCATTTTATAGGAGAAACTCTGCCGAACTTTTTCGAGGAAAGTAAACTACTGTGAAGCGTAGCTATGGCTGGATCACAGGACACTGCTCTTTACAATATCACACTACAAGAGGCTATTCATATTAGCGACGCTCACACAGTGACGCTCAAAAAAAAAAATTCCCGGCGTCGCAAATTTACAAGTGAATTTGCGACTCTCATAGCGACACTCATAGCGACGCCGACTGGGCTAAAAAAAAAAACAGAGAGCGCCCAAAAACTCATATCTCAGATCTGAGTTTTTCGACGCCCTCAAGCAAAGAGCAGGTAACGCTCTCCCTCTCCCTCTCTTTCTCTCTTTCTTCTCCACACACACACACACACACACACACACACACACACACACACACACACACACACACACACACACACACGCACGAGGAGAGGAAGGAGAGCCAGGTATGCTCCTTTCCTCTCCTCACTCTCATGTTCCCTTCCCCTCTTTCTCTCTCCCTCTCTCTCTCTCTCTCTCACACACACACACACACACACACACACACACACACACACACACACATAGTGTTTTTGAGAGAGAGAGAGAGAGAGAGAGAGAGAGAGAGAGAGAGAGAGAGAGAGAGTACAAACATAAACAAAAACGCACACACACATACATAAACAAAGAATGCACACACACATTGAGAGAGGAAAAGAGAGAGAGAGCATGCATAAACAAAAAACGCACACATTAAGAGAGGAAAAGAGAGAGAGAACATGCATAAACAAAAAATGCACACATTGAGAGAGGAAAAGAGAGAGAAAACATGCATAAACAAAAAAACGCACACACGTTGAGAGAGAAAGAGAGAGAAACTAATTTAACGTCGTAGAAAACTAATTAAAATTAAAAGACCTAAAGATCTAGCCGATGAGGAGTTGAACTCAAGACCTATTATTCAAGAGGGAAATGGCATAACCAATCTATTATACTTGGCATGGGTGATAGAAAGGTTATACCATTTATCTCTTTTTATTGGCACACACATCCACACACCCGCACACACACAAGAAGAAGAGAGTTATAACGTCGTAGGAAACTATCCTAAAAGACGTTAAAGATTAGGTTAGATGTAGACTTATGTTAAATTAGATTTAGGTTTATTTAAGTTAAATTAGATTAGATTTAGGTTTATTTTTAGTTAGATTTACGTTTATTTACGCTAGATTTAGATTTACGTTATATTAGATTAGATTTAGGTCTCCATAGACTGCGATGCCTGCATGAAGCGGGTGAAGAAAGCCCTCAATGGAATATAGGGTATTGCTGCCTTCACTCATGGTGGGCTTCGTCGATCCAAAAGTACTGGTGAAATTTCTTCAGAAGATAGGGAAGAAGGTGGATCTTCAGGGCGGCAAGAGCCACTACATCCCCGACAATGACCATCTAGACAACCTCTAGTCATTCAACAGCAACTTCAAAGTTAGTAACAAGAGCAAGAACGGTCCAAAGGGCCAATTGCTGTCGTCAGATGTGGATGGAGATGAGGCAGCGTCACCGCCGGAAGTTAACTCTCACATCTTTAGTGATGAGAATGCCAACTCTTGCCGAGTTATGTGAAAAATTATGTGTTAAATCAGTTTTAAGGTTCTTATAATCCCTGTTAGTTTAGTTCTTTGTTTTTAATATAACATAATTTACGTTAGATTTAGATTTATGTTATATTAGATTAGACTTAGGTTTATTTAGGTTTACCCACACACACATACACACACACACACACACACACAAGAAGAAGAGAGTTTTAACGGCGTAGGAAACTATCGCAAAAGACGTTAAAGATTAGGTTAGATGTAGACTTACGTTAAATTAGATTTAGGTTTATTTTTAGTTAGATTTACGTTTATTTAGATTTACACTTATTTACGTTAGATCGAGTCCACGTAAGAATTACTTACGGTTTAGGGTTTAGAGTTAGACGAACAGTGAAAAGATCTACTGTGAAAAGCTGTTAAGATGCTGTGAAGTGCTACAGCTAGAGAAGAGGCAAAGGGGTTTTGTCCACTACATGCAGTATCATGTAGACGTGGGTCTATAGATTTCTTGTACCCACAAATATAGGTATTGACCAATAAAGACGATATTATAACCCGGTGGTTCTAATCTCCGTGCACCTCTAGACCGAGGTGTGCGGGGATTGGACATGACTAGAGAATGTGAGGTAGAGAGAGAGAGAGAGAGAGAGAGAGAGAGAGAGAGAGAGAGAGAGAGAGAGAGAGAGAGAGAGATAAGACGAAGAATACCAATAGAATATTAAATTTGTTGTCTAGGTTATAAGATTTTTATCCTCATTATGAGTAGTGACGAGGATGTGGGACCGTCCAACCGAAACACCTATCTCTCAATGAGGGTCTTATGTCCTTGTAATCAATGCAAGCATGCTGTGCGACGGACAAGACGTGTTTCTTTGCAGCACGTTCGCGAATTTGGCGAGTTCGATCCATCTATTATAGATCGAGTTGTTGCCAAATATAACTCATCGGACTCTGACGCTGGCCAACAAGCAGCAATCTTGCAACCCAATAGACGTGTTCGCAGGCGCTTTGGTCAAGCAGCATATGTGAGGCCACAAGATGTAGCCTCTGACAGCTCGGGGGATGATCATGCAGAGCACATTCCCAACGAGGCAATGTTTGAGCCCGAGATTGATGAAATGATCGAGACGATCATGGATTCAGAAAGGCTTATCTATGATGATATGAAAAGTGAAGCCGATACGCCATTGTATAATGGAGCACGTATGTCTAGATTGAAAGCACTCCTGGTTCTTCTCAACATGCAGGCAAAGTTTGGATGGAGTGACACTAGCGTCACAACGCTTTTCATGTGATCTATTACAATTAGTTTACTTTAATAAAACTCTAAATGTATAATGATCTGATAGATTTTTACACGATTGTATCATATTTTTATGTTATGTAGATTGCTTAAATAGCACATACTACCAGCTGACAATGTGATGCCAGATTCCCGAGATGAAGCAAGAAAGATTTTGCGAAACTTGGGGATGGATTACAATTCTATCCACGCTTGTCCTAATGACTGCATTCTTTTCAGAGGGGAATACATAGACATGGAGAAGTGTCCGAAATGTGATTCCGAAAGATATCGAGTAGATCTCCACGGGATAAAAATTCCACAAAAGGTTTTGCGACATTTTCCTCTGCTTCCTCTCATCAAGCATTTCTTCGAATGTAAGTCCATGGCCGCCCTAGCATCATGGCATGAGGAGAATAAATCTTCGGATGGTGTGCTACGAATTCCTGCAGATTGCGCAGCCTGGAAACATATAGATGGAACATGGTCGGATTTTGCCAGGGAAGCTCGAAATTTGCGCTTAGGCCTGGCTATGGATGGCATAAATCCATTTGGTCAAAGATCAACATCTTACAGTGTATGGCCCATTGTCATCGTCAACTACAACATTCCCCCGTGGTTGACTACAAAGAAGGGGCACCTATGGCTAAGCTTGATTGTGCCAGGGCGATATAAAGTGGAGAATATGGATGTGTATCTTCGTCCACTATTGGAAGAGCTACAACAATTGTGGATTGGCATAGAGGTGGTGGATATGAGCCGACACACAGGACGACGGAATGCTTTGATCAGAGGCATTCTAATGTGGACCATGCATGACTATCCCGGGCTAACAGAATGCTCAGGTGATCTATTGACACTCCTCACTCAGACACTGTAAATCTTGTTTTTTCCCATAGTTGATCTATTATCATGTGTATACATGCAGGGCTTCAAACAAGCGGATACAGAGCATGTGTCACATGTGGACCTAGACTGAATGCACGTAGGGCGCCCTCACTGAAGAAGCAAATCTACGAAGGTCATCAAGCGTATCTTCCAGAGAATCATGTGTTACGTGACGGCTTTTTGGGAAGAGAGACACCAAGGATGTGTGCACAAGCATGGTTAGAGCAGAAGGAGATGTGCGATGACAGATTGCCTCCAGGGATGAAGAAACTATCTCTATGGTACGAGTTACCATACTGGCCCTGACTCATGATCAATCACTTGCTCGATCCAATGCACATATTCAAGAATGTGGGTAATCTACTATGGGACCATCTGACCGGCAAGAAAGATACTTTGGGAGCCAGAGTTGACCTTAGAAATGTGGATCGTATGGAGCAATATTGGCCGCAAACAGCGTCTGATGGATCGATAAAACTCCCTAAAGCACCATGGATTTTCACAGGAGCCCAAGAACGCAAAGTAAAAGAGACCATTCGATCTTTGCGGACCCCCACTGGCGTAATGCACTCGCTCCGAACGTGTTTTACTAAAGAAGGAAAGCTTACAGGTTTGAAGTCACACGATTGGCATAAAATGTGTCAGGTACTTTCATAGTGGACTTTAATATCATTGCATAAAATGTGGACTTTAATATCATTGCTGCACATACTTTACAGTTTATTTTACCGGTTGCCATTGAGGGATGTTTGTCTCTCGACATCCGTAACACAATCTACAAACTTGCAAAGCTGGTGCAATGGATCTCACAAAAGGAGATCAACGTAGACTCCATACCATTCGCCAAACTAAATGCTGCGGAGCTTGTGTGCATGTTTGAGAAACATTTTCCTACTACCATGCTAACCATTCAGGTGCATCTTCTTGTTCACATAGTTGATGAGGTGGAAATAGCTGGCACAGTTCATTCCAGATGGATGTTCTTCTTAGAAAGTTTCATGAAAACGCTTAAGGGATATGTGCGTCAAAAGGCACGTCCGGAGGGTAGCATGGCAGAAGGTTGGTTGGTATCAGAGTCCCTAGTGTACATTGGAGAGTGGCTAGACGGATTTGATAAAGCCCGGGACACGCTATGGCGAACCATAGATGATGAGCGCATATCTGGGATTGTCATGTGCAATCTCGGTGTTGAGAAGAAGATGACGGAAGATCTAGAGGCTAAAATCAACTGATTTTGCATGCTTCACAATCCAGTGATGCAAAAGTGGATTTAACAATATGAGGATGCAAAGCAAGAGCGACAAAGGGCACGAATCGAGTGGAGATGGGGAAGACGACCACCGATGCACTATCCGACGGGTCTGGAGAGCCTACCAACATTCATGAGCTTAAGATGGTTGCACAACCAATTGAAAAGCGCACAACAATGCGGTGACGAAGTGACTGAGGAAGAGTGGGAGTACTCTCGGGGTTGCACGACCAAGGTAAGTTTGCAATGTACGACTAGCTAGTGACTTTATTTCTAAACGTTTGAACGGCCACTCATAATCTTTGTTCGTTGTAGTATAAGTCATACATAGCAGCATGGTGTAAAGGTCGACATTTTAGGGTGGAATGGATCGACAAAAAGCATTTTACTCAAGATTGTGGAATCATGGCAAAATTTGAACAGTCTAGTCGACGACGTTCCTCTGATGCAGATCTTGTGGTGGCGGAACTCACTTACTTCGGCACGCTACAAGAGATTTTGAGGATCGATTACAGAGGATTTTTTGTCGACTTGTTCGACGTGCAATGGTTCAAGATAATCATGGAGGGTCGCAACGCTACTGTGCGTAGAGGAGAGTTTGGTTTTCTTGAGGTGGATTCTACTAAGAAATGGACTGACCTAAGAGACACTTTCGTACTACCCGAGCATTGTGAACAAGTAAGTTTGTAAATAGTTAACATCCCCCTTTTACAAGTTATGTGCTTGAAAGCTCTCATGTAAGTTATGTGGCTCTGGCAGGTAATATTTCATCCTACAAAGTCTACATCAAACTGGTGGTACGTCATAGAGGTAGCCCCTCGTAGTGCAAGGACGTATGAAGGCTACCATGTGCCAATCACAATGGCATCAATGGAGAAGATCAGAGAAGATGCTCAATTAGAAGCCGTTGCGGTGGTGCCAGACGAGCATCAAGATGCTACTACTCTATATGGGGTGCATGCAGAGGAGCTACAAAATGAAACAGAGGATATGTGTTTAAACGGAGAGCTCTATATAGATATAGGAAGTTATGGTGAGTTATGCGAGGATTAGAGAGAGATCTCTTAAAGCCACAAATATTGTATTTGAACAATTTTGCTCCGTGTTGTAAAAGCTTTGGCTCTCTAAGTACCTTCCATGGTGTATAACGCTCTTTTCTACTCGCGCTCACATCTTTTGATTGAAAATTCTGAGTTTTCGACTTGCCTCTTATATCACTCAATTCATTGCGTCATTGTATTTATATGCGTCATTACGTCATTGTATTTAATGGTCTTTGCGTCATTGTCTACTCTATTCATTCAATATTAAGTTTAAATATTCGTGTGTTTAATGCAGGTATGGATGATGAGGAGTTTCTTTCTTCTTTGTCACCGCAGCAAAGGCAGTGGTACGTGGAGCGTCATCGCTCTGGCGCATCATTGCGCGTTCCTACTCCATCCTCATCTCCCTCTCTTTCGGAGCATTCGGCGTGCTCCGAAGCTTCGGTGTCGACGAGACGATCTTCACACTCGTCTAGACACCGGCGCTCTAGTGGTGGTGGTGGCGGTTTTTGTGGGGATTCCGTCGCCGATGCCTCCACACCGCCTCGTGTTCGACGAGGCTCTTTACCCTCCCTTTCTTTGCCCGCCCCCACACCAGCCAGAGCATCGCCATCTACGCCAGGTTTTGCGCGACTGACTGTTCCTAGCAGCTACACACCTCTACCTACTCCGCCAGGAGCCACCCCACTCGACACTCCTCGCTTCGGGGCCCAGACGCCGGTGGAGACACCTGACGTCCGTACCCCCATCGACACGCGGCTAGAGACCCCTGCCGAGACACCCAGGTTCACGCGTCACCGGCCAGAGGGCTTGCCTTACTCGGTCGACTTCAGCGGCGGCATCATCATGGATGATGACGGCAAGAAGGTGATCTCGCGCATGCGTGGTCTTTGCTCTCAGCTGTTTAGACACTACATACTAAACAAATGGAGTGAAGTACCAAGTGATTTAAAAGCCAGTGTCATCAGCATACTTCATGATGAGTTTCCCGTTCCAACACGGGATCAGCGCTTCAATGAAGACCTGATGAAGATTCGAATGCGCGAATACTGCAAACACAAGCGTTCCGAAGTGCAAAAAGCAATCAAGCATGGGTGGAACAGGCCGGATTGGCTGGCCAAAGAAGATTGGAAGAATGCGAAGAAAGCAGCGCGCGAGAATCCCGACAAGTGGAAGCAACAAAAGGATGCAGCCAGAGCGCGAGTAGAGGCAGGGAGCTCGCACCACTTGGGGAGCGGTGGATGGGCATCATTTGAGGCCGATTTTGTAAGTGTTTTCGCATTGCTCTTTATGTTCGATAGTTTAGGGTTTATGAGTTTTTTAATTCTAACATAATGAAATCTTTGTATGTTTTGATAGTGGTCGATGACAGGACGTGATCCCACACCGTACGAGCGCGAGTACGCAGGCAGGAAGGGCTTAAACGCCCTGATGGACATTCTCAGTTCTCGCGGCGGCATGGTTAGTATTAGGGTTTACTCTTTTCTATTTTTTGTATTGTTTTATAAATGTCGTTATATGTTTATACTTACTGAAAGCTGTCTTATTGTCTTTTTTTTGCAGAATTCAACAGATACGCTGCTTGGACGCGATGAGACGTCTGACTAGACGACGTCAGTTTAGCCGTAGCTAGATAGCATTAGTTTAGGGTTTCTCATAGCTTATGTATCATGAGACGGATTTTATACGTCTTTTTGAACCATGTATATTATTACATTTGTCACCACAGTTCATTTTGCCAATCAATTCTTTATGCCTATGATGTTGTACAATTGTCATTATTACATTTTCCAATCAATTCATTTTGCCTATGATCTGTACAATTGTCAATTTTACGCTTGTCAATTTTGCAAACAATGCGTCTTGTGGGTGACTAATTTGGGTCTATTATCTACCCTTGCACTTTTTAAAAAAAGTGAATCAAGTACAATATGGTTGATGGGTGGCAGGGCATTCAATGCCCTGTCACCAAAAAAAATTTCTCTCGGGCGTCGCTATAACCGTCGCTATGATCGTCGCTACGAGAGCGTCGCTATATGCGACGCTATAGAAAAAATTTCTCTCGGGCGTCGCTATAACCGTCGCTATGATCGTCGCTATGAGCGTCTCTATATAGCGACGCCTATAGCGTCGCATATAGCGACGCTCTCGTAGAGACGCTATTAGCGACGGTTTTAGCGACGCCGGGGATTATAAAAACCCAGTGTATTTCCGTCGCTAACAGCGTCACAAGAGCACACAACCTCTTGTAGTGTCAAGAAGCTGGATGGAACCAATTTCCCATTGTGGAAGAAGCAGATTTAGCATGTGTTGGTACAAAAGAAGCAGATAAAACCTATAAAACTCAAGGGGATAAAACCACAAGATATGGACAAGATGAATGAAGCGAAATGGATGAATTGGCACTTTCTACCATTATGCTGACTTTGGCAGAAAGAGTTTACTTCAATGTAGCAGACGAGATGTCGGCTTATCAAGCATGGACAAAGCTGAGTGATCTTTATGAGAAGCAGAGTGCAGCTTCACAGGTATACTAGCTTAAGAAGCTTGTTGACTTGAAGATGAAAGAAAGGACACCTATGTCCAATCATCTGAATGAATTCAACACCATCTACAGTCAGTTGTCAGCTCAAGGTGTCAAGTTTGATGAACCTGTTAGAGCTATGTTCCTGTTGATCACATTGCCGGAAAGTTGGGACACTTTTCGCACAGCTTTGAGTAATTCTGCACCTCCAGATGGTTTGACCATAGCAGGTGTAGAAGGCAGTCTGCTTACTGAAGAAACCAACAGAAAGACAATGGACAAAGGCAAAGGAACAACCTTAGTTGTTAGGGGAAGGACCAAAGAAAAGTACAAAGGTGGAAAGAGGGATCATTCTCGTAGCAAGTCCCGCAGTGCTAAAGGCAAGAGTGACATAGAATGCTACCATTGTGGCAAGAAGGGTCACATGAACAGAGAATGCAGAGAATGGAAAGCAGAAAAAGGCAAAGAGAAAGCAGAAGACCATGGTGAGAAGAACAAGTCCTCAGTGAAGATTCAAGAAATAAATGTGACAAACACTATTGCAGAGGATGACAGTCTAGTGTAAGGAGATATCTACTTCTTGAAAAATACAATGGAATCAGCTCTTCTTACAGCATCTGATGAAAATGCACTGAGTGACTGGATTATAGACTCAGGGGCATCACTTCATGTGTCTCCAAACAAGGAGTGGTTTACCTCTTATGTGACCACTAAAGATCATGTTCGGCTAGGCAATGGGCAGACATGTGAGATCTTAGGTGTTGGATATGTTCAATTGAAGTTTCAGAATGGCTCTTCTTTAACGCTGAAGAATGTGAGACATGTTCCCGCAATTACAAAGAGCTTGATCAGCACAGGTTTACTTGACGATGCTGGCTACGTCACCACTTTTGGACAGAACATGTGGAAGATATCCAAGGGTTCTATGACAATAGCACATGGAGTAAAGCCTGGAGGACTTTACATGATTTATGTATCAAATGTCTCTAAAAATGTAATCAATGTAACCGAGCAGCCGAACGTTTCTTTGTGGCATAGCTGGTTAGGACATTTGTCCAAGAAGGGAATGGAAATCTTGTCTCGTTCTGGTTATTTTCCTGGCTTGTCATTTAATGATTTTGAATTCTGTGAACATTGTCTGTATGGTAAGCAAACACAGCAGCCACATAAGCATAGAAGCAGTAGAAGAGATACAGAGTTGGCACTTGTTCATAGTGATTTGTGTGGACCTATGCCTAACCTATCTCTAGGGGGAGCTTCTTACTTTATGACATTTATAGATGATTACTCGAGGAAAGTATGGGTTTACTTTCTCAAGCACAAGGATGAAGCGTTTAGTGTTTTCAAAACGTTTGTGACACTTGTGGAGAATTAGAGTGGCAAGAAGCTTAAATGCTTACGCACTGACAATGGTGGAGAGTATGTTTCAAAGGCCTTTCAGGACTTTTGTGAGTCAAAAGGTATAAAACGTGAACTTACTGCTCCTTACAATCCTCCTCAAAATGGTGTTGCTGAGAGGATGAATAGGACCATACAAGAGAAGGTCAGAAGTATGTTGTCTAATGCACAACTGCCAAATGGGTTTTGGGCTGAAGCTGTATCAACAGCTGTTCATCTTATAAATAGATCTCCTAGCAAGGTTTTGCAGAAGGATTCAGTGGCAGAGATGGTATGTTTAGGCAAAATGCCCTCATACAAGCATCTCAGAGTCTTTGGCTGTGAGGCATATACTCATTTTCCAAAGGAATTTAGGAACAAACTTGAGCCAAAGAGTAGAAAGTGCATCTTTCTAGGCTATGGTAATTCTGGTGAGATGGGGTACAGACTTTGGGATCCCGAATCTAGAAAGGTTATCCGCAGCAATGATGTTCACTTTAATGAAGCCAAATATCATTCTAAACCAGAGAGGGTTGAGGAGATTATAAGAGTTGTCTTCTAAGAAGATGCACCTGCACGTGCAAGACAAAATGTCAGGGATCAAGAGGAGCAAGGACATGATAGAGTGGAACCACAGGTTGTGGCTGAGCCTGAGCCACGTATTGTGCGTAGATATGGACGTATCACGCTACCTCCTGATAGGTTTGTTCCATCTATGAACTATGTCATGTTAACTGATTGCAATGAGCCTTCATGTTACAAGGAAGCAGTGCAAATGAAGGACTCCGGGAATTGGCAATTGGCCATGCAGTCAGAGATGACAGCTTTGCATAAAAACCAGACATGGAAGCTAGTTAAATTACCACAGGGCAAAAAGGCTCTACCTTGTAAATGGGTTTACAAGTATAAGATCACCACTCATGATAGTCAGCCAAAGTACAAAGCAAGGCTTGTTGCCAAGGGCTTTAAGCAAGAACAAGGCATTGACTTTGATGAAGTCTTCTCTCCGGTGGTCAAGATGACTACATTGAGATGCTTTCTTGCATTGGTTGCCATATTAGATTTGGTGTTGCACCAAATGGATGTCAAGACAGCGTTCTTGCATGGTGATTTAGATTTGGAAATTTACATGCAGCAGCCAGAAGGGTTTGTTGAGAAAGGCAAGGAAGATTTGGTATGCCAGTTGTTAAAGAGTCTTTATGGCTTAAAACAATCACCGAGGGCATGGTATCATAAATTCCACAAGTTTATGCTTTCTCAAGGCTACAAACGTAGTGAGTTCGATCACTGTCTATATACAAAGAAGGCTAAGGATGGCAGTTGGCTGATCCTTATTTTGTATGTGGATGACATGTTGATTGCTGGCAAGCACTTGGAAGAAATTTCAGCTTTGAAGTCAAAGATGGCAAAATCGTTTGACATGAAAGACATGGGTGAGGCAAGTCATATACTTGGTATGCGCATTGAGAGAGACAGATCAAAGAAGTTGATTTGGTTATCTCAAACAGAGTATATTGACAAGGTTTTGCAACGTTTCAATATGGAGAAGGGAAAGGCATTGAGTGTTCCATTGCCACCATATGTGAAACTTAGCAAACAAGATTGTCCTGTGTCTGAGAAAGAATAGGCTGAAATGGATAAGATTCCATATGCGTCTGCAGTGGGTAGTTTGATGTATGCAATGATTGCTACTCGCCCAGACATTGCATTTGCAGTGGGAGTAGTAAGTCGATACATGTCAAACCCAGGCAAGAAACATTGGGAGGCAGTGAAAGGAATATTGAGATACCTGAAAGGTACAAAGAGTATGCGCATATGCTATGGGAGTCAGGAGCTAAGTGTAAAGGGTTTTACAGACTCAGATTATGCAGGTGACTTAGACAACCGAAGGTCTACGTTAGGGTATGTCTTTACATTGGTTGGTGGAGCAGTATCATGGCGTTGTAGATTACAAGATTGTGTTACTCAGTCTACTACAGAAGCTGAATATGTTGCAGCATCAGAGGCATGCAAAGAATAAATTTGGCTTAATCGACTAGTAACAGATTTGGGAATCAAAGAAGAGATGCCTGTGTTATATTGTGATAGTCAAAGTGCTATAAAATTGGCTCGCAATCCAGTTTATCACTCAAAGACAAAGCATGTGGATGTGAAGTATCATTTCATCAGGGAAATGCTCGAGGATAAGCAACTTCAGCTTGTCAAAGTTCACACCACAGAAAATCCTGCTGATCTACTTACAAAAGGACTTCCCTCAGAGAGCTTTGCGCATTTTTGCAAGCAGTTAGGTGTAGGGTAGTACATCACTTCTCTACATCTCTTGTATATTAGCTTGTATAGTAGATTCTCTCACACTTAAAGTACCACATTGGACTTTAAGTGGGAGGTTGTTGGGGTATAAAGCCCAATGTGGTCACCCAGGTAAGTGGGCGGGCCGCCAGGTATGTACACATATTCTTTTGTAAAAACCTAATAAGAACTCACTATGCTCTACACATTACAGTAGAGCGAGTTCAGCATATCGTCGTGCTCTTCTTCTCACACTCTCTCTCGTGTCGCACTTCCGCTCGTACTCCTTCACTCTGTACTTCATAAAAGTAGGGGGACTAGGTAGCCTTACACCACTTAATGGCATCCTACTTAGTGAGAAGCTAAGGGAGGTGGCTAAGCATGGATTGGGAGGGGGGCAAGGGAACACTCCCCCCAATTTTTGGCTTAGATTACAAATACACATTAAAAAAAAAAAAAATCAAAGAAATTTCAAAACTCAGATTTTCCCTCTTTAAAAGCCGCTTAAACAAGATTGAAAATTGCACGGAACCCTTACCCATCCTAGGGAAGGGAAAATTTCAAGAGTGCCCATCCCATGGGATGGGTTGTGTGGCATTTCGACCTTCAAAATGAAGGGTAAAATTTTCCCTTTCCTTTCGATCAAATCGTTACCAAAAACAAGTTTTTTCATGAGTGCATTTTAACTAACCAAAAATATGTGTTTTAGAACAATTGTAACTTGTAAAGAAAACTCTGAAGTTCAATGCGCAAGGGTGGACTTTGAAAACATTGCTTAGCAATACTAAAAATCATTTTCTACAAGATACACAATGAGCAAGAGAAGTAGTAAGCTGTAAGTGGAACATGAAAATCCCTAGAACTTGAAATGTCTTGCAATGCACTTGCAGTGAGGGAATCATACATCTTGGTTTTTGTTGGATATGCCCTTTGCTGGATTTATGACCATGAAGAGTCTCCTCCCGAGTTTCAAACCTTCCATTGTTGAGCTCATAAAATTACCACTACTGTTATTCTCTCCACGAAGCCAACCTTCACCCTTCGAGCTTCCAAGTTCCCTCTAAGTTGTTCTTGTCTCCTAAGAATCACCAATGGAGAATAGTAAGATCCTCATAAAATTGTAACAACATCAACTACAATAGCATAATCATAAGACATGGTGCCATCTTAAACAGGATGAAGTGATAAGCATGTGTTTTTATAAGTAGGCTTTGGGAGCATGGCTAGCAAACCATGAGAGTGATTTGGACACAAAGTAAAATGAGGAGGACAAATGAGAAACGGAGTCAAAGTGGGGAGCAACAAGAGTGCTTAATCTTTATTGTCTTTGTTCAGCTAGTCATTATTAAGCCATGCTTTGAGTCAATCTCTATTGTACTTACCTTCTCTCTCATTCTATCCCACAAGCCTTGATTACATGGCATCCTTGAACCTCCTCATCTCAATTGAAACTTGGATATAGAAGCTCTTAGCCAGCAATTGGTCGATGAGAGACTTGAGATTCAAGATTTGTCAGTCAAGTAGCCCACTACTCCTGCCAAAAAACTCATGAGCGATTGAACTTTTGAGTTCAAACTTCAAACTTCAGTCTTTGTGCTTCCTTGTCTCTATATTCTTCCCAATGCACTAAAAATTCCATGTAATAAAAATTCTTCAGTCTTTGTGCTTCCTTGTCTCTACATTCTTTCCAATGCACTAAAAATTCCATATAATAAAAAGCATACCTTAACTTTTAACTTCTGAGATGCATGGCACGGCATGCTTGAAGAACCTTCAAAATTAGATTCCATACTTATTAGTGACTCTCAAAGTCCCTATAGCATCCTCTAAGTACAACTCCAAAAGGCCCAATTCCAAACATTGGCATGACTAATCTTTGCAGGGCACTTTAAGAGGTTGCCCTTCCTAGGAAGGGCTTGCAGCAGGGCCACTCAAACATCATGTCTTTCCTTAGGAAGGCCTATTGTAAATTTTTCGAGCGTGTGGTACAGAGCTAGAAGCAAAGGAATAGTGAGAAGGGTTGCAAATTTGGACCTGCCTCCAAACCTATTTTATGGTTAAAAACACATTTTTTGACCTTAAATGTAGAAAATGTGCACTTAAAAACCCCAAAAATCAAACTTTTTATAAAAAAAATCAAAACATCATTTTCCATCCTCCAAACCTATCCTATGGCTAGAAAGTAATTATCTCTCTCTGCAAAATCTTTCTCGAAATCTCCATTGCTACAACAACCACATGCGTACTATAGTCACACATTCTCTTTATGCTATCTCTCTCCCATCTCCATTTGTTAACCCTCACGGACATCCTATCACCTACGACGGACGCCGTATTATTGATTTGATAGAGTCATGGACCGGGCTTGTTAGTCCAATAGATGTGTAGGTGATCACCGATGAGAGGCGCACCAATTATCTTATTTTTACAATATTTGTGCAACGGCTGACCACTGTGGGTGCCCATGTGTGAATGGGTTAAACTCTTATAGACGGTCCATTTGACCTAAAAATCCTCATTTTTTGAGGTGTAAGCTAAGAAGTGCTCTTGTTCCATCTCTGTCTCCTTCTCCTTTGTGTATGTGTGTGTGTATGCTAGAGAGAGAGAGAGAGAGAGAGAGAGAGAGAGAGAGAGAGAGAGAGAGAGAGAGAGAGAGAGAGAGAGAGCTGCGGCGACATCGGCGGCGGCGAGGCGATATAGCCATCAGCGACAGCTCCTTCTTCTTTGCAGCACATGATCCTTCACGACAAAAACATTGAGAGGTGAGTGACACACCATTGTTCTTTGAGCTTGCTAGGACTCTCTAGCTGTGTGTTTGCAGCCTTTCAACGCTTGCACACAGTCCACATGCAAGTTCCTAGCGTTCGACATGTACGATGAAGCGTACATTTTTGGTGCCACTGTCGGGGATAGCCTTGCATTAAGCTTGAGGAGCACTCAGTGATACCTCTGGAAGCCTTTCTTCCATCTGCTTTTATGATTTTTGTTGAGTTCTGTGGCTGCAATGGGCAGATGGAGCAGGTTTCTGTTAACTACTGTTAGTAGATTTTTGTCAAATTTTTTGTTAGTGGATATAAGCTCTATTAGTGATGCATTGTACTTGCAAGATCTGTATTGTGCAGGTGTTAGTAGAGCTGTTAGTGAGTGACACAGTGAGAAGTAGAGTAGACATTGAGCAAGATCTGTATTGTGCAGGTGTTAGTAGAACTGTTAGTGAGTGTAGACAGTGAGAAGTAGAGTAGACATTGAGCAGCATAGTTGACAGTGTGTAAGTGTGCAATTCTGTGCTAGACAATTAACAAGCAGTTAATTAGCTGCAAGGAGGTTAGACAGAGCTCCTAGGAGTTGTTGTGTGCGTGTGGGAGATCGGCGTCCATGTGACCACATTATCCTCAGAAAAAACTTTTGTTGAAGAAAAAATAAAATAATAAATTATTTTTATTAAAAAAATCATTAAAAAACAAAAAAAATACGCTCGGGAAAATTGAGACCAAAAAGAATTTTGAAAATTAAAATTAAAAAACCTTATCCTAAAAGAAAGGGATCGTGATCATTCCCCCAAGCCCCGAGCCCGAGAAGCCCGAGTCCAGTCCTCAGTCTTATGATATACTACTCACACTACCTTATATGAACTTACTAATTCTAGCCCTCTCCCCACCTAGAAAAAGACTAGTTTTAGAATTTCAAGGACTATACGTAACCCTCTAGCCAAGACGCTTGTTTTGAGCTATCATACGCCATATTCTATCGCTCAGTTAAAAAAAGGGACCAAACATACAGACAAATTTGGGAGGTGGACAGCCTTCACGGGCACTCACCAACACCTCTAGAGTGTTGAGGTCACATGCACCTGCTCTGGTCGTGTCCTAGAGGACGATCACATTGAGAGTGTCTCCGTTTATATGGGCACCCATTATTCCTCTACCTTAGGCTCTAGGCCCTCAGCGGAAACCCAAGGTAGTACCATTCAGGACTCACATATTGCGTCTAGGGACTCTTCCTCTGACTACAACGTCATGGAGGGTTACCCGATGCCTAATCCTAATAGCTCAAGCCAAGACATGCATGCCATGGGCCCACGGTTTGGGCTGAGCGTGCTTAGCTGCTTGAAGGAAACCTTTAGTAGAGCCCCTCGCTCTGAACATGGGGCTAATGATGTAAATGAGGGGAGGTGGAGAAGTAAATTCTCCATTCATGACCAACATAGACCCGTGCTCCTGGAGAGTGTGCACGTGAATACTCCATTCACTGCACCCCCTGACTCTTCAGATCTATTCTCCTTGGAGGTTATATTACCTGATGGTGAAAGCCTTGCCGAAGTGCAAGAGGTTGAGCTGTATATCATTGCGGCTAGGGAAAAGGAAATCAAGAGCTTACGCAAGGCAGAGAAACAAAGAGAGTTAAAAGAGAAAGCCCCTATGTCAATATTCTGGCTAGGAGAGCAATCAAGTGCTCCTGAATTAGAGACCACTAAGGGTCAACCCATAGAGAGCCACATTGCATCTAGTTCAAAGGACACCCCTAGCACCTCAATCCTAGATGGAGCATTCCTAAATGAGAACTAGGAGTACGAACTACAAACGGAAACTATAATCGACTTGTGCACAATTCACACCTATCACGTGGGCTGGCTAGATGTCCTACAGTCCACAATATGTGCTACTAGTGTAGAGGATCAACAACAAAGAGTTTGTGAGGTCATCCATAGGGTTATTGAGCTAGAGAGATAGAACAAGGGGATCCACATGCCTCACTGGGTCTCATGAGATTCTTGGATATAGGGAAGGCTAAACAACCAACCTTATCAAAAATGGAGACTCCCTCGGTAACTCCGATGGATCCTCCATATGCTGTTTTGCCAGGGGTCTCAGTGCAATCTGAGCCCACAAGTGCTAGCTTTACTTTTCCAAGTCTAGCTCAGATTTTCCTTGATGACACCAGAGCTACCATACCTATCCTAGTGATGGACATGCCAAGAAACACACCATGGACCTCTGTTGTTAGTAAATCACCGCTACATGGTAGGTCAATGCCCGCAACAATATCTACAAGTGTGTACCAATTATATACTCCTATGGATCCTCATACTCATGTAGCTCCTACCCCTCCCATTGTTTCAACAACCTATGCTCCACAACCACAACATCCAAGCTCCTATTTCAATGGGACCATACCAGCTAAAATTAGCATGTCACATCCGACATCTGCTATGCCTAGGGACACACATATGAACTTTGGGCCACCGCATGGCACAACACCATACCAAACTTGGAACCCAAGGGCTTCCTATGCACCAAGACCAATGCCAATACTTACTCCACATGTAGTCTCTGGATTGCCCTCACCCACTGTGCTTGTTCACTTATGTGACATGGAAACATTTGCTCAAGCTATCAGTCGATCTATTGTTGAGAATATGTGTAACACGCCTTATAGTGAGCCTAGAAGTAAGGTAGTACAAATAGCCAAGCTCACACAAAAATTTAGTGAAGATAGGGATGTGAGAAAGCATATCAAAGTGTTTGAACAAATATGTGATTCCCTAGGAGAACACAATGACCTACATAAGCGTAATGCTTTAAGTCAGACCTTAAGTGGGAAGGTTGGGGATTGGTATAGAACCCTAAGGGTGGAAGAAAAAATGATTTACCCTACCCTTAGGAGATTGTTCTTGAAAGATACATACGAGAGGGAGTGCTTTGGGGTGTAGCATCTCAGCTCTAGAAAGCCCAACGACAGGAAGGAGAGTCAGTGAGAGACTTTATTAGTCGCTTGAAGCATTTGAATTCTCGTTGTAATCCAAATGACTGCTTCAATAATAACCAATTTCTTGATAGATTCATTAGGGGATTACGACATGAGGATATCTACAATGGCCTAGTCATTATGGGTATCGCCACTTGGGAAGCAGTCACCACCAATGCGATCCAAGGAGAAAGAGTGTTTGTTGAGCCTAAATCTACTAGCTCGCAAGCATCAGGGCATTAGCCAATGACCCTAAAGCCTAATCCTAAGGAGCCAAAGATATCTGAGATGACTTTAGCAGATCTCACCAAGGCCATTCAAGAGAGTCTTAGAGACAATCGTGCTCCGCAAAACAATCATATGTAT
Organism: Adiantum capillus-veneris; assembly: GCF_014529385.1. NCBI lineage: Eukaryota > Viridiplantae > Streptophyta > Polypodiopsida > Polypodiales > Pteridaceae > Adiantum > Adiantum capillus-veneris. The sequence continues at coordinate 18,232,300 of NC_140936.1, read as the reverse complement.
CCAAGAAGGGAGCAACAATGGTGCTCAGTATGCTATGGTCTGCATAGTACTAGTGAATGCCCTACTTTTAGAGTAAAATTCAATGGGAATTGCAATGCCTATGGGAGGTATGGTCATCAAGCTAAGGATTGCATAGTATTTAAGTGCGTGATGGCCAATAGACCAACCTTAGCATGGATGGACATACCTCGAGTGCCTGCATTGATGCCGTCCCCACCTCTTGATCAAACTTCACAGTACATGGTCCCTAGGGCCCAAAATGTTGTTCAAACAACACCCTTATCACCTCTAGTGCTAGGACCACAAACACCACATTTGAGAATCCCTTCTGTGAATCAAGTGGGTTGTGAGTCATTTGTTGCTTGTTTGGAAGGCTGTGAGGAAGATATAGTCCCTAATATTTCCTATGGAATTGATGCACTTGAAGAAAGTCCACAATATTACATGGAGGACTATTGAAGACAAGTAAAACATGTCTATCAAGTAGCTGCTCTTGCTGCAAGAGGCCAAAATATCAATTACACTGCCAAGAGACCACCTCTTCAATGCTAGGAGTGTGGAGGTCCACATCGTGTAGCCGGGTGTCCTATTGGGCTACAAAAGAATGCTACACTAATGCAAACCAATCAAGCGAGCATGTCTACAATGCCCATACTCATGTGTAATTGATGTGGTATAGATCATTTGATTGCCCAATGTCCAAATAATCCAAATGCACCAAAGATCACTCCATTAAACTTGATTGAGGTTACCGAGGAGCCATCACAAAGTACACATGTGGTACTAATATATGTACTCACACGATCGATGCTCCAAAAACAAAACTATATTCTTGAGGAAAGAGATATGACATCAATTGCCCAATCTCAAAAGAAGAATAAAACACGAAGGAGGAGATCTCACAAAAAGCATCGAAGTCAGACCCCAGTTCAAAGACCAACATAGGGACTGGTGATGACCTCGTATATATGACCGACGTTGAAGAGGATTCTGATTCAGGTGAAACCATGGAGACCAAAACGACCACTAGGAAAGAAACCAACAAAGAAGATCATCATGAGCCACAACGGCCAAGACCCAAGAAGAAGATAGGAACTTACCAAAATGCTACAGAGGAGATCGAGTGAGTCAAGCAATTAAGGAGTTTGGTAGAAGATACCCAAAGGGATCTAGAGCCAACACCTAGGGAGATCCAAATTACAGACACAGTGTCCCCTACACAACAACAACCTCACAAAGTCCATAGACCCCTAGCCATACCTAGTGTCGACCAAGAAGAAAGTGACTGAAAGTCATGGGAAAGTGGGCATATTCACTTCTTGTTGGAAAGAATGTTTACAGAGGGACTACTTGACCCTATCGAAGAAATGGAGATCCCATCTTCCCCACGTCAAGGGACTGAAGCCCAAAAGGTGCTGTTAAACATTACCAAATTGATGGATTTCATGGTTTCAAAAGTCAGAACCACCATCATGTCCAAACTATATGGAGACCTCGAGCTATTCTTAGCTCTTTGAGCTTTCCTCAATGGAGAACTGAAAGTCAGGCTACCACAATTTTCACAGATGGATGGAGTTAGGGAGATGCCAATAAAGGAGGAACACTTAGATCCACAACCCAAACTAGATGAGAACTCTGTTGTACAAATACCTGTTAACAAGTTGGGACAATACTTTGAGGGCGATGAATCCAATGCGACCATACCAATCACTACCAAGAGATTAACTGTGAAGGGAATCCTTGGTAGTGGTACTGGGGTTAGCATTGCGACTAAAAATTGTTGGGAAACTATGGGAAGAACTCACCTTGGGATCACAACCATAGTAGTAAAGATGGACAACGGGTCTATTGTGAAACCTATTGGAATGTTAGAAGATCTCAAGATCAAGGTGTTTGAACACAAAATAAGAAATACGTTCATTGTTATGGGTTTCTCCAAGCACACTATGACATCTGAGATGATCTTAGAACGTCCATGTGGGAAGAAAAACCATGTCTACTTGCAGTTCCAAGATTCTGTCATTCGACTGGATCTTGTAATTGGTCAAGCACATCCTCTAGGAGACAATTTTATATTTGATTGTAGATCTGACACCACAGTTGACTCGGCCACATTGCAGTATTTTTACACATGTAAAATGGACATTGATGTTGAGGAAGATTCTCCTTATATGGATGTTCTACCTGGGATGACTGAGTCTGACCATGTGGATTGGGTCCACCTAGCAGCAATCATAGACACTTTGGGAAATGAGGAAACAACTTGGGTAACACTTGGGGGGGATGAAATGCCACCACTCGTACCTTTAAATATGATAGAAGCAATGCATATAGCTTATGTTGACCTATAAGATGAAGCCTTGATTGGCATTGGAACAAGTAGTGTCTCACAAGACTATAGTCCACACAATTTGGAGTCAGAATCATCAATTGAAATTGACTCTGAGAACGAAGAATCTAAGTTAAATCTTAGTGCAAATGTGGGGACAAACCATTCAAGGCCTAGTGGTACCGTAAATGACAATCTATCCAGGAGATAGAAGACACGAGTAGAGCTTCATCTAGTGACTCTTCACTAGAGATCGGTCGTAATAAAAAATTAGACAAGAAGATTAAGAGATATAAGAGGCGAAGATATCGAGCAAATGTGCGTGCTAAAATAAATGAAAAGAAATCTATCGTAGAATGGCTTAATTATATAGAGGCATGTGATGCTCATTGGAAGTTGGTAGAAAACTGAGGTGAATACCTTCAAAGTGTTATGTGGTGTAGTCCACAACCCATTGATATAGCACAACTAGAGGCTACAGAGAAGCCAAAGTTGAGCCATATCATAAGGAGACAACAAAATTGAGAGTTAGCTCAACAACAAAAGGAAGCGAAAGTGAAATCACAGTCCACAGAACAACAAAACCCCACAGACTTACACCCTGCACCCAATCATTTCAAAATCCTACACCACGAAGGAGCGTAAGGTTGTGTATACAAAATCTCACCAAAAACCTATCGATGGAAGCAATGGAGTCTATGATGGTCCAGCAATAGTTAAGGAAATAGAGTTAGCAGACCCAGGTGAGGAGTCCAAATCTGTCCTCATTGCCCAAGATTTGATAGAGACTGAGGAGTATGTACTTAAAGAACTTCTCAAGGAATTCAGGGATATATTTGCTTCGACATATCATGATATGAAAGGTGTTCCACCTTCCATGGTGCAACACACAATCCCCATGAATAGCATGGCTAAACCAGTTCAGCAACGACCCTACCCAATGAATCCTTAGTATGCAAAGATCGTTCAAGAAGAGATTGAAAAGCTTGTGAAATGCAGATTCATATACCCTATTGAGCACTCAGAATAGGTGTCTCCAATGGTTATTGTGTCGAAAAAGAATGGGAAACTCAGAGTGTACGTGGATCTCAAAAAGGTCAATGCTGCCACTAGGAGGGACCATTATCCCTTGCCATATTCAGAACATGTGCTTGAAAGAGTTGCAGGGAAGGAAGCTTATAGCTTTTTAGATGGGTACTTTGGATACAATCAAATCACAATTGCACTAGAGAACGAAGATAAACGGCTTCTATAACTGAATTTGGAGTGTTTTCATTTTGTATTATGGCTTTTGGCTTAACCAATTCTCCTGCTACCTTCCAAAGATTAATAAACACTGCTTTCAAAGAATATTTGAGGGAGTTTTGTGAAGCTTTCTTAGATGATCTTTGTGTTTATTACTCTCAGAAGGAACATCTATCATACTTACAAAAAGTATTTGAGAAGTGCAGATTGTATCGCATCTCCTTAAACCCTTTTAAATGCCAATTTTGGGTTAAACATGGAGTCATTTTAGGGCATCTAGTGTCCAAAAATGGAATTTCAATAGATGAGGGAAAAATTAAAGCCATTGTTGAATTGCCACCATCTACAAACTATAAAGGAGTTCAAAGGTTCATGGGTCATGTTAGTTATTACCAACGGTTTATTTAAAACTTTGCTGAGATAGCTCATCCTTTGTACAAGCTTCTTATTGAGTTCCATTGGACCGCGGAGTGTGACCATGCTTATGAGTCATTGAAAAAGACCTTGATAAGCGCTCCCATTCTACAGTGCTTGATTGGAATGTTATTTTCCATGTGCATATTGATGCATCAACTTTGCTATTGGGTGTGTTCTAGCTCAACGAGGAGAACATAAATTGGACTATCCCATTAGCTTTGCAAGTCTCCAATTGAATGATGCCAAGAGAAACTACACCTCTATAGAGCGGGAAGGTTTAGCTATGATCAATGAAGAAATTTTGTTACTACCTTCTTGCCAAAAAGTTTGTTTTCTATGTGAATCATTGAGCCTTGAAACCTTGTTCCACGGGAAGAATTACATGATGGTTGTTAATTCTCCTTGAGTTTGATTTTACCGTTGTGGTGAGACCTGATAAAAGACATGTCATGGTGAATCATTTGTCTCGCATACCCAATGGTAAAGCCCTAATTGGAGTCGATAATGAATTGCCCAATACTTTCTTATTTCTAGTCGAGAACATGCTTAAATGGAGTGAGAAGATTGTGAACTTTCTAGTTAATGGTTTTCTACCCAAAGAGCTTCGTAAGGATATAGCTCGAAAACTGTTAAAAGAATGTGAACCTTATTCTCTCATTGTGGGAACTCTCTACAAGCTAGGGAAGGATGATATTATTAGACATTGTGCCCGTGAGGATGAGTATTTATACATACTGCAAAAAACCCACATGGGTATTGACAGAGGACATTTCTAAGGGGAACTAACTGCTAGAAAGGTGTTGCAATCAGGCTATTGGTGACCTACCTTATTCAAGGATGCATCACTTTTTGCAATCAAGCTATTGGTGGCCTACCTTATTCAAGGATGCATCACTTTTTGCAAAAGGATGTGATGAATTCCAACGTTTCAAGATCACACAATGAAAGGATACGATGCCCTTACATCCTGTTAAAGTGACCCAACCATTTGAAAAATGGGGTTTAGACTTTGTAGGCCCAATTAGTCCGCTCAGGGGGTGCACTATGTAATCATGTTAATGTATAATGTGAGTTCGAAAGGAGGGGTTTTTAAATTCAAATTTTTTAGGCAATTTAACAAAGATACATTAAAATAAGGGGTTTTTATATTCAATTTTGGAAAAATTTCCTAAAATAAGGGGTCATTTTATTCATTTAGACATGTTACAAGAGGGGTTCTTTTAATACCCTACGAATGTACGTTATATAGGGGGTACTGAACGGTGAACCCCTCGAGTTAGTCCGATAGCTTGTAGCACTCAAACTCAATATATTATCATTGCCACACTGACTATGTGACAAAGTGGGTGGAAGCCAGGGTAACACGTAAGGCTGATGCAAGGTCAACTGCCAAGTTTCTCTTTGGGAACATTATTACAAGATTTGGTTTTCCCTTTGAGCTTGTGAGTGACAATGGTACTCATTTTATAAATGGAGTGATAAAGGAACTCATGACAAACTTCATAATAGCCCACCATAAACCCACGCCTTATTATCCACAAGCAAATGGCCAAGCTGAGAGCACTAACAAGACCTTAATTTCTATCTTGACCAAAATAGTCGAAGCTCATTGCACATATTGGGATTTGAAGCTGAGATTAGCTCTATTGTCTTACTGTACTTGTTATAAAGTTGCTATTAATTGTACACCATTCAAAATGATATATGGCCAAGAAGTAGTTATGCCATGGGAGTTTGTAATTCCTAGTATGCCCGTAGCTTCACAAGAAGGTTGGGATAGTAACCCTTTAGTTGAGCGTTTATATATCCTTGAAAGGTTAGACGAACAAAGGCAGTTAGCGGTGCAACACGCACTTGTGGAAAAAGATAAGAGGAAGAAATTGTTGACCGTTATATAAAGAACAAAGATATCAATGTTGGTGATAAAGTCCTTACATATGGAGTGCAAAACGAGAAGAAAAAGTTGAAATATGCGAGAAAAGGACCATATAGAGTATACAAAAGCACCCCACAAGGTACCATTTGAGTCAAAACTCTTGATGGAGTAGAAACCATTGGATTCCTCAATGGGAGTAAATATAAAAGAAACTATGATCCTTTAAGCCAAGAGGAGCTACATGCCATCCATAAAAAAAAGGCAGCCAAGGCACAAACAGAATTGGAGAAGATACAAGCTCAAGCTGAGGCTAAGGAGCGAACAACACATAAGACACCAATGAGAGGCCAACCATTCATTCCATATTGAAATAGAGGATGATTGGTTGGACTCTGACACACCTCTAAGATACCCTATTGAACTAAATAGCACCTATGGAAAAGTGCTATATAACACCTTGTTAGACACGGGTGCTAATTATATTATGTTGTCATATGGTGTGTGGTGTCAGTTAAGAAATCCATCCCTATCTAAGAGTACTTTCCAATTCAAGGGTGTCAACAAGAAAAAAAAATACTATTTTTGGTATATGGCACACTTCTGTTAGTTATGACAACGGGGTTGCAGCTCAAGGGTTTTTGGTCATGCCTGTTGGAACTATGGAGGGTAATATAAACCTAGGAAGCACATGGATGATATCGTGTTAACTGAGTCAACGTTAGTTAATAGAAGCTGCTAAAGACCAAAGACATACGGATGCACATAGAGGATGAATACAAAGAAGCAGTGAAGATTGGAGTTACACATTTTCCACATTTTCTCAACAGAAGCTGCTAAAGACCAAAGATGTAGGGTCACGTATTGTAAATTCCCGATTTATTTCAAGCCATTGTAATATTTTTATGTGTTACGGGCTCAATGGGAGTTTCAACCTGTAAAGAACAGGTCAGTTAGTGTGCCTAGGTACTAGATTCTGTAAGTGGTGGAGACCTAAAGGCCTTGGGCACCCGAACATGCATATTTTTACCATAGGTACATAAGGCAGTGTGTAGAGGAAATTAGGGTTCTCATGATCATTTGTTGAGAGAACTCTTTGGTGAGAGCTCTTGAGGTGTGGGGCTATGGAGCCCTTGAGCTTCTCGGCTTGCTCATGAGACTTGATTAACACTAATCAATGATTCATTCTCTTTCACTATGCCTCTCTCATGCTTCTTATGATTTCCTATGATGCTTAGATTAATTGGATCTTAACTAATTAGTGGTTAATCCCTCTCTAATCTTGTGTGATTTCCCTCTTTTGCTTGTGTGTGCATGTAGGTTTGATTGGAGTGTGGTTCTCGATAGATCTATGTGTTTGTGTGCTTGCGATTAGTGTGTTGCATGATAGGATTAGTGTTGTGTGCGTCTTGCAATCGTTAGTGTGTGTGATTGGGTTGATTGGAGGTGACGAGAAGTGGATGTGGAGATTGACCTTCATTGCGTCTTAGCTCCTCCATAGGCCGAGAAACTCACCTCGTACAGTTAACCATTGGTCTTGCCATGATTAGCTCACTAATCGTGAGTGTTTCCATGTCCTAGTAGCCGGTAGCTCATTTGGCACCGTTGCCGGGGACGATGGTCTACGCTAGTGTAATTGTGGCATAATCGTATGTGTTTCCTCACTAATTTCACTTGTGTGTTTATGTTTTTGTGGATTTGGATGTGTGTACATGAAGCAATGTGTTCATAATTCTGTAATTTGTCACCGTATCTTGCCAATTGTGTGTTTACACACTCTAATTTTACACTAATCCCTTGCTAATTTCATTATTTTTTTCTAACTTACTAATTTGCCATGAGGGATTGGAGCATTCCACCATTCAATTGATCTTCAATGGAAAGGTAATCAAGGTGGTATTCTCAACCTCCCTAGAATCTAAGGATGTGTAGAATTGTGTAGAGATCCCACCATGATGCAATGTAATGTTGATGCTATGTTGGATTGAAATTTTTTTGATTGTTCATTTTAATGCCGTCGTAATGACGAAATTTTGAAGATTTGGTGGCGTATGAATTTGACAAGTTTCAATCTAATTGGTGAATGTGTGTTGCTAATTGGGTTTCTAATTGAGTTAATTCCATGTTTAGATGGTCAATTGCAAGTGTATGTGCATTCTAATTGAGTGTGTGTATGCCTAATTTAGGTGTGTGTGCACTATTTTGCCCATGTTTGTGCACCTAAAATCAATGTGTGCTTAATAATTTTTCAATTGTGATGATTGATTTTTGTTGTGCTCATGTCCAACTAATGATTTATGAAATCACATTGCAATTTCGACAAAATTTACCCTTTTGTGTGTGCACTTAAAGATTGGTAAAAACTGCCAATTATTAGTGTGTGTGTGTGTCTAAAAAGTGTTTAATTTGCATGATTGATTCATATTTTGATTGAATAAGTGATGTGTGTAATGGTTAATTGCCCCGTTTCTGTGCTCAAAACAGGGATTTACACGCTTCAATTGCATCAATTTTTGACCTAATTTTGTCGATAATTTTGCCGGTTTAATTGCCTAATCTTGATTTTATTGATGAAAATTTTTGGAAATTGAATTGATGAAATTTTTGTGATTTTATTTGGCTGCACTAATCTCCAAGGTGTGGAGAATTTTTAGAATTTTTTAGGGTATTTTTTGGATAATTTTTGCAATTGTCTAGCAAAGTTTTGCTAATTTTTGCATTAATATTTGGTTAATTTCATAAAAAATTTGATATTTTGTGATCTTTACGAGCTATTTTGTGTTTGCATAATTACGGCATCGTTCTGTTCACATTTGTGCCCTCCGTGGTGGAGTTTTGAGCGTTTCCCTATTTCCAAGGGTCGGGATGATGATTGTGTTGCAAATTATATTTTTGGTATGCTTTTGCGTGTCAAAAATGTTTGGTTGTGAATGTTGGTGATTTTCTAAGAATTTTAGAATTTTTTTGGACTTTTCTGGCAATTTTTGGAGTTTCGACTAATTTTTGGCAATTTTGGACGTAAAAAAAAAAAAAAAACAAATCTCGAGTTTCTATGCCAGTCTGTTCCCACCCGTGCCTTGCGGTGCATAAACTTCCGGTGGATAGATCTTTACGATCTGCTGGGGTAATTATCGTCGACAATACTTTTCTTCTTCTTCCCTCTACGAGTGAACCCACTCTAACTCTCTCTCTCTCTCTCTCTCTCCTCTCCACCCCCTCCCCAAGGCGATTATTAACATTCTCTCCCCTCCCCCTCACACTCCTCCCCTCCCTCAAAGAGGGCGATTATCAATAACCTCTCTCTAACCCCCTCACCTTCTCTCTAACTCCCTCTCTCTCCCGACTCACCCGTTCTCTCTCTCTCTCTCTCTCTCTCTCTCTCTCTCTCTCTCTCTCTCTCTCTCTCTCTCTCTCTCTCTCTCTCTCTCTCTCTCTCTCTCTCCCTCTCTTTTTCCTGGTGCATGCGCATCTTTTCTCCTTTTTGTCTCTCACTCCTTGTGTCGTGTACTGCCCACACTTCCCCACCTTTGCATCTGCCACGTCAGCAGTGCAGCGCGCACGAGGCCTCTTTCCTCTAGGCTCTTGTCTCATCCACACACACACACACACACACACACACTCACTTTCTCTCTCTCCTCTCTACTGCCAGGCCATGGTACACTCCCTCTCTCTCTTTGTCTCCCACTGCCCATGAGCACACACACACACACACCCTGACCGATGCCCACGTGCTCTCCCGCTGTCAGCTGCACGCGCCCGGTATGCCTGCTCTGTCACATATTGCGCTCTTAACTCCCGCTTGTCGTGTTGCTACCTGCTCTCTCTGTCCTCTTGGACGCGCAGCAGGCGCCAGTCAGCTCCCGCAATCAATGCTCGCCAGGCCCCGTCCCATGCTCCTCGAGGTCAATACGAGCAAGTCAGGACCCAGGTAAATCTTTTTTTGTTTTGTTTTTGTTTTTTGTTGTTGTTTTAAATAAATAAAGACAAAGCAAAACAAAAAAATACAAAACACTTTAAAAAATTAAAAAATCCAAATAAATAAAAAACAAAAAGAGGATTTAAAGATTACATAAAAATCACCAAGAAAAAAAAATCAAAATAGAGTGTTAAAAAAAGTTTATATAAATAGAAAAATCAAATAAAAATTCACATAAAAATAAAAAACACATAGAAAATTTGATTTTTTTTCAAAAATTCACAAAAATAAAAAATTCATTGAAAAAATAAAAAAATCACAAATAAATCACAAAAAATCACAAATAAATCATAAAAAGGCGTAAAAGTTTCAAAAAGTCAAAGGAAAATTAGAAAAAAGCAAAAACTGATTGAAAAAACCCAATAAACCATAAAAATTCATAAAACTTCTAAAAATTCCATAAAAATAGAAATTTCACAAAAAAATAAAAAATTACCAAAAAATTCACAGATTCACAAAAATAATTATAAAAAAATCAAAACCTTCCCAAAATACCAAAAAATAGAAAATTTAAAATTTCACAAAAAATTAAGAAAAATAAAAAGAAACTCGTTGGAAGTACCAGAAAAAGCCAGAAAGAGACAGAAAGGCAAAAAAATTAACCGTCGAAAAATCACACATGAACAAAAATCAAAAGCCAATAAGCAAAGCCGGGTAGCACACCGCGCAAAGTGAAGCAAAAAAACAGTCGAAAAGAGCGAGAAATCGACGAACTCAAAACCGTTTGAGGGACAAATAAAATAAAAAAATTGGCAAGTGCAAGCAATTGCATTACAAATTAGCTTCTAATTGGATGAATAGGGCCACAACTCACATGTGATTGCAGATTAGACTACTACGAGCAGGAGAAATTCTGCTAATCAACACCAAAATCTGCTAGGAGACAGTTTTTACAAACCACACAACATGGACTCAAATCGAACCAAGAGTTCAAGTACAACAGAGCAAGCTAATAGCAGTGGTGGCAACATAGACACAATTGCAACAAAGAAAATTTTGCAGCTATATGGCTACAATGGAGATAAAGTTTTATACGTGTAGATACAGAAGGCCATAGATACTTGATGAGCAGTAAAAGCAGTACATGAGCCAAGATTCTATTGATAAGAATGAAGCCAGATTCAAAGAACTCCAAGATGTTCCTTGACTTCATTAGAGCCAAGTATTGCAAGCTCAAAGATGAAGTGCAGATAGAAGTGCAAAAAATTGATTCAAGTGGTTATCCAAAGATCTGCACAATCCAGCAAAACATACATTTAGTGCATATGCAATCAGGATCATTGTACATGGATTACAGTGGTTAGATCTATAATCGAGAATCGGAATTGCAAGATCCAGCATATCAACCAATAAAAGCAAATCTAATTGGAGAACCAAGCCAAAGACGGTACAAAGGTCAAGATGGAGCAATCTACAGCTTGATGCTTAGTGTTTTAAAAGAAGATGCCGACAACTTGGTCAGCACAGAAGCAGAAACTTCTTGGCTAGAGCTTGACATGACAGATCCAGTTGAAATACCACCAGTCATGGCGTATTGCTCAGATTGTGGACTAAAAGGTGGACATTTTTTTGAAGATTGTCTAAGAAATCCAGACAACAGGGACACATCAACCACCAAGCAAGGTACATAGAAAATTGGAAATGAAAATCTCGATGTAAGTGCATCTAACTTGTCACTTTTAATGCAATCGGATGATTCTGCATTACCATTAGAAGCATTGGTAAAAACACTGCAAGACCGAATTCAGCATAAAGATACAGAGACACCTGAAAAGCTTAAAATTGATTCTTTGAACAACAAATTCCTGCATGAATTTGGTCAAGGTGTCCAAAGATCACGGAATGTTGAAAAGACTGTTAGGTTTGCAAATGATTTTGCATCCACTGCCACAAGTATGCAATCATTTACAAGTCTAAGGGACACATCAAACCTAATGATATTAGCATTGTATGGTACCCATAATTCATATACACACTATGTAGACCAAAAAGGGAAACTGTACAAAAAGGATCAACTAGTGTTTGAACGGCCCACACCAGCTCATAGAAGTACGTCCAGTGATAGATCAGAAAGGATTTTAGAGGAAAGAATCTATTATAGCCCATCCTCTCTAGAGCTGAAGGATATTACTCGAGTGAACCCAGAAATCTGTTCAGAGCCAAACTCTCCTCCATCGAAAATCAAGCTTCGATGTTGTGACCAAACGAGCATATACTTTGACCAAAAAATTCGTAGATATAGACGAGAGCCTAGCATCTATAATGCCTTGGGTATTGAAACCACATAAGCTCCTATCATAGGAGACCCATGGGATAGACAATATCAGGGCAAACATAATGCTATTTACAGCTTGACTTGGGGAATAATTTTTCATGTTTCCCGGAGACACATAGGAAACTATGTAGAAGGTTTATAGATGCCAAACATCAACAATGCTACCCAAAATGTACCTTCAAAAGGTGAGACTAAATCAGAGCCAAAAAATTATGAACTCTTACAATGAAGCAGGCTATAGTGATCACCCTAGGAAGGGGGGAGCTGTAAATCCATCAAGATCAGCTTATGTACCAGGAAATGCTACACTATTTAGAAGCCCTAGAGCCTCTAGCCAACAAACTTCTTCAAAGCAAAAACCATTGAAAGATCATATGGTTCTTGGTAGTTTTGAATTGACCCAGATTCCATCAGAGTCTAAAGACAAATGCCTCTATGAAGATCATCAAGGACAAAAGTTTCAGCTGATCTCCAAAAGTCAGAGTCAAAAGCCAACAAATCCAATAGTGTTCAAACAATCCATGTCATATGCTTTTATAGCTACACCATCTTTCTGAATAACCCCTCAAAATCTTTCTTGCACAACATATTTTTTTCCATGCATTTTTGTGTATGCATAAATAGGATGTCCCACCATTGGACATATGCATTAGATAGGATGCATAAATAGGATGTCCCACCATTGGACATATGCATTAGACACTCTTTTTTGCTTCCACCTATGCACCTTGAGTGGAATACAACAGGCAAACCAACGTTCCATCATGCTACCCTCTCATATTTGCTATCTTTTTTAATTCCATATCTATCAGCAAATAATCCCTTAAGTACTTTATTAATATTTCCCATGATAATAAGTACTCCAATAATACGCGTATCCAAAGGCACTTTTTTTCCACTAGGTTTTTTCCCTTTGGTCATCTAGGTATTAGACCCTAATTTAGAGCCTCATAATTCTACTTCCCTTGTACATACTTTTCATAAATAAACAACAGCCTCATTGTTATGCTATTACAACGAACAAATGCGACATTATCTCTCACATTAGACCTATTTGGACCAATCAAGATTCTGCAACAAATTGAACCTCATCAACAAATTCAACGACAAATGAAGAGGATTAGCCCATCAACAACCAATCAAAACCCTTCCACAGCCTCCCACTTTTCAACAGTGCCCGAGGATAGGCAATAAAATCGGAAGGGGAAAATGTTAACTGAGTTAACGTCAATTAACAAGAGCTGCTAAAGACCAAAGACATACAGATGCACATCGAGGATGAATACAAAGAAGCAGTGAAGATTGGAGTTACACATTTTCCACATTTTCCCGAAATGGTCACGTATTGTAAATTTTGGATCTATTTCAAGCCATTGTAATATTTTAATGTATTACAGGCACAATGGGAGTTCCAAGCTGTAAAGAACACGTCAGCTCGTGTGCCTAGGTAGCAGATTTTGTAAGTGGTGAAGCCCTAAAGGCCTTGGGCGCTCGAACATTGCATATTTTTACCCTAGGTACATAAGGCAGTGTGTAAAGGAAATTAGGGTTCTCAAGCTCATTTTTTGAGAGCTCTTGAGGTGTGTGGCAATGGAGTCCTTGAGCTTCTCCTTGCTCGTGAGACTTGATTAACACAAATCAATGATTCATTCGCTTTCACTATGCCTCTCTCATGCTTCTTATTATTGCCTATGATGCTTAGATTAACTAGATCTTAACTAATTAGTGGTTAATCCCTCTCTAATCTTGTGTGATTTCCCTCTCTTGCGTGTGTGTGCATGTAGGTTTGATTGGAGTGTGGTGCGCGATAGATCTATTTGTGTGTGCTTGCGATTAGTGCGTTGCATGATAGGATTAGTGTTGTGTGCGTATTGAAATCGTTAGTGTGTGTGATTAGATTGATTGCAGGTGAAGAGAAGTGGATGTGGAGATTGCCCTTCATTGCGGCTTAGCTCCTCTATAGGCCAAGAATCTCACCTTGTAGAGTTAACCATTTGTGTTGCCATGATTAGCTCACTAATCATGTGAGTGTTTGCATGGCCTAGCTGGGTAGTTCATCCCTCCGGATTCATAATTTTGTTGGTCATTGGAGCTATTGCAATGATGGGACCCACGAACATAGCCACCAAATGCACTATTGATTGGGGGCTACAATGAAAAAACCAAATCTTAGCTCTGCCACTCAAGCCATAGTCCCGGAGATATTGCCTCTTAAGGGAATAAAACCCAAAACACTACATGTCCAAGAGGTTGATGCATTATGTCCCCATAGCCCAACTCTCTAGAGCTTCAACTTCTGTTGTTGAAGTAAAGCGTGAGACACACAAGACCCATCCTAATAATATCACAAAGAAAACATACAATTGGGTCCCTAAAGCTTCTTTAGCGACCATTGCTAGTGCTAAAAAATAGGAGCCTGGTAAGAGACGTCCCACTCGTTCCAAGAAATGTAAACAAATGTTACGTTGGATTCCTAAAAAAACTATTGGAAGCCCAAGGCTACTATGAAGGAAAAGATCAAATCTGGGTGCCAAAACGTAAATTGTGCTCAATCTTGTAGCTCCAAAATGAATTGAAGATCGCAAAAAGGAAAAAATCACAGAATGCTACACACTCGCTCTAGAGCTAGTTTGGATACCGAAGAAAGAACGATTTGTTCCACCTAGCTCAGGAACAGGGAAGTCAAATGAAGCTTTTTGCTCTTCATGTAGTTCATATAGGGAAATAGAAGCTTTCACACAACCTCCACCTACCATTGTAAGTATCCATACAAACAAAAAAGAATTTGCACCTCCGTTGTAAGTTCACCACTTACAACAATGTTGCAAAACTAAAATCATGGGAGAGTACCTTACCACCTTTGTAACTAGATGAAATGCATAGGGTGGTTGAAAACTATTGGTTAAAGCCTTCACCCATGACAATTGGTTTCCAAGGGTGACGACATCGTTCCAAAAGGTATGATATACCCAAGGAAGGGGGGAGTGTTTGTTGACATCCATCATTCACTTGCTTCCCTCTTAACCTTCCTCTCTGACCTTTCAATCTCCCAATCTTAGGGAATGCATATATTAAACCTTATACTCACAAAAAACAAAAATAAAAAAGTAATAGAGCAAGAGCCACCAAACAAAAATCTGGAAACCTACACGTTCTAGTACATGACCCAAAATCATAAAAACATATTATGCACAAGGACATGACCTTTTCACATGACCCTCATAATATTTGCACTCTAATCATCATCTATCTGTGTGTACAGATATGGATAGTACGATAGAGTTATCCACTACTACCTTGGGTAAAAGGTACGCTCTTTACTTTGCAGAAGTGTTTCACATAGTCTACCCGGTGCTTGCATGTCAATGGGATTTGGTAGATACACTAGCATGTGAGAGAAATCTCGAGGAGTTAGAATGGCTGATACGTCTCTTGACCACAACTAATCCATACTTAGTAGAGGACGTCTCTTTGATTGCACAAACTTACCCTCTTGACCAAGATGACTATAGACGTCTAGTGATGTTCTTAGTGAATATTTGTGTCTCTAATGATGAGGATGAGTTACATGATTACACTTTTTTCCCCTCGCCGGAATATTCCTTTTCGTCGGAATATTATGGCCGGCCGACGGCCGGAAAGTGGTCGGAAAACAACCGTCGGTTCGCCGGTGGCCGGTGGTCGGAAGTCAATGGCCGATGGCTGGTGGCCGAATTCAAAAGCGGACTTGTCTTGTCAAGGACGGCCACACATGGGCGGATTGGAGTGTCTGATTTGGACTTATCTACACAAGGGCGGCTACACATGGCTGCCTCTCATGAGAGAGGGCAGCCCTTTTGGCCTATAAAAGGAGGCCATTTCTACAGACATTTCATAGTGTGAAGGTAATGCACTAAGGTGAGTGTGAGGTGGTGAGAGTGAAGCAAGGCGGGAGCTCTATTAAGGGTATAATCCCTTTGTAAATTACTTCTTGTTTTGAAGTACTAAAGCCATTGAGTGGATGCTTTCCCGTGGACGTAGCCCACATTGGGTGAACCACGTATATCATGTGTACTCTCTCTCTCTCTCTCTCTCTCTACTCTATAATCTCGTGTATGTAAACCTGTCTCTCTCCATTAAGTAATCCACTCAATTATCTATTTAGCTACGTCTTATTGCATAACATATTAGCCATACAATAAGTTCGCTTGTGTACAAAAAGTGACCTTGTCCCTGTAACAAAATTTGTAGCCGCATAATCCACATTGTCCATCTCCTTGCCTGTATCTTCATCCACAAATTCTTTGCCGAATGGTTTGGAAAGCAATGGTGATCCATCTTGGAAGGTAAGCCTCTTAATAGGCCATCGTACTAAAGTAATGCAATCTAAGCTGTCACTTGCACTCGTCCTTGTTCCTTCATTGTAAGCTTTATTCACCACCACACCAAGATCTTCTTCTCCTAAAACCTCATAGTCAATCACTTCATATGGAAAAGATAGAAGTATAGCCCCTGTTCCAATGAAATATTTCATCCCCTCTAACCAAAGCAAGACAACACGCTCTTTCCAACTATCTCAGAATTGATCTCCGTAGTCAACTTCCTCCATATGTTCTCCTTCAAGGGCCACATCCACTTCATCAAATGACATACTAACCATGACACATTCCCCTATAAGCTTGACATTTTGTTTCTCCCATTTTGCAAATTCACCAACCATTTCACTGACTGTCTATGCATGAATTGTCAGAAAGGGCAAGCAAGCAAAAGAGTCATGGCAATTATCAATAGACACTGTCTCCAAGTAATTCACCATGGCACAAAACACTAGGTTTGGTTGAAAATGCACTCCCATTTGCAACCACTTCGTCTCCAATGAGGAGGTCTACAAGGTCTCCACTCTAAATGACTTTTGTAAAGACACCTGAAAAAATATTCAATGGAACAAAAGTCTCAAGATTTGACCATGTAGCACAAACTTGAAGCTCATGTTGAGGATTATTAGAAATATTAAAGAACCATGTGAAACCTATGGGTTTGCAATCATGGAATGTACCACGCTCCACTTATATTACATGCTATCACTCAACTAATATGTACCCTCATAGTAGCCTCAATATTTGACCACGTGGAAAAAACTTCAGGTCCATGCCAAAGAGTATTAGACACGTTAAAGGGCCATGTCAAGGGTATGGGCTCCTAGTCATTCAATGGACCAAATCCCACTTTTATATACCTTATGTTTAGTTGGCTAATATCACTTCATGTATACCTTTAGAGTAGACTCACGAGCTGACCACGTGACAGAAACATTAGGCATACACCAAGGGTTATTAGACACATTCAAGGAATGTCAAGGCTATGGGTTTGCAATTATTCAGTCTACCAAACCCCACTTCTATTACACCCTTTGTTTACTTGGATAATATAACTTGGGGAGTACCATCATAGTGTGGCCTCAGATTTGACCACGTGACAAAAACTTGAGGTCCATGCTAAGGATCTTCATACACATTCAAGGCCTATGTCAAGTCTATGGGTTTGAATCTATTCAATCTGTATGTTTACTCAGTTAAGATATCTTGCGTTATAACAGTGGCCTCAAGATTTGACCATGTGGCAAAAACTTGAGGTCCCTACATCCCTCTATGTACAGTAAGCAAAAAATAGATATATGAAATTTATATACACATAGACTGTAAATAGTCATTACATATCTATTGAAATGGACCCTCATAGTAGCTTCAAGATTTGACCACATGGAATTTAAAACTTGAGGTCCATACCAAAGCGTATTACACACGTTAAAGGGCCATCTCAAGGGTATGGGTTCCTAGTCATTCAATGGACCATATCCTACTTTTATTTACCTTATGTTTAGTCAGCTAATATTACTTCAAGTATACCTTCAGAGTAGACTCAAGAGTTGTCCACATGATAGAAACTCTAGGCCTACGCCAAGAGTACACATTCAAGGAGTGTCAAGGCTATGGGTTTCCAATTATTCAATCTACCAAACCCCACTTCTATTACACCCTATGTTTACTTGGCTAATATAACTTGGGGTGTACCATCATAGTGTGGCCTCAAGATTTGACCACATGGCAAAAACTTGAGTTCCATGCTAAGGATCATCATACACATTCAAGGCCCGTGACAAGGCTATGGGTTTGAAGCTATTCAATCTGTATGTTTACTGAGTTAAGATAACTTGCATTGTAATAGTAGCCTCAAGATTTGACCACATGGGAAAACCTTGAGGTCCATGCCAAGGAGTATTAGACCAAAACCTACATCCCTATATGTACAGTAAGTACAAAAAGGATATATGACATTTATATAAACATAGACATTTAAATAAATATAGATATATAGGCAGATATGCATTGACTAATGGAAGGATCTTTTGAAAGAAAGGGGTAAATAAATATGGAAAAAATATTGATATTTATATAAATATATACATATAACTAAATAAATACACACACACAGGCACACATATGCACAAACACATTCATTTCTACAGCTATGCACATTTAAACATATGTATTTTAGAACACATATGTATAAATACGTACACATACATGCATAGCATGTATAACACACACACACACGCATTGTGTGTCCGTGCACATATGTATAAATATGTACACACATGCACAGCATATTCCATAATACATGTTACGATATACATATGGTAGTGATGTGTGTGAACACACTAGGACAGCCCGGGCATTTTTTCCCTCTTTAGGAGGTTTTTTCCCCCGAGCATTATATATACGCCCATCACTCTAGGGCTATCTGTCTTTCCATTGCACACTAAGTATCACACTCTCTATTGTGTGCCTTGAGATTCCTTCGTCTTCTCCAAGCTATGTGCGTTTCTCTGCAACCCTAATTCCAACAATTGGTATCAGAGCAGGTTGCGTCCTCCTGGGCTTAGTCGTCAGCTGCTCCAGCACATGCCTGCTCACTTTCTCCGATAACATTGAGGTTTGGCAAGCGTTCGCAGGTCGACAAATGCTCAGAATTTTTATTCGGGCTCATTTCGGCCTTCGTTTCCACTACAAGCAGTGCTGCACAAGCTATTTTGTCATTTTGTGTAGAGTTTCTATCAGTGCCATTTTCTGCATAACAGGTGCCTTATAGTCTTCTACAGTTTGTGCTATATAGCACGTGTTTCTCCTGTTTTCCAGCACTTTTCACATCAAGTGCAGCATTTACCATGGCTGACAACAACAACACAAATGTGTTTAAGATGTTTGCTGCTAAGGACAGGTTGGATGGGGACAATAACCCTATGTGGGCTTATATGATGCAACACGTTCTTGTGTCAAAGGGCGTCTAGAATATTGTGCAAGGCATTGATGTACGTCCTGGTTCTGAGGATGTAGGTGAAGTTGAGGATGATGCAGGTCTTGATGCAAGGATTTCTGCTATTAGAGTTATTTTTCCTACGGTAGAACAAGCTCGTTGGGATGTAAAGGATGCGCAGGCTCATGTA
The DNA here is from genome assembly GCF_014529385.1 of Adiantum capillus-veneris. Classification (NCBI taxonomy): domain Eukaryota; kingdom Viridiplantae; phylum Streptophyta; class Polypodiopsida; order Polypodiales; family Pteridaceae; genus Adiantum; species Adiantum capillus-veneris. Next base: position 18,212,702 of record NC_140936.1, on the reverse strand, counting down.
TTGATTGCGTTGTCTATGAAGCGCACCATTGTTCCTCACATCCATTAAGCAAAATCTGCAAAACAGGCTTGGGATATTTTGGCTGGTCTTTATGTAAGCCACAATGAGGCTAAAATTTCTTTGCTGCTTAAAGAGCTGGAGTCGAAGATTATGCATGAGGAAGATGATATGGACACTTTCCTTGCTAGTGTCAAGGATACCAATGAGCAAATTATTTCTGCAGGTGAAGTCATTTCAGACAGTTCCCTTGTGCAGACTGTTCTTGATGCCTTACCAGATTCTTACCAGACTTTTGCTAGTACTTGGAGACTTATGACCCAAGGAAATCCAGAAGTTGTCAAGTTTGATGCATTATGCACATTGCTGTTGCAAGAGTCACTTTCCAAAAAAAACAGGACTAGATAGCATGCAGTTGAACAGGATTTTATTGCTTCTCAAAGAAAGGGTGGTAACAACAATGCAACCACTTCTTATGGTTCTGCTGCGAGTGGAAAAATTTTTGTTCCTAATGCTTCTGCTGGCAGTAATTCGTCTGGAATTTTTGGTGATAAGGGAAAAAAGAAGATGCGTTGCCATTATTGTAAAGCTAATGATCACTTGATCAAGTCGTGTCCAGTTGAAAGGAAAAAGAGGCTAAGAAGAAAGAGGGTGGTTCCACTGCAAATGCTGGTTCCACTACAAATGCAGCCATTGTTGAGTCTTCTGTAAAAGGAGACTGTAATGCTGATGTTGATGTAGAATGGGATTTTAGCATAGAGTGCACTTACAATCCTGCTGTCCATGATGCATGCTTGTCAGTTGCTGCAAATTCACATGTGTGGTGTTTCGACAGTGGTGCTACAAAGCACATTACCTCACATCGTGAATTTTTCACCTCTCTCAAGTCTGTCCCTCATTCGAATTTAGTCACTTGTGCCAACAATGCCTCTTATTCGGTTCAGGGAGTTGGAAAGATTGTGCTTACTGCTGCTAATGGCAGTTCTTTCACACTTGTTGATGCACTTTATTTACCTGGGATCAAGAAGAATCTTTTGTCTGTATCCGCACTTGCTAGACTTGGACTTGTAGGAAAATTTGTGGATGACAGATGTACAATTCATGATCTCAGTTTTGGTGATGAAATTGTTGCATCTAGCCTTTTCTGCAGTGGGCTGTATAAGCTCACTTTGTATGACAAGTGTGGAAAAAATTTTGCAAATGCAGTTGCAGATTCAAGGGCTATTTCATATGCAAAACTTTGGCATGCACGTTTTGGTCATCTGAATTTTGCCAGTTTGCTACATTTGTAGAAATCTGATATGGTTGCTTTTTTGCCGCCTCTTGAAGCACCTGTCAAACATGTTTGTGAAGGCTGTATTTTGGGTAAGATGCAGCGTTCTAAGTTTCCAAAGGATGGTTCAGTTAGGGCCACATGAAGGTTGCAGCTTGTGCATAATGATGTTTGTGGGCCCATGCAAACTCCATCCTTGGGCAATTACCTATACTTCGTGACTTTCATTGATGATTACTCCAGACATGCATGGGTATTTTCTCTTAAAGTGAAGTCCGAAGTTTTCATGTGCTTCAAACAATTTTTGGCTATGGCTGAAAATGTCTCGAAATGTACTATGGGCACCCTCCGTTCCGATTGAGGGGGGGAGTATATGTCTCATGAATTCAATGCATTTCTGGCTAGTCGTGAAATAAAACACCAATGTACAGTGCCTTATACACCTCAGCAAAATGGTGTTGTTGAGAGGAAAAACAGGTCACTTACAGAAATGGCACAATGTATGGTCAAAAGTCAAGCTTTGACGCATTCTTTTTGGCTTGAGGCAATCATGTGTGTGTTACGGCATAAGTCGCACAATGCGCTCCTGCGGAGGTCTAGACATTGCGGATCAAGAGTCATGCAGCGGCCGTGGCGGCAGTTCTTCACAAGATATCATGGGACAGGAGGAGTGGGTGCACCGTTCCTGATCTGCGCTAGAGCAGCGGTTGTATATGGGGGGCATACCTGTCTTTGTTGTACCTTACCTTATGTTATCCATACATCTGCTGTTGTAACTCTATGTGTCCGGATTACATATGAATGAAGCAAGAGGTGTTCTATGCCTGTGTACTGTGTATTGTCTTCTATCCTATTTCTATGTGTTTGATGTTCACATAATGTAAGGAAGTTTGCGGGTAATCATTGCCGTAATGCCTATTGCTCCTGTGCGGGCAATAGCCATTACATCTGGTGACCACGATGCGTGATGGACGACCTGCAATGAATATGCATGCGCACTAGGTCGCAGGGCCCACCTGACCCTGTGGTTCTAATTGTAGGAAGACGTCGAAGGAGAGGCGGTTCAGATGAATTTGTTTTTTCTTCACGGCCGCAGGCTGAGGAATCTGTATCTCCATCACCAAATTCGGTGCGTGGTAGGCGGTTGCAGCGGGTGAGGCGTACTCCACACAGTCAGTCATGTCCTCCTGTCGTACGTTCACCCTCACCCACACAGGTTGCTCCACCACTGCCCACACCTCTGAGTGTTCGACAGCTTTTTCCGGGAGGAGGTATAGTTGGGAAAGGAATGATGGCACATCATCAAATTAAGTATAGTCGGTTTTGAGGTCTTTTGAGGGAAGACCCTGATGCACATTTGCGCCAATTTAATAAATCTTATGGATTGAATCATCCTGGGGTGGTGATTCCTCTCCATCAACAATCAGTGTTTGAATCTACACTCTCGGGGAAAGTTCCGAAATGGTTGTCCGAATATCCTAATGATCATTTTCAGACATATGATGAAGGATCTAGAGATTTCTTACGAAGGTTTAGAATGGAAAAGATAGTCCCTCCACATTTGGAAAAGGTTCGAACGCTGCGGCAGAAGTCGTTGCCAGTGGAGGATTACGCTGCAAAATTTCGGATGCTTTTGCAGAGAGTACCTCACGCACAAAGGCCGGCAGCAGAAGTGCTGAATGATTATGCTTTGCGGGGGCTCAACAAGGATCTCAGAATTGCTATGGCAACAATGGATAAGGTAACCACTCCACTGGATAATGTAACTGCTAGGGCTGTAGTAGCAGGAGAATCTTTAGAGGATACGGAATCCCCAAAGAGATCAAAGAAAAAAGAGAGGAAGAAATCTCATCGGAAGTCGCAAGACAGCGGCAGTGATAGTTCGGAGTCGGCAGCGATTCGGGGAAAGAATCGGAAGAGACACCTCGAAAAAAATCCCAGCTTCACGGGAAAGGTGTTTCATCCGGATCGTCAAAATCTGCTGCGGTGGCTAAAAGTCTGAAGGAACTATGGTGTACCCAGTGTCAGAATCCGGGCCATACTGATCAGGAGTGCGCAATGAATTAGAAGTGGTGTGCGATTTGCACGACCAATACTCATAATACAGTGGAATGTTATTTCAATGGTTGGGGACGTTGGAGTCGAGGAGATTCTTCTACATGGCAACAACCACAGACAGGGCAGGGACAAGAGCCTGCTGTGGTGATGGCTCATGCTCATACATCAGAGACGCCTTAGCAAGGTCAAGCAGGAGGATGGGGTCAAGGGGGGAGACGAGGTCGCGGAAGAGGTGGCCGAGATCCTAATCCACCCAAGACATGCTTTTTCTATTTGGGGGATGGGCACTGGCGATCCGAGTGTACTGAAGCTATGGAATATGATCGGAAGAAGCAAGAACGCACTGCAGGGAAACCACCTAGTGTGGCTATGGTTCAGATTGAAGGATTGGAGGAGTCTGATCCAGTGGTTTCATTAATCACGCGATCGGGTAAAAATGTGGTTCCAACACCCGATGTAAAGATTCCGGATTGGACGGCTCAAGAAGAAGTGCGGAAAAAGACTGTGTCCTGGTTGCCATAGTCCGCTCCACCATTGAAATCATCAGGACCATCGATCGTGGGCCTGGAAATAAAGGAAGGAAAAGCTGGAAATAAGTATGATATTAGAGAAGAGGAGGATTGGAATTCAATTTGGAAAGAGGTCCTCACGTCGCCAATACAAGTACCTCTAGGTTCATTACTACAATTGGTCCCGAATTTTCATAATGCATTGCTGAGACAAAAGTCCGCAGATCTGAGGGAGTTGCCATCGGGAAAGTTGAAAGTGAGGAGGATGATTCAACCTCGTTGCTGGAAAATAGGATCATGGATACCCACATTCCGGAGCTTTCACTTAGATACCATGGAACATACATTGACAAGGTACTATTGGATGGAGGAGCGGGAGTAAACATTATTACTCAAGCAGCTTGTGAGTGTTTTGGACTCAGTGATTGGGAGCATGCACCCTTTGTAGTCTGCATGGCAGATCAAAGAAGAGTGGAACCAGTGGGGTTACTTCGGGGCATTGTCTTGGATGTGGAGGGCTTATCTTTTGCCGTTTCCTTAGTAGTCTTGAATATTGAGGATCATAATCAGGATTATCACATTATCTTGGGGAGACCCTGGTTACGACAAGCGAAGGTAAATCATAATTGGGAAGCAAATATGCTTACAGTAAAAAAGGGTCGAAGGAAAGTGTGGGTGATGTTGGGAACATGCAGACAACCAGTTCAGGCAGCATGGCCTGTGATAGCGGAAACAGTAAATATGGTGGAACGATTAGAAGAGGATGGAGAGGAGCCATTTCTGAAAGCTAATCCGGATTTGGTTTCTTTATATCTGGTGGATATTTCTTTGATTCCGAAGGGGAACTCGGTGGGGGTTTCAGGAACTCCAGCAGGGATAGGGGAGCAACAACAGGCGTTGCCAAGTCCTGAATTGTTGGAGAACGTTATTTGTAACATTTAATGGCCTATAATCTTATGTGTAGCGGAAATTAGCATGAACATAGTGGGCATTTCATTAGAATAAATTCCTAATGAGAATTACAAGAGTGCTTGGGTGGAGAGAGCAACAAAAAGCATAACACCTAGTTAGATAGCATCGACAATACTTTCAAAAGAGAGAGAAATTAAGCTATTGACAACAGTTGAGGACCGGATTTGCATGGAGCCGGTCCCCCCTCCAAAAGGCTTTGTATTATGGTTTCTCCCATCAAGAGAGACATTGTACAATACAATTCTTTGTGTTCCTTCAAGACTAGCTAGTGCAATGAAGATGGAAGCTTCATGCACCAAGAAAAACACGTAATCAAACACAACTTGAATTATCCCCGTTCTCAGACCCAAGACCTCACACACCTTCGAAGATGGTGAGAGCTAGCAGGGTATGAGAGTAGATTGAGAAGAAAAAGAAGTATCTTACGAGAAAGAAGTACATCTCCTCACATAATCACTCATATTAGCATAGCTTAGCTTAGTAATTAGCTTGGTAGAGAAGATGAGCATGCATTGAAGCTTGGCTCTTGGTTGGATTTGCATCCACATGCCAAGAGAGTGTTGATGTAGGCTTCTATCTCACCAGCTTGGAGTAGGTGATGAGCTCTCCATTAAAGCTTGGGAGGAGATAGAGTATTTTCCCTTCACACATGGTCAAGCGTGAGAGTGTGTGTGTCAATGCCAAGCAAAAATCAGCCCCCCCCCTCTCTTGGGCGAGCCCTAGCTGCTAAATAAGTCTGGCCTTTGCCTCATTGGACCTCCCCAGGTCAAGCCAATAGGAATTAAGCAGCATAAGTGATAGCCTTTAGACATGTGTCCCCCTTTCCCCTTTTGTGAGAGCTTTAGGTAATTAAATAATTAAACTAAACTCTCATTGGACCCCTTTGCCTCCTGGCCAATAGGAATCAGGCAAGCCATGGGGCTCCTGAATGCTCATTGGACCCCTTGGGAGACTGCCCAATAGTCTTCTAGGAGACTTAATTCTCATTGGTTTCTTTTATTAAATGTTTTTAAATTAATTAAACTAGATTTACTCTAGCTTAATTCTCATTGGTCCACTTCAAGGGTCTTCCAATAGGAATTGGGCACACCTTGTGGGCATCTAGCCTAGGGAGCTGACATGTGTCCCTCATTCCCTTTGTGTAAAGGGAGCCTGTGTGTGTGTGTGTGGCTTTCTCTCTCATCCCTAGCTTTGGGGCTCGCCCCCTCCCATGTAGGGATGTAGAAAGACTTTTTGGGCACACACTAAGCATCCAATTTTCCCTAGGGTTGACCTTTGGACACAACCTTTGAATTTTGGAACCTTAGCATTTTGGAAGTCTTAATGGGCTGAACCTTAGGGTCTTTTTGGCCCATTGTTTCACATGGCTCTTTTGCAGATGGCCCCCCCTTTGGATCCCTATTTTCCCTCCTTTGGATCCCTACTGTGGCCGGTCTGCTAACTTAACCAATATTCTAGCTTTTTCTCCCTTGGCACTTCCCCACATTAAATGATCAGTTTAATATGAGAAAATCATTTAGGAGAATTAGATATTGATTATTATGACATTATAAAGCCTATGTTACCCTACGACATCATTCCATAATGGATGACTAGTCCATTTGGCGCTTGAGAGCCTGAGGCTGCCGCAAGCATGTCTGCACATTAGTCCTATCAGTCTTCCATAGTAGAGTGACAAGCTCTACTTGGTGTTTGGGAGACGTCGTCTCCGCAAACTTGATCTAAGCATGCATAGTACTTCATTTTTGTGCACAAATAAAGAAAAAGAGAGTCTTATAAGACAAAAATTTTTGTTCATTTTTAACATTTTGTACATTTGCTTACTCTTGGGAAGCATTGTAAGCATTGACAAGGTTTAGGTTATCCTTTAATTGTATGCCTTGCATCCATCTAGCATCTTCAAAAGGATAATTCTTAAACTTAATAAGATATCGTCGGATAGTCTTACCGCCTCTTAATACCTTGTCTTCATGTCGGAGAATGGACTCGGGCTGCAGCACCTACTCGTGGTCCTCGATCTCCGGTGGGTCTTCAATAGTTGGTTCTTGAGGTGGCTCTCCTTTGTAAGGCTTTAATAGGCTCACATGAAAAGCATTGTGTATGAGCCAATGATTGGGCAACTTAAGTTGATAGGCCATCTCATTGATTGGCCTAAGAATCTGGAAGGGACCATAATACCTTTTTGCTAGTTTAGCATAGTACTTTTGGTGGCCCGTAGGATTCTTGCCCGTCGTGTGCCTTAATCGAGCCTTGGGAAACTTTAACAAGACCCAATCGTTTTCTTTAAAGGCTTGGGCTTTTCTGTGCTTGTCAGCAGCAGCCTTTTGCCTTTGCTGTGAGATAGAGATAGCATCCTTAATATTTTGGAAAGATTCTTGTAGGTCTCGGCTATACTCATCTGCAGCGAAGATCTTCCCATGTACCTTAAGTAGCAAGGGACTTTTTGATCTTCCCTCAATTACCTCGAAAGGTGCTTTTCCTGTAGAAGTATGTACAGTGTTATTGTAAGCATACTCTGCTAAGGGTAAGTACTTCTCCCATTGGGATCTTTGATCTACTTCCGTTACATAGGCTTTTAGTAGATCAAGAATGGTTAGGTTAGCTATTTCACTTTGGCCATCAGTTTGTGGATGATAGGCCGAAGAGAAGTTTAGCCTTGTTCCTAAATTCTCAAAGAGACCCTTCCAGAAATTACTGGTCATTCTAGGATCTCTATCCGACACTATGGACATTGGCAAGCCATGGTACTTGAAAATTTGTGAAATGAAGAGGGTTGCCATTTGATGGGCTTTGATAGTCTTTTTGACAGGTATAAAATGAGCTTGTTTACTGAACCTGTCTACTATCGTCCATATTCCCGTATTCCCATGGATAGACTTAGGCAATCCAAAGATAAAATCCATGGATATGCTCTCCCAAGGTGAATTAGGGATTGGCAATGGTTGAAGCAATCCAAGTTGCTTCCCTCTATCAAATTTTGTCTTTTGACATACCACACATTTGGAAACATACTCGTGTATGTTCACTTTCATGGTAGGCCAATAGAAATATGTTTCAATTCCCTTTAGGGTAGACTGAATCCCTCTATGCCCCGCATATGGGGGAGCATGAGATTCATACATTACTTTCTCACGTAGTGAGTTAGTAACGCATAGTCTATTGCCATAGAGAAGATAACCATCTTGTAAAGTAAATGGTTCTTCTTTCTTCCCTAATGCAAGGGCTGAAATCACATCTCTAAAATCGGGATCAATAGCATACTCATCTATCATTGAAGATAGATCATTGTGAGTTGCTATGGAAACCGCATTCACTCTCGGCGTCTTGAGAGTGCATCGGCTACTTGATTATGCTTGCCAGCAATGTGAGCAATATGAAAATGAAATTGCGAAAGGAAATTTGCCCACCTCATTTGTTTGTCGGAGAGCTTGGTCTGCGTCATGAAGTACTTAAGACTTTGGTGATCCGTTCGCAGAATGAAAGGAGTCCCCAATAAATAGTGCTTCCATGAGTCTAAGGCATGTAGAACTGCAAGGAGTTCTTTTTCGTATATGCCTAGAGCTTGCTCAACAGGGTCGAGCCTTCGACTCTCATAGCCTATGGCGTGCCCTTCTTGGAGCAAAACAGCCCCAAGGCAATCACCACAAGCATCACATTGGACCTCAAATGGTTTTGAGAGATCCGGTAGTGTAAGCACAGGTTGAGAGATAAGCTTTTCTTTAAGCTTTTCGAAAGCATTGTTCTCCTTAGCAGACCACGTATACCTAACATTTTTTTTTGTTAGGTCATGTAATGGTCCCGCAATTTGTGAGAACTTTTCTATGAAGCGTCTATAGTATGCACACATACCTATAAAGCTTCTTAGTTCATGAAGATTCCTTGGTTTAGGCCATCCTTTTATTACCTCTAACTTGGATGGATCCATTTGGATTCCATCTTGAGAGATAATGTGACCTAAATATTGAATCTCTTGCAAGAAAAATTCACTTTTCTTTCGATTAACTTAAAGTTTATTCTCTCTTAAAACTTGAAATATTACCTGGAGGTGTTGCTTGTGTTCCTCCAATGAATTAGAGTAGATGATAATATCATCAAAGAACACTCCAGTGAAGGTTCGATGAGGCCTGAACAGCTTCTCCATCAAGCGGTTAAATGTGGTTGGTGCATTAGTCAAGCCAAAAGGCATGACAATGTATTCGTAAAGACCAAATGTAGTACGAAATGCGGTCTTTACAATGTCTTGATCAACTATCCTTATTTGATGATAGCCACTTTTTAGGTCAATCCTACTGAAGTAGGTCGATCCTTGTAGCTTATCAAATAGGTCTTCTACCCGTGGAACGGGAAACCTATTCTTGATAGTGATCCTATTTAGTGCTCTATAGTCGACACACATACGATATGTGCCGTCTTTCTTTTGCACTAATAGCACAGGTGAGCAAAATGGAGATGAGCTAGGCCTAACCATGCCCTTCTCAATTAACTCATGCACTTGCCGCATAATCTCCTCTTGTTGAGCTTGAGAAACTCTATAAGGAGGTTTGTTAGGCGGTGAACTTCCTGGAAGAAGTTCAATTGCATGGTCGTCATTACCTCGTTTAGGAGGTAGCTCACAAGGGATGTCGTCAATAAAGACATCTTGAAACCCCTTGAGAAAATTGGATAACTCTAATTCCTTTTGGTTGCTTTTATTTTCTTTTGCTAAAGCATTAGGTTCATTTTGAGAATCTTTAACAAAAATCATGTACACGGAAATAGAGCTCTTTATTGACTTGTTGAAAGCTGGTGTATATACAATGGGGATGGTGTTACCCATCTCCTTAGCATCTATATACATGTCCTTTTCCCTGAACTTAAAGGAGATTCTCCTTTCAGGAAATTTAACATCGGCAGCCAGGCGGTCAAACCATGGTGCCCCTAGGATTACATCCTCATGCTTGAGAGGAGAGATAAAGAAGTCCTCTTTGTCCACATAGCCTTGGACATGAAGCCTCAATTTCCCGATTAAGGGAGTGACTGAAGCTTCTTGCCCCTTGAAGGCACTGTCTGCGGGTAGGATATCTCCCATCTCGTAGGATTGTATGCCTAGCTTGGTGGCTAACTCCATAGATATGAAATTGTGAGTAGAACCAGGGTCAAAGAGAATAAAAGCATCATGTTCTCTTACCTTTCCCCAAGCATGGCATAGAGAAGATCCTTTGTGGTGAGTTTGGTGAATCTCCTCCTCTTGGATTTCAACCAAAGAAGCTCTAGGAGGATCTTGGCGGTTGTTCTTTTGGGGACAAGCGCGGTATGCATGCCCTTGTTCGCCGCACTTGAAACACCGGTTATCTTTACGATAACGCTCAAGCTCTTCAGGAGAGAGTTTATTCTTTCCTTTGTAAACTCCCTTCTCTTTGGCTTTGTTGGAATTGCCCTTAGGAGACTTTTGGACATTGTCCTTCCCCTTAGGCTCATTGGAACCCTTGTTTTCCGGGGGCTTATTATTTCTTTTACCCCCCGTTTGGAAATTGATTCGCGAGGCCACCATAGTATGGTGTATTACCGCCGATATGGTACGTGGCCTTTGGGAGTTGACATACTCCGCCATTTCTTCGGTTAAGCCCGCACAAAATTGTTGCTTTTGCTCTCCAAAATCCAACTTTTTGAAGACAGTGGCTTTGAGTTGTAGGTCCCAAAACTTGTCTACATATTTGTGGATGGATTCATTTGGAGAGAGCTTTAAGCTTCGCCATTCGGTGAGTACTTTGTCTTTGGCATCGGTGGCCAAAAACTGCTTCATAATGGAAGCTCTTAAAGCCTTCCATGTTCGTGGAGCTTCACCGTTGGCTCGTAGGCTAGACCACCATTGTCTGGCGGACTTTTGAAAGTGCATAGCTACATGGCGTAGCTTTGAGGACTCCGTGAAGCCCTCATCTCCAAACGCCGCATCGAATTGCTGGATAAAGGCCAAAACTTTGTCTGTAGCACCAAAGGTGCCATCATAGGTAAGGAAAGAGATGCTCTTCCCTCCCTCTTTGAATTTCTTCAGCTTGGACGACCTCTTCCATGCGGCATAGGATTTCCTATGGCCTCTTCTTTTTGATGGTTCAAAAGTTGCACCATCACTTGCTTCAGAAGATGAAGAATTTGAAGAAGGTGGAGAAGAGGGTGACCTCTTTCTCGCCTTTTTCTTGTCTTGATCTTTGTCGTCTTCACCATAGCTTTCATAAGAGGAAGAGGATGAAGAAGATGGAGAAGAGGGTGTCCTCTTTCTCGCCTTTTTCTTCTCTTGCTTTTTATCATCCCTCTTTGAATTATGGCGTGGAGAAGAGTGTAATGGTCTTCTCCGCTTTGGTGGTGATGGAGAGCGTTTAGCCCGCCGTCTTCGTGGAGCCATCTCCGCCGAGGTGGCGGGAGACTCGCTTCTTTCTCGAGGTGACGGGAGACTCGCTTCTTTCTCGTTCCTTCGGTGGAGGCTCTTGAGTCTCTCCTTTGGGAAGGAGATGCATCATCAAGAAGTAAGTTCTTGAGCCCTTCATATGGATTCTCTTCTTCTTCCCGAATCGGAGAGAGACCTCTTTTGGTAGTCTCACAAGGAGGCTTCCTAGGTGTTCTCTCGTCATGGTGATGAACTTGGAGAATCCTGTGAGCACGGAGCTGCCGTTGCACTTTCACTTTGGAGAGATGGATTGCCCATGGCTTGTTGAAGCCTAGAAACAAGATAGTTAACAAGCATTGAAGCATCATTAGTAGCTTGCTCATGAGCAAAATCAAAGTTATCAACATTAATTTCACTCTCTTTACTATTGTCAGCCATTCTAACAACTTTTAGGTGTAATACTTTTTAGGTGTACTTTGGCACTTCAAGCCCTAGTTGCTACTCCTCTTTACCCCTTTAGAAAAAGCACTCAAGCTACTGTACCCGCGGCTCGAATACCATTAATTGCAAGGAATAGAAGAGAGGTCTTTCGACACCAAAACAGCACCGGCTCCTGTCAAGCTTCTAATAGCTCAATAGTGGTTAAGCCGTAGGCAAGCCCCGTAGGACTCCACTATTAAGACCATAGCTCTCGACGGTGAAGCCCCGTTAACTGCACAAAGGCAGGCGCACTGCAAGGCTGAAAAATCCCTATTCTACTTACTCACAGGCAATTAATAATACCAACCATTGTAGCTAGCTTGAGGACCTCCCTTCTTGAGCAAGAAAAGAGAAACCTTGAGCTCTGATACCAATGTAACATTTAATGGCCTATAATCTTATGTGTACGGGAAATTAGCATGAACATAGTGGGCATTTCATTGAATAAATTCCTAATGAGAATTACAAGAGTGCTTGGGTGGAGAGAGAAACAAAAAGCATAACACCTAGTTAGATAGCATCGACAATACTTTCAAAAGAGAGAGAAATTAAGCTATTGACAACAGTAGAGGACCGGATTTGCATGGAGCCGGTCCCCCCTCTAAAAGGCTTTGTATTATGGTTTCTCCCCCCCAAGAAGAGAGACATTGTACAATACAATTCTTTGTGTTCCTTCAAGACTAGCTAGTGCAATGAAGATGGAAGCTTCATGCACCAAGCAAAACACTTAATCAAACACAACTTGAATTATTCCCCGTTCTCAGACCCAAGACCTCACACAACCTTCGAAGATGGTGAGAGCAGCAGCAGGTATGAGAGTAGATTGAGAAGAAAAAGAAGTATCTTACGAGAAAGAAGTACATCTTCTCACATAATCACTCATATTAGCATAGCTTAGCTTATTAATAGCTTGGTAGAGAAGATGAGCATGCATTGAAGCTTGGCTCTTGGTTGGATTTTGCATCCACATGCCAAGAGAGTGTTGATGTAGGCTTCTATCTCACAAGCTTGAGTAGGTGATGAGCTCTCCATTAAAGCTTGGGAGGAGATAGAGTATTTTTCCCTTCACACATGGTCAAGTGTGAGAGTGTGTGTGTCAATGCCAAGCAAAAATCAGCCCCCCTCTCTCTTGGGCGAGCCCCTAGCTGCTAAATAAGTCTGGCCTTTGCCTCATTGGACCTCCCAGGTCAAGCCAATAGGAATTAAGCAGCATAAGTGATAGCCTTTAGACATGTGTCCCCCTTTCCCCCCTTTTGTGAGAGCTTTAAGGTAATTAAATAATTAAACTAAACTCTCATTGGACCCCTTTGCCTCCTGGCCAATAGGAATCAGGCAAGCCATGGGGCTCCTGAATGCTCATTGGACCCCTTGGGAGACTACCCAATAGTCTTCTAGGAGACTTAATTCTCATTGGTTTCTTTTATTAAATGTTTTTAAATTAATTAAATAGATTTACTCTAGCTTAATTCTCATTGGTCCACTTCAAGGGTCTTCCCATAGGAATTGGGCACACCTTGTGGGCATCTGGCCTAGGGAGCTGACATGTTGTCCCTCATTCCCTTTGTGTAAAGGGAGCCTGTGTGTGGTGTGTGGCTTTCTCTCTCATCCCCTAGCTTTGGGGCTCGCCCCCTCCCATGTAGGGATGTAGAAAGACTTTTTGGGCACACACTAAGCATCCAATTTTCCCTAGGGTTGACCTTTGGACACAACCTTTGAATTTTGGAACCTTAGCATTTTGAAGTCTTAATGGGCTGAACCTTAGGGTCTTTTTGCCCATTGTTTCACATGGCTCTTTGCAGATGGCCCCCCTTTGGATCCCTATTTTCCCTCCTTTGGATCCCTACTGTGGCCGGTCTGCTAACTTAACCAATATTCTAGCTTTTTCTCCCTTGGCACTTCCCCACATTAAATGATCAGTTTAATATGAGAAAATCATTTAGGAGAATTAGATATTGATTATTATGACATTACCTCTCTCTTGAAATCATAGTCGTCCTCGACTATGGTGTATAGAAAATAAAGCATATGCATGAGTCCTTTTCTTAGCGGGTAGAGGATCCCTATGTTACCCTACGACATCATTCCATAATGGATGACTAGTCCATTTGGCGCTTGAGAGCCTGAGGCTGCCGCAAGCATGTCTGCACATTAGTCCTATCATTCTTCCATAGTAGAGTGACAAGCTCTACTTGGTGTTTGGGAGACGTCGTCTCCGCAAACTTGATCTAAGCATGCATATACTTTCATTTTTGTGCACAAATAAAGAAAAGAGAGTCTTATAAGACAAAAATTTTTGTTCATTTTTAACATTTTGTACATTTGCTTACTCTTTGGGAAGCATTGTAAGCATTGACAAGGTTTAGGTTATCCTTTAATTGTATGCCTTGCATCCATCTAGCATCTTCAAAAGGATAATTCTTAAACTTAATAAGATATCGTCGGATAGTCTTACCGCCTCTTAATACCTTGTCTTCATGTCGGAGAATGGACTCGGGCTGCAGCACCTCCTCGTGGTCCTCGATCTCCGGTGGGTCTTCAATAGTTGGTTCTTGAGGTGGCTCTCCTTTGTAAGGCTTTAATAGGCTCACATGAAAAGCATTGTGTATGATCCAATGATTGGGCAACTTAAGTTGATAGGCCATCTCATTGATTGGCCTAAGAATCTGGAAGGGACCATAATACCTTTTTGCTAGTTTAGCATAGTACTTTTGGTGGCCCGTAGGATTCTTGCCCGTCGTGTGCCTTAATCCGAGCCTTGGGAAACTTTAACAAGACCCAATCGTTTTCTTTAAAGGCTTGGGCTTTTCTGTGCTTGTCAGCAGCAGCCTTTTGCCTTTGCTGTGAGATAGAGATAGCATCCTTAATATTTTGGAAAGATTCTTGTAGGTCTCGGCTATACTCATCTGCAGCGAAGATCTTCCCATGTACCTTAAGTAGCAAGGGACTTTTTGATCTTCCCTCAATTACCTCGAAAGGTGCTTTTCCTGTAGAAGTATGTACAGTGTTATTGTAAGCATACTCTGCTAAGGGTAAGTACTTCTCCCATTGGGATCTTTGATCTACTTCCGTTACATAGGCTTTTAGTAGATCAAGAATGGTTAGGTTAGCTATTTCACTTTGGCCATCAGTTTGTGGATGATAGGCCGAAGAGAAGTTTAGCCTTGTTCCTAAATTCTCAAAGAGACCCTTCCAGAAATTACTGGTCATTCTAGGATCTCTATCCGACACTATGGACATTGCAAGCCATGGTACTTGAAAATTTGTGAAATGAAGAGGGTTGCCATTTGATGGGCTTTGATAGTCTTTTTGACAGGTATAAAATGAGCTTGTTTACTGAACCTGTCTACTATCGTCCATATTCCCGTATTCCCATGGATAGACTTAGGCAATCCAAAGATAAAATCCATGGATATGCTCTCCCAAGGTGAATTAGGGATTGGCAATGGTTGAAGCAATCCAAGTTGCTTCCCTCTATCAAATTTTGTCTTTTGACATACCACACATTTGGAAACATACTCGTGTATGTTCACTTTCATGGTAGGCCAATAGAAATATGTTTCAATTCCCTTTAGGGTAGACTGAATCCCTCTATGCCCCGCATATGGGGGAGCATGAGATTCATACATTACTTTCTCACGTAGTGAGTTAGTAACGCATAGTCTATTGCCATAGAGAAGATAACCATCTTGCAAAGTAAATGGTTCTTCTTTCTTCCCTAATGCAAGGGCTGAAATCACATCTCTAAAATCGGGATCAATAGCATACTCATCTATCATTGAAGATAGATCATTGTGAGTTGCTATGGAAACCGCATTCACTCTCGGGCGTCTTGAGAGTGCATCGGCTACTTGATTACGCTTGCCAGCAATGTGAGCAATATGAAAATGAAATTGCGAAAGGAAATTTGCCCACCTCATTTGTTTGTCGGAGAGCTTGGTCTGCGTCATGAAGTACTTAAGACTTTGGTGATCCGTTCGCAGAATGAAAGGAGTCCCCAATAAATAGTGCTTCCATGAGTCTAAGGCATGTAGAACTGCAAGGAGTTCTTTTTCGTATATGCCTAGAGCTTGCTCAACAGGGTCGAGCCTTCGACTCTCATAGCCTATGGCGTGCCCTTCTTGGAGCAAAACAGCCCCAAGGCAATCACCACAAGCATCACATTGGACCTCAAATGGTTTTGAGAGATCCGGTAGTGTAAGCACAGGTTGAGAGATAAGCTTTTCTTTAAGCTTTTCGAAAGCATTGTTCTCCTTAGCAGACCACGTATACCTAACATTTTTTTTTGTTAGGTCATGTAATGGTCCCGCAATTTGTGAGAACTTTTCTATGAAGCGTCTATAGTATGCACACATACCTATAAAGCTTCTTAGTTCATGAAGATTCCTTGGTTTAGGCCATCCTTTTATTACCTCTAACTTGGATGGATCCATTTGGATTCCATCTTGAGAGATAATGTGACCTAAATATTGAATCTCTTGCAAGAAAAATTCACTTTTCTTTCGATTAACTTAAAGTTTATTCTCTCTTAAAACTTGAAATATTACCTGGAGGTGTTGCTTGTGTTCCTCCAATGAATTAGAGTAGATGATAATATCATCAAAGAACACTCCAGTGAAGGTTCGATGAGGCCTGAACAGCTTCTCCATCAAGCGGTTTAAATGTGGTTGGTGCATTAGTCAAGCCAAAAGGCATGACAATGTATTCGTAAAGACCAAATGTAGTACGAAATGCGGTCTTTACAATGTCTTGATCAACTATCCTTATTTGATGATAGCCACTTTTTAGGTCAATCTTACTGAAGTAGGTCGATCCTTGTAGCTTATCAAATAGGTCTTCTACCCGTGGAACGGGAAACCTATTCTTGATAGTGATCCTATTTAGTGCTCTATAGTCGACACACATACGATATGTGCCGTCTTTCTTTTGCACTAATAGCACAGGTGAGCAAAATGGAGATGAGCTAGGCCTAACCATGCCCTTCTCAATTAACTCATGCACTTGCCGCATAATCTCCTCTTGTTGAGCTTGAGAAACTCTATAAGGAGGTTTGTTAGGCGGTGAACTTCCTGGAAGAAGTTCAATTGCATGGTCGTCATTACCTCGTTTAGGAGGTAGCTCACAAGGGATGTCGTCAATAAAGACATCTTGAAACCCCTTGAGAAAATTGGATAACTCTAATTCCTTTTGGTTGCTTTTATTTTCTTTTGCTAAAGCATTAGGTTCATTTTGAGAATCTTTAACAAAAATCATGTACACGGAAATAGAGCTCTTTATTGACTTGTTGAAAGCTGGTGTATATACAATGGGGATGGTGTTACCCATCTCCTTAGCATCTATATACATGTCCTTTTCCCTGAACTTAAAGGAGATTCTCCTTTCAGGAAATTTAACATCGGCAGCCAGGCGGTCAAACCATGGTGCCCCTAGGATTACATCCTCATGCTTGAGAGGAGAGATAAAGAAGTCCTCTTTGTCCACATAGCCTTGGACATGAAGCCTCAATTTCCCGATTAAGGGAGTGACTGAAGCTTCTTGCCCTTTGAAGGCACTGTCTGCGGGTAGGATATCTCCCATCTCGTAGGATTGTATGCCTAGCTTGGTGGCTAACTCCATAGATATGAAATTGTGAGTAGAACCAGGGTCAAAGAGAATAAAAGCATCATGTTCTCTTACCTTTCCCCAAGCATGGCATAGAGAAGATCCTTTGTGGTGAGTTTGGTGAATCTCCTCCTCTTGGATTTCAACCAAAGAAGCTCTAGGAGGATCTTGGCGGTTGTTCTTTTGGGGACAAGCGCGGTATGCATGCCCTTGTTCGCCGCACTTGAAACACCGGTTATCTTTACGATAACGCTCAAGCTCTTCAGGAGAGAGTTTATTCTTTCCTTTGTAAACTCCCTTCTCTTTGGCTTTGTTGGAATTGCCCTTAGGAGACTTTTGGACATTGTCCTTCCCCTTAGGCTCATTGGAACCCTTGTTTTCCGGGGGCTTATTATTTCTTTTACCCCCCGTTTGGAAATTGATTCGCGAGGCCACCATAGTATGGTGTATTACCGCCGATATGGTACGTGGCCTTTGGGAGTTGACATACTCCGCCATTTCTTCGGTTAAGCCCGCACAAAATTGTTGCTTTTGCTCTCCAAAATCCAACTTTTTGAAGACAGTGGCTTTGAGTTGTAGGTCCCAAAACTTGTCTACATATTTGTGGATGGATTCATTTGGAGAGAGCTTTAAGCTTCGCCATTCGGTGAGTACTTTGTCTTTGGCATCGGTGGCCAAAAACTGCTTCATAATGGAAGCTCTTAAAGCCTTCCATGTTCGTGGAGCTTCACCGTTGGCTCGTAGGCTAGACCACCATTGTCTGGCGGACTTTTGAAAGTGCATAGCTACATGGCGTAGCTTTGAGGACTCCGTGAAGCCCTCATCTCCAAACGCCGCATCGAATTGCTGGATAAAGGCCAAAACTTTGTCTGTAGCACCAAAGGTGCCATCATAGGTAAGGAAAGAGATGCTCTTCCCTCCCTCTTTGAATTTCTTCAGCTTGGACGACCTCTTCCATGCGGCATAGGATTTCCTATGGCCTCTTCTTTTTGATGGTTCAAAAGTTGCACCATCACTTGCTTCAGAAGATGAAGAATTTGAAGAAGGTGGAGAAGAGGGTGACCTCTTTCTCGCCTTTTTCTTGTCTTGATCTTTGTCGTCTTCACCATAGCTTTCATAAGAGGAAGAGGATGAAGAAGATGGAGAAGAGGGTGTCCTCTTTCTCGCCTTTTTCTTCTCTTGCTTTTTATCATCCCTCTTTGAATTATGGCGTGGAGAAGAGTGTAATGGTCTTCTCCGCTTTGGTGGTGATGGAGAGCGTTTAGCCCGCCGTCTTCGTGGAGCCATCTCCGCCGAGGTGACGGGAGACTCGCTTCTTTCTCGTTCCTTCGGTGGAGGCTCTTGAGTTCTCCTTTGGGAAGGAGATGCATCATCAAGAAGTAAGTTCTTGAGCCCTTCATATGGATTCTCTTCTTCTTCCCGAATCGGAGAGAGACCTCTTTTGGTAGTCTCACAAGGAGGCTTCCTAGGTGTTCTCTCGTCATGGTGATGAACTTGGAGAATCCCGTGAGCACGGAGCTGCCGTTGCACTTCACTTTGGAGAGATGGATTGCCCATGGCTTGTTGAAGCCTAGAAACAAGATAGTTAACAAGCATTGAAGCATCATTAGTAGCTTGCTCATGAGCAAAATCAAAGTTATCAACATTAATTTCACTCTCTTTACTATTGTCAGCCATTCTAACAACTTTTGGGTGTAAACGTTTTAGGTGTACTTTGGCACTTCAAGCCCTAGTTGCTACTCCTCTTTACCCCTTTAGAAAAAGCACTCAAGCTACTGTACCCGCGGCTCGAATACCATTAATTGCAAGGAATAGAAGAGAGGGTCTTTCGATACCAAAACAGCACCGGCTCCTGTCAAGCTTCTAATAGCTCAATAGTGGTTAAGCCGTAGGCAAGCCCCATAGGACTCCACTATTAAGACCATAGCTCTCGATGGTGATGCCCCGTTAACTGCACAAAGGCAGGCGCACTGCAAGGCTGAAAAATCCCTATTCTACTTACTCACAGGCAATTAATAATACCAACCATTTGTAGCTAGCTTGAGGACCTCCCTTCTTGAGCAAGAAAAGAGAAACCTTGAGCTCTGATACCGATGTAACATTTAATGGCCTATAATCTTATGTGTAGCGGAAATTAGCATGAACATAGTGGGCATTTCATTAGAATAAATTCCTAATGAGAATTACAAGAGTGCTTGGGTGGAGAGAGCAACAAAAAGCATAACACCTAGTTAGATAGCATCGACAATACTTTCAAAAGAGAGAGAAATTAAGCTATTGACAACAGTTGAGGACCGGATTTGCATGGAGCCGGTCCCCCCTCCAAAAGGCTTTGTATTATGGTTTCTCCCATCAAGAGAGACATTGTACAATACAATTCTTTGTGTTCCTTCAAGACTAGCTAGTGCAATGAAGATGGAAGCTTCATGCACCAAGCAAAACACTTAATCAAACACAACTTGAATTATCCCCGTTCTCAGACCCAAGACCTCACACACCTTCAAAGATGGTGAGAGCTAGCAGGGTATGAGAGTAGATTGAGAAGAAAAAGAAGTATCTTACGAGAAAGAAGTACATCTCCTCACATAATCACTCATATTAGCATAGCTTAGCTTAGTAATTATCTTGGTAGAGAAGATGAGCATGCATTGAAGCTTGGCTCTTGGTTGGATTTGCATCCACATGCCAAGAGAGTGTTGATGTAGGCTTCTATCTCACCAGCTTGGAGTAGGTGATGAGCTCTCCATTAAAGCTTGGGAGGAGATAGAGTATTTTCCCTTCACACATGGTCAAGTGTGAGAGTGTGTGTGTCAATGCCAAGCAAAAATCAGCCCCCCCTCTCTCTTGGGCGAGCCCTAGCTGCTAAATAAGTCTGGCCTTTGCCTCATTGGACCTCCCCAGGTCAAGCCAATAGGAATTAAGCAGCATAAGTGATAGCCTTTAGACATGTGTCCCCCTTTCCCCTTTTGTGAGAGCTTTAGGTAATTAAATAATTAAACTAAACTCTCATTGGACCCCTTTGCCTCCTGGCCAATAGGAATCAGGCAAGCCATGGGGCTCCTGAATGCTCATTGGACCCCTTGGGAGACTGCCCAATAGTCTTCTAGGAGACTTAATTCTCATTGGTTTCTTTTATTAAATGTTTTTAAATTAATTAAACTAGATTTACTCTAGCTTAATTCTCATTGGTCCACTTCAAGGGTCTTCCAATAGGAATTGGGCACACCTTGTGGGCATCTGGCCTAGGGAGCTGACATGTGTCCCTCATTCCCTTTGTGTAAAGGGAGCCTGTGTGTGTGTGTGTGGCTTTCTCTCTCATCCCCTAGCTTTGGGGCTCGCCCCCTCCCATGTAGGGATGTAGAAAGACTTTTTGGGCACACACTAAGCATCCAATTTTCCCTAGGGTTGACCTTTGGACACAACCTTTGAATTTTGGAACCTTAGCATTTTGGAAGTCTTAATGGGCTGAACCTTAGGGTCTTTTTGGCCCATTGTTTCACATGGCTCTCTTGCAGATGGCCCCCCCTTTGGATCCCTATTTTCCCTCCTTTGGATCCCTACTGTGGCCGGTCTGCTAACTTAACCAATATTCTAGCTTTTTCTCCCTTGGCACTTCCCCACATTAAATGATCAGTTTAATATGAGAAAATCATTTAGGAGAATTAGATATTGATTATTATGACATTATAAAGCCTATGTTACCCTACGACATCATTCCATAATGGATGACTAGTCCATTTGGCGCTTGAGAGCCTGAGGCTGCCGCAAGCATGTCTGCACATTAGTCCTATCAGTCTTCCATAGTAGAGTGACAAGCTCTACTTGGTGTTTGGGAGACGTCGTCTCCGCAAACTTGATCTAAGCATGCATAGTACTTCATTTTTGTGCACAAATAAAGAAAAAGAGAGTCTTATAAGACAAAAATTTTTGTTCATTTTTAACATTTTGTACATTTGCTTACTCTTGGGAAGCATTGTAAGCATTGGCAAGGTTTAGGTTATCCTTTAATTGTATGCCTTGCATCCATCTAGCATCTTCAAAAGGATAATTCTTAAACTTAATAAGATATCGTCGGATAGTCTTACCGCCTCTTAATACCTTGTCTTCATGTCGGAGAATGGACTCGGGCTGCAGCACCTCCTCGTGGTCCTCGATCTCCGGTGGGTCTTCAATAGTTGGTTCTTGAGGTGGCTCTCCTTTGTAAGGCTTTAATAGGCTCACATGAAAAGCATTGTGTATGAGCCAATGATTGGGCAACTTAAGTTGATAGGCCATCTCATTGATTGGCCTAAGAATCTGGAAGGGACCATAATACCTTTTTGCTAGTTTAGCATAGTACTTTTGGTGGCCCGTAGGATTCTTGCCCGTCGTGTGCCTTAATCGAGCCTTGGGAAACTTTAACAAGACCCAATCGTTTTCTTTAAAGGCTTGGGCTTTTCTGTGCTTGTCAGCAGCAGCCTTTTGCCTTTGCTGTGAGATAGAGATAGCATCCTTAATATTTTGGAAAGATTCTTGTAGGTCTCGGCAATACTCATCTGCAGCGAAGATCTTCCCATGTACCTTAAGTAGCAAGGGACTTTTTGATCTTCCCTCAATTACCTCGAAAGGTGCTTTTCCTGTAGAAGTATGTACAGTGTTATTGTAAGCATACTCTGCTAAGGGTAAGTACTTCTCCCATTGGGATCTTTGATCTACTTCCGTTACATAGGCTTTTAGTAGATCAAGAATGGTTAGGTTAGCTATTTCACTTTGGCCATCAGTTTGTGGATGATAGGCCGAAGAGAAGTTTAGCCTTGTTCCTAAATTCTCAAAGAGACCCTTCCAGAAATTACTGGTCATTCTAGGATCTCTATCCGACACTATGGACATTGGCAAGCCATGGTACTTGAAAATTTGTGAAATGAAGAGGGTTGCCATTTGATGGGCTTTGATAGTCTTTTTGACAGGTATAAAATGAGCTTGTTTACTGAACCTGTCTACTATCGTCCATATTCCCGTATTCCCATGGATAGACTTAGGCAATCCAAAGATAAAATCCATGGATATGCTCTCCCAAGGTGAATTAGGGATTGGCAATGGTTGAAGCAATCCAAGTTGCTTCCCTCTATCAAATTTTATCTTTTGACATACCACACATTTGGAAACATACTCGTGTATGTTCACTTTCATGGTAGGCCAATAGAAATATGTTTCAATTCCCTTTAGGGTAGACTGAATCCCTCTATGCCCCGCATATGGGGGAGCATGAGATTCATACATTACTTTCTCACGTAGTGAGTTAGTAACGCATAGTCTATTGCCATAGAGAAGATAACCATCTTGTAAAGGAAATGGTTCTTCTTTCTTCCCTAATGCAAGGGCTGAAATCACATCTCTAAAATCGGGATCAATAGCATACTCATCTATCATTGAAGATAGATCATTGTGGCTGAACCTTAGGGTCTTTTTGGCCCATTGTTTCACATGGCTCTTTTGCAGATGGCCCCCCCTTTGGATCCCTATTTTCCCTCCTTTGGATCCCTACTGTGGCCGGTCTGCTAACTTAACCAATATTCTAGCTTTTTCTCCCTTGGCACTTCCCCACATTAAATGATCAGTTTAATATGAGAAAATCATTTAGGAGAATTAGATATTGATTATTATGACATTATTCAGTAAGAACGTGTGTTTGAGGCGCAGATGGAGAAAATTACAAGGGTTAAAGAAGATGAATTGGAGAAGGTCTTTCTTGGGGAGCAAGCGGAGTCGCAGCCCATATACATTAATAAGCAGCTTGAGGCAAGTTTTAGAGGCGATTTGATTAGGTTGCTGATAGAAGTTAAGGATTTTTTCGCATGGGAATATGCAGGTATGCAGGGATTGGATCCTAAGTTTTATTAGCATACGATAAATCTAAAACCAGATGCGGTGCCAGTGAAGCAGCACTCATATAGGATGAATCCGAATGTGGCAAAGCAAGTTAAGATGGAAATTGATTGTCTTTTGGAGGTGGGTTTTATTACCCCTATTGATAATCCGGAGTGGATTTCTCCAATTATGGTCGTACCAAAGAAAAACAAGAAAATCTGAATTTGTGTGGATTACCGAAAATTGAATACGGCTACTGTCCCAGATCCTTTTCCTCTTCCATTTCTGGATTCCATTTTGGATGATGTAGCAGGACATGAGATGTATACTTTTCTAGATGGGTTTAGTGGATATAACCAAATAAGGATGGCATTGCAGGATCAGCCAAAAATAGCTTTTATTACCGCATGGGGTGTGTTTGCATGCACAGTGATGTGGTTCGGATTGCGGAATGCGCCTTCAACTTTTCAAAGGGATATGTTTCAAGTTTTTGGTCCTTATTTGACGGATTTTATGAGAATTTTTCTGGATGATCTCAGTGTTTTTGGAGCGCAAATAGAGCACTTGAAGCAATTATGGTTATGCTTTATGAAATGCCGAGAGGTGAAATTCAATTTGAATCCTTTAAAGTGTGCATTTGTTGTTCGCAGTGGCAAGCTATTGGGGCATATAATTTCCGAGGATGGCATTTTCGTGGATCCGGATAAAATAGCCGCAATTATGGAAGCACCTCCACCGGTGAACCAGAAGCAATGTTAGTTTTCCTGGGTCAAGCCCGTTGGCATGGGAGGCATTTGAGGTATGTCGCGCATTTGGCAATCCAAATTACTCAGGCAGCGCATGCTACAAATTTTGAATGGACGCAGGAATGTGATCTGGCATTTCAGAGATTAAAACTCCAGCTGTCCAAAGCTCCGATTATGCTTCCTCCAAATTGGGGTCAGGATTTTCATGTGTTTGTGGATGCTTCGGTTTGAGCTATTGGCAGTGTGTTGAAGCAGAACAAAGTCAAGTATGGTTCTGACCTATCTATTATGCCAGAAGACGATTATCATCCACAAAAAGGAATTATTCAGTAACCGAAAGGGAATGTTTAGGGATGATTTATTCAGTGAAAAAATTCCGGCATTATCTGTTGGGCCGACGTTTTTTCTTCCATGTGGATCACTCGGCTCTTTTATACCTGGTACGTCAACAGAATTTGATGGGAAGATTGTCCAAATGGGTGATTTTGTTGCAGGAATTTGACTTTGAGGTCATACATCGTCCAGGAGCTCAGCATGCGGTGGCTGACTACCTATCCAGGTTAGATTCCGGTGAGCCGCCGACGGGTGTAGCTGATGAATTTCCGGATGCGTCTCTGTTTCTAACATGTGTGGTTGCAGAGGATACAACAGTTTTGCAACAGGCAAGGGTCATCCCTCGCATTCCATGGACATGGTATGAGGAGATGTTTCATTTTCTCGACAGTGGAGAAATGCTTTCCTTCTTGTTCAGTCATCAGAGGAAACGTATGGCTATTAGAAGCAGGAATTTTGAGATTATTATGGGGAAGCTCTATTATCGTATGGTGGCGGATGTATTACTCAGATGTGTGCTACCACAAGAGCAGGAAGCGGTTTTGGAGGAAGTCCATACCGGTATTGCGGGAGGCCACTTTGCAGCATTAATCACGGCTCCAAAGGTTCTCCAATCCGGATTATGGTGGCCTACATTGTTTCAGGATGTGAGAAATTATGTGCAACAGTGTGATGTGTGTCAGCGGATGGGGCAACCTACCAAAAGGTCCAGAATGCTTTTTCAGACGGTTTTGCCCTTGGAGCCTTTTCAAAAGTGGGGATTGGATTTTGTTGGACCTTTTAAACTAGTTGCAGCTCATACGGGTAATAAGTATATTTTGACAGCCATGGATTACGCTACCAAGTGGGTGGAGGCATGGCCTTTGAGAGATAATACTGCAGTTTCTGTGGGCTAGGTGCTTATATAAGGATATCTTTTCCAAATATGGCTGCCCTATTGAGCTGGTTAGTGATCGGGGAAGTCATTTTTTGAATAAGGTGATGGAGAGAATGCTACGGTTTTATATTGTATTGCACAGGAAATCTTCTCCATATTATCCTCAGGCGAATGGGCAAGCAGAATCAACTAATAAGCAATTGATTTGGATATTAACAAAGTTATTGAATATGCATAGAACAGATTGGGATGTGAAACTTCCGTCCGCCTTATGGGCCTATCGGACAGCTTATAATGTGGCAACAGGATTGACTCCTTTCAAGTTGGTGTTTGGAATGGAGGCAATTACCCCAATGGAGCATGTGATTCCAAGTCTGCGGATGCTGATTGTGGATCGTCTTCTTGCGAAAGATTCTGTTATTTATCGTCTGGATGTTTTGCAGGAACTAGACGAAGAGCAGTTGCATAACTTTGCGGTGCTACAGGATCTGCAGTCGAGGTGGAAAAATGGCTTGATCGCCCGAAAGCACGGCAATTTGTCTGGGGACAGTTGGTCCTTGTCTTTAATTCCCGCCTTGGAAAGATGCCTGGGAAGCTTAAATTACGGTGGGCAGGACCATTCTAGATCTTTCAAGCATGCGGGCCCATCTCTTTTATTTGGCGGATTTGCGAGGGGAGGTAATTTTTGTACCCGTCAATGGTTTCAAACTGCGTCATTATGTTTCACCTACCCTAATTCAGTGCCCCTTTGCTGTGGTACAAGAGCCGGAAGCCGCCCTAATAATGATTGGGGATTCAAGTTTGCATGCAATCTTGGAAAGCGGGAAAAGGGCTATGATGGTTGCGACACCGTGGCTCGCCCTATTTTGGGAACTCATTTTGAGAGGGTTAATGCATGCAAACGATTGATTTTGTGCTTCTCCTGTTTTTTGTATCGCGTCTTCAAGGTATTCTTAGCTCAATATTCTCTGCTCTTGCATCTCATTGTCGCCATGACGGCTTCTCTTCTGCAATGCATCCCCTTTACTCATGTCCAACAGTTAGCGCTTTGCCGAGTGGATGCCTGGCTGCAAGATTTGCGACTGCGAGTGTTCGCCAACTTGGATTGGCAAGGGATACCTGTTCACCCGCAGGCCGTAGTTTTGATTGAACAACTTGCTGTTGGAGATATGGTGCAGCTTAATAACCAACAAATTCAGTTGTGACAGCGGAAAGAATTTCAAGGTGCTGTTGTTTGCCCAATGATGGAGTTGTGCGAGCATCTCATGTGATTCCTGTTGCCGATGTCGAGCAGGAATTTGGAAAGGTGAATACAAGCTTTCAGGGTTAACAGATGTAGCGACAAGGGATGCTTACAGATGGTTTCTCGAGGCAATTTGGCTACAAGCCAAAACCTATACCATCTCGACCAAAGCAAGAAATGTGTTGCATTCGGCCAACTTTGGGCCAGTGGCTTGGGCAGAAGTTGTCAGAGAGAGACTGTTGGCAGAATGCCAAAGAGTGGTGGCACAGCTGGGGCAAAACACCCCAACCAACACAAAAGTCGGCCAGCTATTGACACTGATCTTTCCATTACAAGAAGTTTTCCCTCTCGCCCTGCGTCCTCTATGACATTTTGAAGATGACAGATTGGTGGTCCAAGGGACTGGTACACCTCTGTCGCAACCCCAGAGTTTGGAAGTTCCTGTTGGGTGGGAAACATAGCAAAATTTTTGTACTGAGGATTTTCCGGTCCATCAACTGCAGTGGTACCCACTGGAGAACAAGAGATGGCCACTGTAGGACTAGAAACCCGCAAGCGCGGGCGGGAGGAACAACTGTTTTCTACACCACCTCCTGCGACTGCATCTACTGTGCCGGAGGATTCTGTGGTGGCACACTAGAGACGCTGAATGCAGGAAAGGGTGGCAATTGCTACTCCGACTGCGGACATTCCCTCGCAACCGAAAACTTCTGGAGCCACCAATGTGGCTGCTTCGACGGGAGGTACTCTTCCCGCAGTGCTACCATGGGAGGCGGCGGCAGCAAACCCTGCTGACCAAATCCAGGCGTGCGACACTTTTCTGAGCAGACTTGTGGGGTCTATTCGTGCAGCCTAGCCAGCTCTCGCAACAGAGGGTCGAGTTAAAGAGCTGGAAACACAGGTAACTGCTTTGCAGGCTCGCATTGCCAATTTGACCAATCAAAATGAAGATTTGACTGCGGCGGCTCGCTAGCAAAATGAAGAAATACAAATGCTTAGGGGGGATAATGCTGCATTTGTGGCTTCCGTTCAAGATGAACTGCTTCAATTGAGAACGCAAAATAGCCTTGCCTCACACTTAGCCTCGCATCCTCGTGATGTCATGATTAATATGAATGATTTGGATGCTTTAGCAGTGGAGATGCAGCAGGACCTTCACATCTTTTTGGAAAATCAAATACAGAGCTGGAGAACACGGTTGTCTGCTAAGGTGAGAGCATAGCCACCAACTCAGCAGGTTGTGATGCAGCAACCTGAGTCATCGAACACTGATAGAGGTAAGAGTGTCGTTCTAGAAGGTTTTAATATTGCTTATTGGGCGCAAGCTACAGAGGATTGTGCTGAGGCCCAGGCTCATGTATCTCGTTTGCAGAGAATGATTCGTCGATTTCGTAAGGAGCGGCACAGGGTGTGTTTCTGGGTGGAGACTTTGGCTCACTCTTTCTCCCTCAGTTTACCCCCATGTCCTCCATTTTGGTATGCTCTCAATAGATACCTCTCTCGCTATTATCCTCTACATACGCCTCTTGCTCCTTTGCCGTAGGTGTCGCAGTCTATTTCTTTGCCGACACAGTTTATTCCCAGGGCTCCTTGGCCGGAGCACACTGAGATAGATCCACATCTTTTGGATGAGGTCTATTGGGCTCATACTGCAGATTTTAGAAAATTGGATACATTGACATTTCATCTTCACCAGAACAGGTCGAAGATCAGCAATCGAAACCTTCCAACCGGAGGGGCTGAGTGTGGGTTCGCGCGATCCACGGTGCGTGCCAGGTGTTACGGCATAAGTCGCACAATGAAGTCCTGCGGTCCTACAGAGGTCTGGACATTGCAGATTAGGAGTCATGCGGCGGCCGTGGCGATAGTTCTTCACAAGATATCATGGGACAGGAGGAGTGTGTGCACCATGGGACAGGAGGTTTGCTGGCTATGAGTCACGCAGCAAAAACCCGTCGCAGCGGTTACATCATACAGTGGCAAATTTGTGGATGTATGACTTTGTGGGAAGTCTATGTACTGTCAGATTTAATGCAGCCTTTGTTGAGGTTCGAGTGAGGTTTTATTGAGCTGGGGGATTCTCGAATGTTGAGATCCTTTCGGTGATAAAGGTCTTGGAGCAATCCCTCGAGCACCCTTAGATAGGCAGCTAGGATGTATTGACTGTGAGTTAGACAGTTGGGATTGCATCTTTGCTTTACTGTCGTTGAGGCATTGTCGCAATCTATGCTTATAGGACAGTGACAGGACAGTGAGAGACAGTATAGGTGTAGGACAGGTTTACCCGCAGCTTACAGTGTTAGAGAGACAGTGTTTTTTGAGCTGTTTTTTGGTCTGTTTTTAGTACACCAGAGCCATTTTACAAAGGAGACTCTGCCAAAATTTCTGCAGAATCTAAAGCTTTCTTGGTTCATTTGACAGGTTGATATTGGTTCAGAGGTCAGTTTATAGGGGAAACTCTGCCGAATTTTTCCCAGAAAAGTAAACTACTGTGAAGCGTAGCTATGGCTGGATCACAGGACACTGCTCTTTACAATATCAAGAAGCTGGATGGAACCAATTTCCCATTGTGGAAGAAGCAGATTTGGCACATGTTGGTACAAAAGAAGCAGATAAAACCTATAAAGCTCAAGGGGATAAAACTAGAAGATATGGACAAAGATGAATGGAGCGAAATGGATGAATTGGCACTTTCTACCATTATGCTGACTTTGGCAGAAAGCGTTTACTTCAATGTAGCAAACGAGATGTCGGCTTATCAAGCATGGTTAAAGCTGAGTGATCTTTATGAGAAGCAGAGTGCAGATTCACAGGTATACTAGCTTAATAAGCTTGTTGACTTGAAGATGAAAGAAGGGACACCTATGTCCAATCATCTGAATGAATTCAACACAATATATAGTCAGTTGTCAGCTCAAGGTGTCAAGTTTGATGAACCTGTTAGAGCTATGTTCCTGTTGATCTCATTGTCGGAAAGTTGGGACACTTTTCGCACAGCTTTGAGTAATTTTGCACTTCCAGATGGTTTGAACATAGCAGGTGTAGAAGGAAGTCTGCTTACTGAAGAAACCAATAGAAAGACAATGGACAAAGGCAAAGGAACAGCCTTAGTTGTCAGGGGAAGGACCAAAGAAAAGTACAAAGGTGGAAAGAGGAATCAGTCTCGTAGCAAGTCCCGCAGTGCTAAAGGCAAGAGTGACATAGAATTCTACCATTGTGGCAAGAAGGGTCACATGAAAAGAGACTGCAGAGAATGGAAAGCAGAAAAAGGCAAAGAGAAAGCTGAAGACCATGGTGAGAAGAACAAGTCCTCAGTGAAGATTCAAGAAATAAATGTGACAAACATTGTTGCAGAGGATGACAGTCTAGTGTCAGGAGACATCTACTTCTTGAAGAATACAATGGACTCAGCTCTTCTTACAGCATCTGATGGAAATGCACTGAGTGACTGGATTATAGACTTAGCGGCATCACTTCATGTGTCTCCAAACAAGGAGTGGTTTACTTCTTATGTGACCACTAAAGATCATGTTCGGCTAGGCAATGGGTAGAAATGTGAGATCTTAGGTGTTGGAGATGTTCAATTGAAGTTTCAGAATGGCTCTTCTTTCATGTTGAAGAATGTGACACATGTTCCCGCAATTACAAAGAGCTTGATCAGCACAGGTTTACTTGATGATGCTGGCTACGTCACCATTTTTGGACAGAACATGTGGAAGATATCCAAGGGTTCTATGACAGTAGCACATGGAGTAAAGTCTAGAGGACTTTACATGATTTATGTATCAAATGTCTCTAAAAATGTAATCAATGTAACCGAGCAGCCAAACGTTTCTTTGTGGCATAGACGATTAGGACATATGTCCAAGAAGGGAATGGAAATCTTGTCTCGTTCTAGTTATTTGCCTGGCTTTTCATTTAATTATTTTGAATTCTGTGAACATTGTCTGTGTGGTAAGCAAACACAGCAGCCACATAAGCATAGAAGCAGTAGAAGAGATACACAGTTGGCACTTGTTCATAGTGATTTGTGTGGACCTATGCCTAACCTATCTCTAGGGGGAGCTTCTTACTTTATGACATTTATAGATGATTACTCGAGGAAAGTATGGGGTTACTTTCTCAAGCACAAGGATGAAGCGTTTAGTGTTTTCAAAACGTTTGTGACACTTGTGGAGAATCAGAGTGGCAAGAAGCTTAAATGCTTACGCACTGACAATGGTGGAGAGTATGTTTCAAAGGCCTTTCAGGACTTTTGTGAGTCAAAAGGTATAAAACGTGAACTTATTGGTCCTTACAATCGTCCTCAAAATGGTGTTGCTGAGAGGATGAATACAACCATACAAGAGAAGGTCAGAAGTATGTTGTCTAATGCACAGCTGCCAAATGGGTTTTGGGTTGAAGCTGTATCAACAGCTGTTCATCTTGTAAATAGATCTCCTAGCAAGGTTTTGCAGAAGGATTCAATGCCAGAGATGGTATGGTCAGGCAAAATGCCCTCATACAAGCATCTCAGAGTCTTTGGCTGTGAGGTATATACTCACTTTCCAAAGGAATTTAGGAACAAACTTGAGCCAAAGAGTAGAAAGTGCATCTTTCTAGGCTATGGTAATTCTGGTGAGATGGGGTACAGACTTTGGGATCCCGAATCCAGAAAGGTTGTCCGCAGCAATGATGTTCACTTTAATGAATCCAAATATCATTCTAAACCAGAGAGGGTTGAGGAGATTAGAAGAGCTGTCTTCCAAGAAGATGGACCTGCACGTGTAAGACAAAATGTCAGGGCTCAAGAGGAGCAAGGACAGGATAGAGTGGAACCACAGGTTGTGGCTGAGCCTGAGCCACCTATTGTGCGTAGATCTGGACGTGTCACGCGACCTCCTTATAGGTTTGTTCCATCTATGAATTATGTCATGTTGACTGATTGCAATGAGCCTTCATGTTACAAGGAAGCATTGCAAATGAAGGACTCCGGGAATTGGCAATTGGCCATGCAGTCAGAGATGACAGCTCTGCATAAAAACCAGACATGGAAGCTAATTAAATTACCATGGGGCAAAAAGGCTCTACCCTGTAAATGGGTTTACAGGTATAAGATCACCACTCATGATAGTCAGCCAAAGTACAAAGCAAGGCTTGTTGCCAAGGGCTTTAAGCAAGAACTAGGCATTGACTTTGATGAAGTCTTCTCTCCGGTGGTCAAGATGACTACATTGAGATGCTTTCTTGCATTGGTTGCCATATTAGATTTGGTGTTGCACCAAATGGATGTCAAGATAGCGTTCTTGCATGGTGATTTAGATGTGGAAATTTACATGCAGCAGCCAGAAGGGTTTGTTGAGAAAGGCAAGGAAGATTGGGCATGCCAGTTGTTAAAGAGTCTTTATGGCTTAAAACAATCACCGAGGGCATGGTACCATAAATTCCACAAGTTTATGCTTTCTCAAGGCTACAAACGTAGTGAGTTCGATCATTGTCTATATACAAAGAAGGCTAAGGATGGCAGTTGGCTGATCCTTATTTTGTATGTGGATGACATGTTGATTGCTGGCAAGCACTTGGAAGAAATTTCAGCTTTGAAGTCAAAGATGGCAAAATCGTTTGACATGAAAGACATGGGTGAGGCAAGTCATATACTTGGTATGCGCATTGAGAGAGACAGATCAAAGAAGTTGATTTGGTTATCTCAAACAGAGTATATTGACAAGGTTTTGCAACGTTTCAATATGGAGAAGGGAAAGGCATTGAGTGTTCCATTGCCACCATATGTGAAACTTAGCAAACAAGATTGTCCTGTGTCTGAGGAAGAACAGGCTGAAATGGATAAGATTCCATATGCGTTTGCAGTGGGTAGTTTGATGTATGCAATGATTGCTACTCGCCCAGACATTGCATTTGCAGTGGGAGTAGTAAGTCGATACATGTCAAACCCAAGCAAGAAACATTGGGAGGCAGTGAAAGGAATATTGAGATACCTGAAAGCTACAAAGAGTATGCGTATATGCTATGGGAGTCAGGATCTAAGTGTAAAGGGTTTTACAGACTCAGATTATGCAGGTGACTTAGACAACCGAAGGTCTATGTCAGGGTATGTATTTACATTGGCTGGTGGAGTAGTATCATGGCGTTCTAGGTTACAAGATTGTGTTTCTCAGTCTACTACAGAGGCTGAATATGTTGCAGCATCAGAGGCATGCAAAGAATCAATTTGGCTTAATCGACTAGTAACAGATTTGGGAATCAAAGAAGAGATTGCCTGTGTTATATTGTGATAGTCAAAGTGCTATACAATTGGCTCGCAATCCAGTTTATCACTCAAAGACAAAGCATGTGGATGTGAAGTATCATTTCATCAGGGAAATGCTCGAGGATAAGCAACTTCAGCTTGTCAAAGTTCACACCACATAAAATCCTACTGATCTACTTACAAAAGGACTTTCCTCAGAGAGCTTTGCGCATTTTCGCAAGCAGTTAGGTGTAGGGTAGTACATCACTTCTCTACATCTCTTGTATATTAGCTTGTATAGTAGCTTCTCTCACACTTAAAGTACCACATTGGACTTTAAGTGGGAGGTTGTTGGGGTATAAAGCCCAATGTGGTTGCCCAGGTAAGTGGGCGGGCCGCCAGGTATGTACACATATTCTTTTGTAAAAACCTAATAAGAACTCACTATGCTCTACACATTACAGTAGAGCGAGTTCACCATATCGTCGTGCTCTTATTCTCGCACTCTCTCTCGCGTCGCACTTCCGCTCGTACTCCTTCACTTTGGTGCAACAAACACAGCGCAAAAAATTGGATGATAAGGCTGTTAAATGTATTTTTGTTGGTTATAGTGCTGAACGCAAAGGTTATAGGTTGTATGATCTGCAAACAAACCATATTCTGGTTTCATGGGATGTAGTGTTTGTGGAAGATTCTGTTCAGCCCTTGCTGTCATGTACTAGAAACAGTAATGTAAGCTCACAGGACATTTATGACACTTTGTTGCCTCTTTTCAGTGGTGGAAATACGAATGTAGGTTCCAATGAGGCAAATGTACAGCCTATGGGGGTTTTTGAAAATGTTACAGATCAGCCTATTACTGATGCAGATGTACATGATGTACTTGATGAGGAAAGGGCTGAAATTGATCAGGCTAGAGGTATGCCAAAATGGCTGGTGCACACTTTGCATGACAGTAAATTGGATGCAACTTTGTCTACTTGTACTCGTTCAGGCTCTCGCCATGCATCTTATGCATCAGATTGTTATGCTTTGGCTGTGTCTAGCTTACATGATGTTGAGGAGCCTCTGTCTTTTGATGAAGCACATAATTCAGGAAATTGGATGGTTGCCATGCAATCAGAATATGATGCACTTATAGAAAATGACACATGGACTTTATGTGATTTGCCTCTTGGAAAAAAGGCCATTGGTACGACGTGGGTTTACAAGTGGAAACGCAAGCCGGATGGTGAGATCGATCACCATAAGGCTCAACTTGTTGTAAAGGGTTATGCACAACAAAAAGGCATAGATTATGAAGAGACTTTTTCTCCCACTTGTCGTATGACTACTGTGCATTTTCTATGTGCATTGGCAGCTCATTTTTGTTGGGATGTACATCAATCATACATTGTTACTACTTTCTTGAATGGTGACATATTTGAGGAAGTTTATGTAATGCAGCCTCGCGGTTTTGTCATAGGAAGCTGACACTCATTTGGTCAAACGAGGCTTTCGTAACAGTCCAACAGAAAGCACATTGTATGTAAAGCATGAGGGTGATGTACTTCTCATTGTGGTTCTTTAAGTCGATGATTTGCTGATCACTGGAAATGAGAGACATATTGCTGAATTTAATGCTGATTTGAATACTACTTTCAAGATGAAAGATTTGGGGATGTTGCATCATTACTTGGGCATACAGTTTAAGCAGTGTGATGGTGGTATTGCCTTGTGTCAAAAAAGTTACATAGAGACCTTGCTATGTAAGTTTGGACTTGAGGATTGCAAACCTATTGCCACTCCCATGGAAACAGGTTTGAAGTTGAGTCTACATGATGCTAGCGATCCTGCTGATGTCACTCTTTACCAAATTGCTGTTGGCTGCCTCATTTATGTATGCAACACGAGGTCGGTTATTCAGTTTGCAGTCTCACAGGTCAGAAAATTTATGCATAGCCCAGGGTCTAAGCATTGGCACGCTATCAAGTTTATTTTCCGCTACCTTAGTGGCACTTACATCTTGGCTTGTTTTATCCCAAGGGGGGATCATTGCCACCAGAATTACATGCTTTTTCGGACTCAGATTCGGCTGGTTGCTTTGACACGCGAGTGTCCAAAAGTGGTTTTTGTTTCATGCTTGGCAATTCATGTATATCATGGTTGAGCAAGAAGCAACCTATTGTGGCCACTTCGAGTTGTGAGGTTGAGTACAGGGCAGTCTTCAAAGCTACAGTTGAGTGTGTATGGCTCAGACGCCTTACGGATGATTTAGGTGTTGGACACACACTGCCAACACTATCTACACTGACAGTGAGAGCGCATTGGTAGTTGCAAGGAACCCAGTTTTTCATGCTCGCACAAAGCACATTGAGGTGCATTACCGCTATGTCAGGGAGAGGCTCTCAACAGGAGAGATCAGCTTGGCTTATGTGCCAACATAGGACAACCTTGCAGATATTTTCACAAAGGCATTGTCTCGTGAGAAGCTTGAAGCTTTCCGCAAAGCTTTGGGCTTACTCCCCTTTGTGGACTGATCATGTCCTGAGGGCATGGTACTTCCCTTTACTCATGTGGTAGCTCTCGTTCAAGGCATCACTCCTGGGGGGATTTTTTACCATATACATATGGTAGTGATGTGTGTGAACACACTAGGACCTCCGGGGCATTTTTTCCCTCTTTAGGAGGTTTTCTCCCCCGAGCATTATATATACGCCCATCACTCTAGGGCTATCTATCTTTCCATTGCACACTAAGTAACACACTCTCTATTGTGTGCCTTGAGCTTCCCTTGTCTTCTCCAAGCTGTGTGTGTTTCTCTACAACCCTAATTCCAACAATACACACACACATATGTGTGTGTATGTGTGTGTCTATGCATAATTATATATATATGTATTTACATATATACATAATTATATATATACGTGTGTGTGTGTTTGTATATATGTATCAAGGTGAAAACACACGTAATATACGGTCCTTATATATATATATATGTGTGTGTGTGTGTGTGTGTGTGTGTGTGTGTGTGTGTGTTGTGTGTATGTATGTGTGTATGTGTGTATATATGTATGTATGTGTGTGTGTGTGTGTATATATGTATGTATGTATGTGTGTGTATATATGTACATACATACATACATACATATATATATATATATATATATATATAGATATACGTATGTATGTTCCTAACTGGTCACCTTCCGTCGAACGTTGTCTCTTTCAATGTCTACATCAACATGAAGTAGCGTGTGCTTTTGTTTTCTTGCAAAAAATTTAGCGCAAAAAACTTCTTGTTTGTGTTGCATGCCAAAAGCCTCCCATTTTGTAGCAGGAAAACTGCTTGGGAACATCAAATCAATGCATTTATTGCACTTAATGATTATTAGGCCAGTGATAGATCAAATTTTTTATCATGAGGAAGGTAGGGGAGCATCATGCACGCAACCTAGACCTATGTTTAACAGTGGACTCAAGTTGCAACAAACCCATAGAAAAGGAGGAATTATGCCCTAAAATAGAGAAAGATAGTACAAAAACAGAAAAAAATTAATGTAAATTTCTAAAGTTTCTTCTTGGCAAATTCAAGGAAATGAATTTTCCGTGTTTGAAAAAATGATTTTTCTTGAACACTACCAGAAGTCTTGAAGCCTTGAAGCCGACTAAATGTGGAGGATTTTAGTGTAAAAACTGGTAAAACCCCTAAAACCTAGTAACCGATCACGGGGGTAAAAGTAATGTTTGGAAAAAATGTGTCTCAACTTAATATCGATATCGTGCCATTTTCAATATTAAAAATGCCGGTTGAGGGCAAGAGCAAAGGGAGAAACTCTGCCCCAAAATAGAGTAAACTAGTGTCGAAATAGAGAGAAATAGTGTAAAAACTCGTAAAAATAACTTAGTTTTTTAAACTTTTCTCTTGCCAAAGTTGTTTTCTCGAACATTGTGCAGTGTGGCGTACCCCAATGATCGGGAAAAATGTGTCTTAGCTTAATATTATATCGTTTTCAATTTCAAAAATGCCGTTGAGAGCAAAGGGAAAAGGGAGAAATCCCGCTCCAAAATGAAGAAAAATAGTGTAAAAACCCACAACATAAACCTAATTTTCTCAAATTTCCTCGTGGAAAATTCAAGGCAAGGAATTAGGCCGGGTTCAGACGAGCGCGGTGGTAGATGCATGCTTTTTAGGCTGCCTCCACTTAATCTGTTAACAAGAGGCGGAGGGACAAGAGGTTCTTGTAGCTTAGCTGGAGGATAACCTCTCACTAACGCCGTCCGATTGTGATCAAAACCCTTTTCCCGCGCATCCCACTGTAAAGCACG
This sequence comes from Adiantum capillus-veneris, assembly GCF_014529385.1. NCBI lineage: Eukaryota > Viridiplantae > Streptophyta > Polypodiopsida > Polypodiales > Pteridaceae > Adiantum > Adiantum capillus-veneris. The sequence goes on along the minus strand of NC_140936.1, from coordinate 18,175,871 downwards.
GTGGAAGACTCGCATTTGAGAGGGGGGGGTCTCACCAGAGTTGTGGCCGGCCTGAAAACACGGTACTCTCTTTTGCTCCAATAGGAACGTGCCAACGTCGACACACGTGCCTTTCATTTCCTTTGCTGCCGTGTCGTCTCAACCCGCCCTTAATTTGTATGTAAAAATAATTTTTCCCAATGACTGCAAGTATGCAACGTACCATTTCCCCTGCAAAAGCTGTCCTCGCAGCCAAATTTTTGTCTCTCAGCCTTCATAACACCTTGAGAAGGTTCCTAGGACTGTGCAGGTAGCACTGTGGAGAATACGGGCGTGTTGCTATTTTGTTTTCAATTATAATCTGCACGTTGTAGCTATTTGACCTTGCATGGAACTTAGCCTGTGTAGGTTCTCTCTCTCACTAATGCCAAGCTCTCTCTCTCTCTCTCTCTCTCTCTCATGTGGTTTTTCCCACTTACTCAAGTCTATGTGAATGATTTTGGTCATCTTAAACATTGTCTCTCCCCCTTTCTCGCTCTCTCCCTTATCTCTAGAGAGAGACCTTATATAAATATATATATATATATATATATCTTTCTAAGTTTTGTCCATGTGGTCAACAGTCTCTCTGTTTATCTCTCCCCCCTGTCTATCTTCCTTTCTCTCTCTCCCCTCTCTCTTTGGCCCTAGATTTCCCATGGATTTGTTACTTTGCCATCGGTTTTGTCCACATTGTCAAAAAACTCTCTCTCTCTCTCTCTCTCTCTCTCTCTCTCTCTCTCTCTCTCTCCCCCCAAAGTCTTGTCCACATGGTCAAAACTCTATCACCCCCCTCTTAAGTTTTGTACTTTCTCTCTATTTCTATTAGTTTTACCAATGGCTTCCTCATTCCGCTATCTCCCCCCATTGCTCACTTCTAACCACATGGTCAAAACTTTTGAAATGATGTTTTTACACTCTCTCTTAGTGAGTGAGCTTTTTCCACTTGGTTGCATCTATGTGAATGAGTTTGTTCCTCTCTCTCTCTCTCTCTCTCTCTCTCTCTCTCTCTCTCTCTCTCACTTTGTGCCTCCCTCCATCCCTAAGTTTTGACCACATGGTCAAAATTTATCACTCCCTCTCCAAGTTTTGTAATTTCTCTCTCACTCACTTAGATTTCTCATGGCTTTCTCATTCTTCCATTTTTTAAATCCACATGGTTTTCTCTCTCTCTCTCTCTCTCTCTCTCTCTCTCTCTCTCTCTCTCTCTCTCTCTCTCTCCATCCATCTCTAGGTATTATCCACATGGTCAAAACTCTATTAATCCGTTTGTAGGTTTTATACTCTAAGTGTGTGAGTTTTGTCCACATGGTCAAACATTAAGCAAGTACCTAGCTATATCCAAGTTACAGTAATATGGAGTAATGTGGATTAATGCTTTACTGTTGTATGTTTTTATAGACTCCCAAATGGTAAAGAAAGATAAAGCTCCAAAGAAGGGGCTTGAGGTGATTGATGGGGTTACTGAAAAGTTTTTATATTTATGGTCTATTGATGTCTATGATCTACAAGGACAATTACACTCATGTTTGTTATTATTCACAAAGAAAGGTGAAACATTAGGTTTTGAACAAAATGGGGTGATAGACAATATTACAGAGGGGTGTGCTGGCAAGGAAGAGGTTCCTTGTAATGAGATTAAGTTAAGGGACAATAATATGTGCTACAAGATTGACCCCACGGCCTTTGATGATACATGGATGCGGGTTGATGACAACATCTCTCTAAAAAATATGGGGTGGGATTTATCTGAGGATATCTCTTGCACAGCGGATGTGGCCTTGGCTTATCAAAACGTTCAACACAATGAAGAATTCCTCTCTTTAGCAAAAGAAGATGGTTTTCTCTTGAAGAAAAGGAAAAAGCTACATACTTTACCTTGCGAGGAAAATACTAGAAAAGAAACCCTGTGAACACTATGAACTTGGAGGGTCCGGAATCTTCCATGGAAAATTCACTTGTTGTAAGTGTGACCAACACACTTGTTAATGGACCTCCTACATCGTCAAGTCTTGCAGTTTGAACCCCAAACCACTTGTTACTCTTCACATCAAGGGTGTAGAGATGACGTTTGATTCCTCAGGGTCAAGCAACAAGAAGGGAAATCAAGAAGAAATGGGATTTCACATGTTTGAAAAGTTCTTTCCATTTGGGTCCACTTCACAATTTACCATTCCCGTTGGTAAATGTGAGGAGACACCTCCACTTTATATATATAGAACCCTTGCATGGGATTATGTGAAGACATTAACAAAACTCTTTGTTAGTAATCCTATGGCTCCTACCACCTCAGCTTACCTAATTCCTTACATTAGGGAAAATGGGGAATCACAACCACTTACGAGCAATGAGGTCAAGGAATACATGTTGAGTACATACTCTTATTGGGTTATATCAGGTCTACATTCTGTACATGCAGCAAAAATCTATATCCAAAGCACAACACCACATTGCATGGAAAGAAAACATTTATATGCAACACAGAATGCTCGAGTGCTTGTGTAATGTCCAACAGCGATGTGTATAAAGTTATCTTGCATGACAAACAAAGAATCACATAATGCCATGAAGAATGCTCCTTATATTGAGCAACTCAATTAGTAAAGAGACCAATGGGTGGCATTTGGATCTCCATCAAAACCTCAACAAGGACATCCCAAGTCTAGCACGCTATGGCTACCTTGGCAGGTAGAGCATCGCACACTACCTTTTTTGCTTTTACAAAATAGTACGTTTGTTATGTTTCTTACAAAGTTATTGTCTATATATGTTTTTAGGGTTTTGTTGATTACATTGGGAATAAATGGGCATCAAGGGAATATCAAATGATAGTAGGCTCCCAGCAAGTATTTGATGGATGGGTTTCAATAATGAAACAATATGCCAAAGGTGAGTTATTGTCTCAAGCAGAAAGACCAAGAAAGGAGGGAAGACAAGCATCACCGGCTACCTTTTGTTGCTTGATGGGGCTAAAGGATGGAAAGATTGATAGGTTGCAAAACAAAATCAATGAAGCAAAACTCTTGTTTCCTAGAAATAAGTGGGATAAGGAAGATCTTATAGATATGGAAACAAGGGTAAAGCAGTTAAAGCAGGACAGGGTGCTAAAGGAAGATTTAATCACACTTTTCAATGCATCAATATCAACCAACAACAGTGTCTTGAAAACATGGGAGGAGCTAGTTAATGACTACAATATCATAGAGGATGTTTACACAAAGTTTGTAGGTGTTTGTAGTGACTGGTTGTCAAAAAATTAGCACATAAGTCTGATCCAGGTCCACTACACAATGATGCAAGAGATATAGTGAATTTCTTTGTTGGAAGAAAGGAGACCCCTCATCTTCTAGCACCTTTCCTTGGTCAGTGTATTTGTTGGGTATGATTTAGAAGCTCTTGATCTAATATATAATGTGTACAAAGATCCAATTACCATTGGTGTAGCTATCTTGGATGTTGCACATGGAGGAGAAGGAATGAATTGGGATTCCTCCAAGTTTGAGAGGCTTGTCTCCTATTTGCTAAGGATGACTTGTGAGCCTAAACAATTCATCCTACCATGTTTTCTTACTTGGAGGCAAATGGCTTCTTTGGAGGATGGTCTTCTACACATGAGCATAAAGTTCTAGATGCTTGTTGGTAGCATTGATTTCTTGCCTTTAGCCAACAATTTTGCTTTTGGAGCCATAGATACATTTGTGGTGTTAACATTAGTGAGCATGAGCAAAAATTTTGTCACCCTTGATCGCTATGTCAACAATACAAACAAGCCCCTAATCTGGGGCAATGCACACATTGAAGTGGATGACAAAGATCTTGATGTGACGAGCAACAAGTGGCCAAAGCAATAGTGACAAGGAAGAAGCAAGTTATCAACAAAATTGTGAATGCATCCAATGACCAACACGAGGTTGTCCTCGATGTGTTTGTAGCTGGTCTTGCATCAAAGGCTGCACTCTTGAGTCGAAGAAAAACCATCGTGATAGTTTGCAACTCCCAAGAGCAACATGAAGTTGATGGAATTTTTTCTAGAGCACCTGAAAAGGCTAAAGAAAAGTCTCATCCAAAAGACACCAAAGAAGATGAACCACAAGTGCCTTATCTACCTTAGGAAGGTGTAGAGGAATCTAGACAAGATGTCATGGGCCTTATCATGAAAGAGAAAATGAAGGCCACTTCAGGCATTTAGTACCTTGATGCAGTATAATTATTTGAATCGCGACATGTTTAAGTACTCTTTTTCTTTGTAATTTTGGAAGTGATGAAGCCTATGTACTATTTGCTACTATGAAAGTGTTTTCCATATCTTTTTGTCTCCCCCTTCATCCTTCAATTTTGTTCATCTCTCTCTCTCTCTCTCTCTCTCTCTCTCTCTCTCTCTCTCTCCCCCCCCCCCCCCCCCCCCAATCCCTCATTTTTGTCCACATGGTCAAAACATTAGTGAGGTTATCTCTCCTAGTGCTCTTCACTCTCTCTCTCTCTCTCTCTCTCTCTCTCTCTCTCTCTCTCTCTCTCTCTCTCTCTCTCCCCTCAATCCCTCATTTTTGTCCACATGGTCAGAACATTAGAGAGGTTATCTCTCCTCGTGCTCCTCACTCTCCCTAAACTCTCTCTCTCTCCCTCCCTCCCTCCCTCTCTCTCCCTCTCTCTCTCTCTCTCCCTCCCTCTCCCTATCCCTACATCCCTCCTTTATGTCCACATGTTGAAAAATTTGGTGAGAATGTCTCTCCTAGTCTTCCCTAAGTGACTAAGTTTTGAAAGACTCAATGACTACATTTGGTGCTCTCTCTCTCTCTCTCTCTCTCTCTCTCTCTCTCTCTCTCTCTCCCTTTTGTCCACATGGTCAAAACATGAGTAAGGATGTTCTCCTTACTCTCCCTAAGTGAGTGATTCTACTCGTCTTTGTGTGTGTGTGTGTGTGTGTGTGTGTGTGTGTGTGAATGGTTTCATCATTCTCTCTCTCTCTCTCTCTCTCTCTCTCTCTCTCTCTCTCTCTCTCACATTGCCCAAAGTTGTGTTCACATGGTCAAAAGTGCATTCAGGATGTTCCTCCTCACTCCACGTACATGAATAAGATGGATTCTCTCTCTCTCTCTCTCTCTCTCTCTCTCTCTCTCTCTCTCTCTCTCTCTCTCTCGTCTACATGGTCAAAATTTTAGTGTGGATACTTCTTGACACTCTCCCTAAGTGTGTGAGCTTGGTCATCTCTCTCTCTCTCTCTCTCTCTCTCTCTCTCTCTCTCTCTCTGTCTCTCTCTCTCAAGTATGTCCCTTAAGTTTATGTACTTTTTCATACTACAAATTGGTTTGCAATACATCTTAATGGGTCTGCTCTTAAAAAAGCGTCTTAAGGTAGTGGCTCGAATTTGTTGTCACTCATAATCACACGACAACAAAAGCTAAAATGGCAACTATTGCCTATGAGTTCACTTTTGTTTGTTTCACACCACTCAAAATAGAGAGTTTTCTAGGACTCAATGGCTTAAGTTATATTTGTGCAAGTGTTTTATCCATTTACTTAAAAACCCACAAGCTGAAGAAGTGAAACAGAATGATCTTGTCAAAAGCGTTCATATGAATTTCTAACTATATTTTTGAAATAGTATTTTTCAAGTATCAAAATTTGTAAGGTAGTGAAAAAACTTAACCACATGCAAGGGTTTTATCCATTTACTTAAAAACCCACAAGCTGAAGAAGTGAAACAGAATGATCTTGTCAAAAGCGTTCATATGAATTTCTAACTATATTTTGGAAATAGTATTTTTCAAGTATCAAAATTTGTAAGGTAGTGAAAAAAACTTAACCACATGCTCAAAGGAGAATGCAACGCCAATTAGATATATAAGTCATTTGATTAGTCATCTTAGGTATATGAGACATTGCTTACCTCTTGTAGTCATGGTGACATGTTAGTTTTGACCTTATGGTCAAATTCTTTTACTATGTTCAATTGCAACTATTGTTTCTTTAAATTCTCTCCTTCTCATAATCATCAGCTTATGTGTTTACCAATTGAAAAACTCACTCATAGGTTTTGAACATGTGGAAGAACACACTCACCTAGGTTTTGACCATGTGGAGAGAGTAGTCGCACTTCAAAAAGAGAGTAGTTGACCGTGTGGAGAGAGTAGCTATTACACTTCAAAAAGAAGATACACTCACTCATAGATTTTGAACATGTGAAAGAACACACTCACATGGGTTTTGACCATGCGAAGAGAGTAGTTATAGTTCAAAAAGAGTGGTCAAATAACAAAAGATAATGTTTAAAAATGTTTTTACCATGTGTTGAAAAGCTAAGCAAGTGCATTTTTAAAATGCTCAAACCTCAAAAGAGAAACTTTCCCCCAATCAATACATATGGTCGTTCTGACCACATGTCAAAAACTAATTGAGCAAGTTTTGTCCACTTGTTCAAAACCTAAGTGAGTGCGTTTTCAAGTGTTCAAAACCCAAACGAGCAATTTTGCTCCACATTCTCAAAACCTACGTATTTGGTATTTAACCAAGGAATTTTTGACACAAATTTCATCTTCAAAGATGAAAGGGATTTATTTTTCAAATAGCGTGTTATACCTTCCTTTGTGTATGAGGTGTGAGTTGTCAATAATCAGACGTGCTATAGACATCAGCAAGGTGCATTTGTATAAGTCTACCTTGCTGAAGAATCCTTGCCTAGACATTCTTAACATAGTACAAAATGACTTATGGGCCATGATAGTAGGTCTAACTATATGTACAAATTATCATTGGGATATGAAAAAGACATCTACTTGAGCAAACTTAACATCTAAATACATATCTGCCTTATTGCATCGAATTGTTAATGGCCCCAAAGTTTAAAATATAATGGTTAAGTATAAAAGAGAGCTATCACCCCTCAAAAAATTGTTTAAATGTACATTGTTGAGTGAGACTATTTGGCTGCAAGGAGAAATTGTAGATGGTACTTTTTTTCAAGCATAAGCCTCCAAGAAAGATATGATTATGGAATTTTGACTAAGCAATGTCTTTTTGGGTTTTAACAAATATAGCACATGGTATCATGACAACTTCATCGTTATTTGAAACTTCGTCAAAGCTAAGTGTTATCTTGGATCCTAATGGCCTACTATTACGACGTTGTTTGCAAAATCCCAAGAGTTGGCAAAAATTGGGTGGTTCTTCGGCCAGGGTGTATGGAGTTTCTTAATGCCTTGTTTGATAGATTTCATGTTGGAATTTGGTCAACAACTTTGCTCCACAACGTGTTGGCAGTAATAAGGTGTTTTGAGACTCATGCAATGAAGAATTTTTCTTTCTTCATGATATGGACTCAAGAAAATCGCCACAAGCATTCAAACACCATCATATATCGACCTGATAAGATGGGGGTGGAAGCAATGTTTAAACCTCTTGAGTATATTTGGAATCAATTTGGAGATGTTCGCAAACATACTAGGACAATTCTACTTGATGATAGCCCTTACAAGGGATGTCCGAATCCAGTCGAGAATTGTATATTCCCCACCTCCTTTGATGTCAATGTTGTCGATTCAGTTTTGAATGAAAATTTTTTGCCATACTTGGTGCAATTAAGCCAATCAAGTGATACACATGGGGTTGTCAAATTTTATCGCTATGGTCAAGAGCCTATTCAATTTGGACATGCATTGTATGAGCAATTTAAGAGTGTTATTGATGGCTGGACCAAACCTAGCAATAGTGATGTCTCATCTTCTCAATCAGTTCAATCCAAACATTTTGGCAGCAAGCATGGAAGGTTTGTTCAATCCTCTATCACCTCTTCCGTTAAAGGGCCTTCTCTATCACACGGATTGGCTTCATCAATCATGACCACAACAAAGCATGCTCTTTTTCCATCAAATGGTTCAAAATCGAAGATACATAAACTTCCTTTGACCTCAACTTTAAAGGACATGGAATCTATGCACATAGCTCAAGAGTTGGGCTATAACAAGAGTTACATAAATGGAGGATCTACTAAACGTTTCATAGATAGCTTACAAAAAATGTATTCCCACCAAGGAAGATATCAAAGCCCCATGATGTAAATTCCACTATGATAGAGTGAAAAATTCTAAGTTGTAAAAACTTGAAACTTCACACAATAGATTTTCATCAAGATGCACCTTTGACAACACATTTTTACATTACTTTGTATTTTGTACTTTTGTTATTTCAAGTAGATATACTTGTACATTAGTTTACTTTGTGTATGATTGTTTGGTGTTTTTTAACACCACCTTCTAAACGAGAAAATAATCTACTCTTATGCCCAAGAAAAAGCTTTACTTAAGAACTTATCACACTTGGTTGCATCCTTTTGGTGGATTTACTTGTAATGGTCATAAGTGACCTAGATAATGTGTCATCATGCTTCACGCCAAACACAGTTGTCATACATGTTGTGGTCACCCATGTAAAATTTATTGGAGAGTTAACCTCTATGTGTATGAGTGAATCTACTCCTTAAGCATTTTAAATCTCTATGTACACAAACACATTGTCACACATTGCTAGTTGTATATTATTTCCATCATTTGTTCTTATATCTTGTCTCATTATAGAAATAAGTAAACAAGCATATTGTAACTTCCTGTTTGCTTTAGACATTTCACAATATTACTGATATAGTTTGATGATGATTTTGGGACACTATGAAAGGATTATAGTAAACAATACGCATGTATTAAGAATTCTAGAGAGACATGACATTGCTTGGACTTGATCACATAGTTCGGTGCAAAATTTTTGGTCACAATGTCAAACCTACTCAACAATGAATCTCATGGAGTTGAAATGATTACTCAAAAAGTAATTCATTTGGGGTGCATTTTCAAGTTGTCATAGTAACTTACCATAGCTTGATCTAAAGATCTATGGTCTTATTAAAAGTTTTCTCTACACATTTATCCACATTTATGATAATAAGTTAATGACATGATTCAAAGATACAACAAGTAGTTCCTCATTGATAATTTTTATGGTTGGAAAGAAAATAATGATGATTGAAACACATAGCAAAGTACTATATCGTGGATAAAACTTCACCATATTTACAAAGTGGGAATTAGGAGATTCACATATTCACTAATAAGGTGTTGAAGCGTGTCATAAAATATAATATCTAACTTTACCAAATGATTTTATTATAATAAACTGATCATTTAATATGGGAAGATAAAAGGGGAACAAGAGTTAGGATATAGATATGTGCATCTAGACCTATCTCAACTGGGGACCAAAAGAATAAATGATTCTATCTCAATAGGGGTCCAAAAGGAGATGGTCTACCAAAGAGCAATGTGTAATAAGTGCTTCTAGATTTACTTCAGCAAGGGACCAAGAGGAGAGATGGTTACATCTCAAGTTGACCTTGAGCTGGGAATCCTATCCAAGCATGAGGTGCTTATCGGCTTGCTAACTAAAGTGCTTAGGGTATTTGTGGGAACCTTGCCTAAAGCTTGAGGTGATTTTTATGCTTAAATGACTAAGGTTCTTGAACAATTCAAAGATAAACTCTCAAGAGGCATAAACAGTTTCCATGCTTAATTGACTAAGTGCTTGAAGTGTTCAATTCAAACCAAATAACTCAAGAAGCATAAAAGACACATGTCAAAATCCTCCACATGTGGCCCTCATGATATGCTTGAATCCTATTGGATAGGCTTTAAAGGATCCAATGAGTATTTAGATGTATCAAAACAAATAATTAAGTTCTTTATCTCAAAGAGGAAAAAGAGGACACATGTCCAAATGATATAATTGAATAACACCACAGAGAGAGAGAGAGAGAGAGAGAGAGAGAGAGAGAGAGAGAGAGAGAGAGAGAGGTGAACCAAGCTTGAGAAGGGGTATACTCTCCCACACACACAAGCATTCTCTCATTGTGTGGAGTGAAAAATGCAAGAGCTACATCTCCTTCTCCAAGCTTGTTGAGAAATTGAGAGCCTACACCAATAATCTTGGCTATGGAATGCAAATCCAACCAAGAGACATGCTTCAATCATTGTGGATATCCATCTTCTTCATCTTCATTACCATGCTATTATGCTATTCTAAGCAAGAATAATGATGATAAGTGAGAAGCTATTTCTTTCTCCTATGAATGATTCTTCTTTCTCTTCCCTACTCTCATTCTCTGCTATCTCTCTCCACCTTCGAAGGTGTTTGAGGCCTTGGGACTGAGGCTGGGGATAGTTAATTCTTTTTGCAAAGTTTATGCTATGCTCGTGATGCATGAAGATTTACATCTTCATAGCATCACCAAGGTCACAAGGAACACAAAGATTGTATTGTACCAAGTCTCTCTTGATGGGAGAATCTATAATACAAACGCCTTCTGGAGGGGGACCGGCTCCGAGTAAATCCGGTCCTCAAATATTGTCACGTTCTCTAATACTCTCTCTCTCTCTCTTGCAAAAGTAGTGTTTATGCCAAGTTAATTAAGTACTCTGTTTATGTTGCTACCATCAATTAAGTTCACCCTCTATGTTCTCAAAGTGATCTCACAAAAATGATCACTTTAATTCTCTTAATTCCGCTAGTCTCAAAGTTCATAGGACATTTCCATTACATTGGTATCAGAGCATTTGGTTTCTCTTTTCTTGCTTAACAAGAGAGGTCCTTAAGTAGCCCATTGATGGTTGGTTTTTTTAATTATATTAGGGTAAGTGGGACTCGATCTATTATTGGTTTTGTTAAGCCCACTATGTGGGATATGGTGCACACCTTGGGAGCTTTGGTCTTGGGGTCTTTTTAGACTTGCCAATGGTTTTACCATTATTGAGCCATAAGAAGTCCAAAAGGAGCTATCCCTTGGCAATTCTGCTATGCTAGACCCACTCCACTACTCTCTATAATTAACCAATTTGACCCGTGTGTGTAGATACTTAAGTGCTTATTTTCAAAGGCTAAGAGGAGTAGCAACTAAGGTTTTGAATTGCCAAAGGATACACTAAGTGAACATATAAGTATAATTAGCATGGCTAACAATAACAAAGAGAGTAGAATGAACATTGATAACTTTGACTTTGCACATGAAGGTGCTAATGATTAGGCCCCATTTTTATCAATTATCTTGTTACTAGGTTGCACAAGCTATGGGCAACCCTACTTTACAAGCCGATGTTACCCAACAACTTCGTGCTTATGGGATTTCCATTCCTCTCCAAGAGGAGAGAGAGAGTTTAGGAGGCCTCTTTATAGACTTCGAAAAGAAGACTCTCTCCCATAAGAGAGGATGAATCCAAAGAACGAGAAAGAAGTGAACCTCTAAGTTCCTCTAAAGATGTGGTCCATGAAGACAGTGGTCTAGACTATCACCAACTCCTTCCAAGAGGAAACGGTCAACCCATACGCCTTCTCTTTGTCATTCCAAAAGGGAAGAGAGGAAAAAAAGGAAGAAAGAGGCAAGAAAGAGGTCACCCTCTTCTCCTTCTTCTTTACCTTCCTCCTCTTCTGATGAAAGCTATGGCTATTCTCCTAGAGAATACAAGAGGGGAGGACATCGCAAATCATACCTTGGACGGCAAAGATCACAATAGCTCATGGAATTCAAAGAGGGAAAAGAGTATCTCTTTTCTCACCTATAATGGTACCTTTGGTGCCACAAACAAAGTATTGGCCTTCATCCAACAATTTGATGTGGCCTTTGGAGACTAGGGCTTCACGGATTCCTCTAAGCTACACCATATAGCTATGCACTTATAGATGTTTTCTCGTCAATGATGGGCTAGCCTTTGTGGAAATGGCGAGGCTCCAAAGACATGAAAAACTCTACAAGTTTCCATCATGAAGCAATTCCTTGCAAGCAATGCAAAGGACAAAGTGCTTACCCAATGGTGGAGCTTGAATTTGCTCTTCCACGCATCTAGCCACAAATATGTAGACAAGTTTTGGGATTTACATCTCAAAGCTACAGTCTTTTAGAGGATAGACTTCTCCAAACAAAAGCAAAAATTTTGTGAAGTATTACCTGAAGAAATGGCCAAGTATGTCAACTCACAACGGCCTAGCACTATCATCAAAGCCATCCACCACAACATGGTTGCTTCAAGGGTCAATTTCGAACAAGGGGTGAGAAGAAATTTCAAGCCTATGATAAACAAGGATCAAAATGAAGCTAAAGGGAAGAGCAATGTTCAAAACTCTTCCCAAGGCAACACCAACACCAACAACAACAAGGCCAAGGAGAAAGGAGATTACGAAGTTAAAAATAATCTCTCTCCCGAAGAATTAGAGGCCTTTCATAAAGACCATAAATGCTTTGAAGTGTGGGGAGCAAGGAAATGGTTATCGTTCTTGCCCCAAAAGAAATGTACGCAATGACAGTCCTAGAGTTTCCATGGTTGAAGCTCCAAAAAAGTATACTCATTGCAAAGGATCATGCCTCTCCTATGCTTGGGGAAAAGTAAGGGAGCATGATGCCTTTATTCTCTTTGACGCTGGCTCTACTCACAACTTCATATCAACAAAGTTGGCCACTAAGTTGGGCATTCAAGCTTTCGAGATGGGAGATACTGTAACTGCCGATGGAGCTTTCAAGGGATAGCAAGCCTCCGTTACTCCCTTGATTGGGAAGTTGAGGTTTCATGTCCAAAGCTACATCGACAAAGAAGACTTTTTTTAATCTCTCCTCTCCAACATGAGGATGTTATCCTAGGGGCACCATGCTTCAACCGCATGGCTTCCAACATGAAGTTTCCTAAAAGGAGAATCTATTTCACCTACAGGGAAAAGAGCATGTATATAGATGCTAATGATTTGGGGAACACCATATCCTTGATAAATACGCTTTCTTTTGATAAGTCAATGAAAAGCTCTATAGTTGCATATATGATTTTTGTTAGAGAATTTGTAAATGATTCTAATGTTTTCACAAGTAGCAATAAAGGGAATCAAGAGGAATTAAAGTTGTCTAATTTTCTAAATGGATTCCAAGGTGTTTTCATTGATGACATCCCTAGTGAGCTACCTCCAAAACGAGGGGATGATGACCATGCAATAGAGCTTCTACTAGGAAGCTCACACCTAATAAGCCTCCTTATTGAGTTTCACAAGCTCAACAAGAGGAGATCATGAGGCAAGTGTATGAATCGGTGGAAAAAGGGATGGTGAGGCCTAGCTCCTCTCCATTCTCTTCACCAATACTTTTACTGCAAAAGAAACATGGCACATATCACATGCATGTCGACTATAGAGCACTAAATAAGATCACTAAAAAAAAAGATTTCATGTGCCGTGGGTAGACGATCTATTTGATAAGTTACAAGTTTTGTCCTGGCAAATGCTCTTGCCGCATTCAAACTCATGATGGACAAAAATCTTCAAGCCACTCAAATTCTCTTGAGGAGTACAAGTGATATCTCCAAGTAATCTTTCAAGTTGTGACAAAGAATAAGGTTTACATTAATCAAAAGAAAGTGGTTTTTTTCCTTCAAGAGATTCAATATTTAGGTCACATTATCTCTCAAGATGGCATATGTATGAATCCATCAAAGTTGGAGGTAATAAAAGCATGGCCTAATCCAAGGAATCTACATGAGCTAAGAAGCTTTATTGATATGTGTGCACACTATAGAGGCTTCATAGCAAAATTCTCTCATATATCAAGACCATTGCATGAATTAACAAGGAAGAACGTTACGTTAAATAGTCATGGACTGCTAAAGAACAAAAGTGTTTTGACAAGCTCAAAGAGAAGCTTACCTCCCAACCAGTCCTTATGCTTCCGGATCTCTCAAAGCTATTTGAGGTCCAATGTGACACTTGTGGTGATTGCCTTGGAGCAGTTTTGCTTCAAGAAGGGCATGCCATAGCATATGAGAGTCGAAGGCTCACTGCTGATGAACGGGTCTTAGGCATATACGAAAAGTAACTTTTAGTTGTTCTACATGCCCTAGACACATGTAAGCACTAGCTATTGGTGGACTCCATTCATCCTATGAATGGATCACAAAGCCTCAAGAAATTCATGATGCAAACCAAGCTCTTCGACAAACAAATGAGGTGGGAAAATTTCCTTTTCCAATTTAAATTTCATATTGCTCACATTGCTGGCAAGTAGAATCAAGTAGTCGATGAACTTTCACAACGGCCAAGGGTAAACGTAGTATCTATAGCAACTCACAATGGTCTATCTTTTAGGATAGATGAGTATCCTATTGACCAAGACCTTAAGTAGGTAACTACAGCCTTTGTATTAGGGAAGAAAAAAAGAATCAATCACCTTGAAGGATGGTTATCTTCCAAACGACAATAGGCTATGTGTTGCTCACCAATACAATAATAAAGTCATGTATGAATCCATGCTTCTCCATATTGTGCGGGGCGAAGAGAGATTCCACAATCTACTCTTCAAGAAGTAGAAATGTATTTTTGTTGGTCTACCATGAAAAGTAAACATACAAGAGTATGTTTCAAAATGCGTGGTATACCAAAAATTGAAATTTGATCAAGGGAAGCAACTTTGATTGTTTCAGTCGACAAGCTTAGCAAGAAAACACACTCTATGCTAGTCAAAAACACTATTAAGGCACATCAAATGGCAACCCTCTTTAGATCTTAAATTTTCAAGTATCATGGCTTGCCAACATCGATAGTGTCAAACAAAGATCCTAGAATGACTAGTAATTTCTAGAAGGGTCTCTTTGAGAATCTAGGAAGTAGATATAATTTCTCTTTTGGCCTATCATCTACAAACAGATGACCAAACTGAAACGACTAATCTAACAATTCTTGAATCTACTACTTAAAGCCTATGTCATGGAAGTAGATCAATGTTTGCAATGAGAGAAGTACCTACCTCTTATAGAGTATTGAGACTTCTATGGGAAAAGCACATTTTGAGGTTAAAGAGGGAAGATCCAAAAGCCCCTTACTAGTTAAAGTATATGGGAGGATCTTCATTGCTAATGAATATAGCTGAGACTTACAAGAATCTTTTCCAAAGATTAAAATGGTTATATACATCTCACAACAAAGGCAAAAAGGGATGCACCTAATAAGCACAGAAGAGCCTTAGCCTTTAAGAAAAATGATTGGGTCTTGTGATAAAGTTTCTCAAGGCTCATCTAGGGCATACTACGGGCAAGAATCCTATGAGCCACCAACAATATTATGCTAAACTAGAAAAAATATACTATGGTCCTTTCTTTTAAAATTCTTAAGCCAATCAATGAGATGGCTTATTAGTTAAAGTTTCCCAGGCATTGGCTCATTCACAATGCTAACCATGTGAGCCTACTCAAGCCTTACAAAGGAGAGCCACCAAAAGAACCAATAATGGAGGACTCGCCAGAGATTGAAGATCAAGAAGAGGTGTTGCAACCCTAATTGATTCTTTGACAGGAAGACAAGGTACTAAGAAACGGTAATGTTATAGAATGATATCTTGTTAAGTTTAAGAATTATCCTTTTAAAGATGCTAGATGGATCCAAGGAACCTAGCTAAGGACAATATAAACCTTGTCAATGCTTACAATGCTACACTAGAGTAAGCAAATGAAAATGCATTTAAAATGAACAATGTTTTTGTCTTGTAAGACTCATTCTCTTTCTTTTATTGTGCACAAAATTTAAGAAATATGCATGCTTAGGATCATGTTTGTGGTGATGACGTCTCCCAAACACGACTAGAACTTGTCACTCTACTTTGGAAGTATGATATGGACTAAAGAGCAGACATGCTTGCGGCAGCTAAGTCTCCCGAGCACCAAATGGATTAGTCATCCGTTTTAGAATGCTGTCGTAGGGTAAAAAGGGATCCTCTACCCACAAAGAAACATGGACTAGTGACTAGGCTTTATCTTCTCTACCTCATAGTCAAGGACAAGTATGATACCAAGAGAGAGGTAATGTATAATATCTAATTTTACCAAATGATTTTTGCATATTAAACTGATCATTTGATATGGAAAGATAAAAGGGGAACAAGAGTTAGGATATAGATATGTGCTTCTAGACCTATCTCAACAGGGGACCAAAAGGAAAAATGGTTGCATCTCAATAGGGGTCCAAAAGGAGACGGTCTACCAAAGAGAAATGTGCAATAAGTGCTTCTAGATTTACCTCAGCAAGGGACCAAGAGGAAAGATGGTCACATCTCAATAGGGGTCCAAATGGAGATAGTCTATCAAAGAGAAACATGCATATAATGGAGATTAAAAAAACTTAGGGTTAGCTTTATTAAAGACTTCCAAAAGTTAGTGTTAAGAAGTCCTTTGACCTTAGGCAAGTTAGGGTTGACCTTGAGGTGGGAATCTTACCCAAGCATGAGGTGCTTGTCGGCTTGCTAGCTAAAGTGCTTAGGGTGTTTGTGGGAACCTTGCCCAAATCTTGAGGTGACTTTTATGCTTAAATGACTAAGGTTCTTAAAGTGTTCAATTCTAAGTTAAACTCTCACTAGGCATAAACGGCTTCCATGCTTAATTGACTAAGTGTTTGAAGTGTTCAATTCAAACCAAATGACTCAAGAAGCATAAAAGACACATGTCAAAATCCTCCACATGTGGCCTTCATGATGTGCTTGAATCCTATTGGATAGGATTTAAAGGGGTCCAATGAGAATTTAGATGCATAAAAATAAATACTTACCTTCTTTCTCTCAAAGTGGAAAAAGAGGACACATGTCCAAATGATATAATTAAATAATATGAGAGAGAGAGAGAGAGAGAGAGAGAGAGAGAGAGAGAGAGAGAGAGGTGAACCAAGCTTGAGAGGGGGTATACTCTCCCCCCCCCCCCCCCCCCACACACACACACACATTCTCTCATTGTGTGGAGTGCAAAGTTCAAGATTCTCCATCTCCTTCTCCAAGCTTGTTGAGAAGTTGAGAGCTATGGAATGCAAATCCAAACAAGAGACATGCTGCAGTGCTTCAGCTTGCCATCTTCTTCATCTTCATTAATATGCTATTATGCTATGCTAAGCAAGAATATTGATGATAAGTGAGGAACTGTTTCTTTCTCCTATGAATGATTCTTCTTCCTCTTCCCTACCCTCTAGCTCTCTCCACCGTCGAAGGTGTTTGAGGCCTTGGTACTGAGGCTTGGGATAGTTAATTATTTTTGCAAAGTTTATGCTATGCTCGTGATGCATGAAGCTTTCCATATCCATAGCATCACCAAGGTCACAAGGGACACAAATATTGTATTGTACCAAGTCTCTCTTGATGGGAGAGTCTATAATACAAATGTCTTTTTGAGGGGGGACCAGCTCCAAGTAAATCCGGTCCTCAACTATTGTCATGTTCTCTAATACACTCTCTCTCTTGAAAAATTATTGTTGATGCCAAGTTAATTAAGTACTATGTTTATGTTGATACCATCAATTAAGTTCACCCTCTATGTTCTCAAAGTGATCTCACAAAAATGCTCACTTAATTCTCTTAATTCCCCTATTCTCAAAGTTTATAGGCCATTTCCATTACAAAGAGAGCACTATAGCACTAATCCACTATGCACTTACATATATCATGCATCTATGTCTCTAGTTTTGTATGGCATAGGTAGCATATCCTGTTAGCTGTTGGTGTCACCAGTCTCAATCTCAAGCTAGTGTGAAGATATCTGTGAGAGAGAGAAATGAAACAAAATGTTATATTAAACGTCTTCAAAAAGGCCAAAATGACCTATAGCTATGATACCAAAGTGATACAATCTTGGTGGATCTAATCCAATCTCTGGGTACAAAAATAAAATTAAAATTAAATAAAATGAAGTAAAATGAAAGACTAAAATCATCATCACCATCTTCATCATCAATGCTCGAGGATGCCCGACATCCAGTGTTGTCTGAGAAAGCATTGCATGGGTTTCTAACGAGCTTCGTCAATGTACACCTCTATAAATAGTCTCACAATGCGTCTCCCACGTCATGCTAGAATAGTCTTGATCCTGTGATGGAGCCTTCATTAATGTCGTGGTCTCCCTAGTAGGCATAGGTGTCTAGCTATCATGAGCTCAATGGCTCTGTCAACTAATATATCCATGCCAAAACTATGTGCCTGAAACCATGATGTCACCTGCTCGTACCAACATGATGTGTCCCCCTATAGCGCACGCTATCGAGATGACTCAAGGGTTATCTGAGCATATCTGTCTCTGGGGGGGTCCCATAAATTTTGTATGAAGGAAACTGGTCTAGTAAGGGCCTCGAATACGAGAGGAGGGGCAACTAGCTTGGCTTGGATAATCTCATGTGGCATTGAGGCCTTAGCCTGAATCAACTAAGAGATCATAAATACTAGAGGCCTCTCCATACATCTCCATCCATCAGTGTTACAGATCTTCCATGGTGGTTCATTGACGATCCCAATATTTGAACCCCATAAAGCATAGTTGAAGCAAATAAAGTGCCAAACATCCACACCAAGGCTTCTAAAATTGAACCTGGAAGAACATCTTGTCCAATCCTCCAAGGCTTCATGAGCTCTCATTAATCTAGTCTATACTGCTGTTCTCAATGAAAACACTGATCCACTGAAGACTGGTGTATGCATCTATATACTCCATTGTCTCCTGGCCATATGTAGAAGTGGGTGCTAACCTCTTGACCCATTGTGGTGTGATTTCAAACCCCATAACCTTGGTTTTTTTTAGATTAACAGACAATCCACTATCATGGGCAAAAGTGTACAAAGAATCTAAGTGACGCTGCATCCCCTCCGATGAGTCAGAAATCAACACAATATCATTAGCATATAATAATAGTGATATCCATGTCTTTGCCAACTATGCTTCTCTATCACCATCCCCCTCAATGTAGTCATCAACCTCATCTGCATACATGCCAAATAGTGTAGGAGATAGTTGGCAACCTTGTTTCACCCCAGTAGTGGATTGCACCAAATCAGAAGTCCCCTCTAGAAAATGAAATGAAATGATATATTAACGTCTTCAAAAGGCCAAAATGACGTATGAGACTAAGCTATTGCAACGTATTGAAATTAATACCGTGTCCGGATATAAAAAAGAGCTAAAACCAAATACAACTACTACAAGTTAAGACTGTATGAATGTGCCAGCTAATACAAAAGGTATAGTACAATGGAAGAAGGGGGTATATGGTGAGAATCCATCCTCATATGTACTCTAGACATTGAGAAAGTATGGCTCAAATTATTTGATGTAGTCTCCATCAATGATGTGTAGCTCCTCTCCTCACTCATTCCATCTAGATCTCCCTAGTTCCATTGCTTTGTCTATGATAGTGTCAGTAGTGGTACTGTGAGTGATGATAGAGCTCTACAATGGTGGTTGCTCTTTTGATTGATCCTTTGACTTTCCAATATCTAGTGTAAAGGAATTTGTAATCTGCCTCTGGGACTGTCTCTCTCCTGCTATCCTCATTAAAGTATTTCTACACATGTGAGTAGTTACAGTCCAAGACATCTCAGATTGTCATAACTCATGACCCTAGATAGAGGCCCAAAAACCTTTCTAAATAGACAATGGAAACGGCCTCGTATCTCTTAGTACACTATGCAATGACATATGTAATGTAGCTTTGTCTTTGGCTCTAGATGACATAAGCGGCATATCTTGACATAATCTGGCATCCCTCTGAATCTACGAGTCTCATTCTCAAGCTGATGTGAGGATGTGCATATCTGACCAATGGCACAACACTGACCATGAGATAGATGTGTGTCCATACAACTGGAGGCTAATCACAAACCCATCTCCTATGAGGTGGAGAAGATGCTATCTATAAAAATCCATCTTTATGTCCAAATCTTGTGCCGGTGTGAGCGGGATGGAAACACACAGAACGACTATATAACAACCCGACACACACTCTTGGAAGGATACACATACACACAATGGGGCACCACTCGGCTTACACAACCCACCTGGCCGAGACAGGGAACACACTGATGGAGTGAGAGGAGAGAGACTACCCGTTCGTCCACTCAACACACAGAGACACACACACACATACACACCCAAAAACACTCATCTCAAAAGAGAATAATTTCTGATGTTTAGATACAATAGAGCTTGGGCCAACACCAATGGGGAAAATAGTTTACACAGTATTGAAGAAATACACCAGATACAACCACAAAGTTAAGTAGAGGCTTCACTCACCGGAGAAGATTACACACAAAAACAGCAGAAAAAGAGTGAGTAATTTGGCAATATGGACAGCGCCATCGCGTCCGGAACGGCCCAAAACCCCAGTCTACAATGTCAAAATGCTCAAATTCCGACCTCAAATGAGCAATTTACGGCCAAAACAGGCTCCAAAAACCCCAAAAACACAGTTGTGGCTGTTCCTCCTCTCTTCTCCACATTTTTTCTGGTCTTCTTTCAGTTTTTTCAGTTCCCACACTTAGTTTTTTTACTTGGGCACCCTTGGCCTTTTAGATGACCTCAAACTGACCCCGAATAGGCAAAAAACTGACCTCGCAGTGCATAGTTGTCACCCTGCTGCATCCATACGCACACCTGGCACTCGACTTTTTTCAATAATGCATCCCGCCACCACGTGAAGTGGCCCCAAAAAGTGGTTCTCATGATGACCTTTCTGCATAAGTATCACAAGAAAACATCCATGTCGTGTCCGTACTTATCCACGTGCAAGTATTGACCCCATTCAACGTCCGGACGCCACTAGATGCCATCTGACGCATATGCTTACCTCATGTCATCAGCTCGCAGATAGATTCCTTGAGAAGTTTTACGCGCTATCAAATCCTCGTTATTGTAGCAAAAACACACTGGTAGTGGTAACGATGAAAATCGATGCACTATGTACACCCTGTCCTACCTGTACACATGTGGGCCCCACGTAACCACCTGGCTCTGGGAAATGGGCAACCTTTATTCGATGCACCATGCATGTGTATGTACATATGCACAATACCTTGCTCCAAAAAACTCCTGACACCGGCTCTATCCATGTCCTCTTGGTGTCAAGCTGAATCAAGTCCTGATGAATAAGTCTAGTAAACTCCATTCATGTTAATACATTCAGGGTGTCTAAAGAGATTACTAGAAATAAGGCAGCATGTCCATGGTGAAGCCCTTTTTATGAAACCATGATGGCATCTGTGCATACCAACATAATGTGCCCCCTATGGAGCGAACTTCTAGAAGACTCAAGGGCCAATCTGGCATATTTGTCTCTAGTAGTATCCCATAGGTTGTGTACAAAGGAGATTGATCTCGTAAGCTCCTCGATCTCCATAGGGGGAGCAGCTAGCTTTGCTCAAATGATATCATTTGGTATGGAGGCCTTTGCTCTAATTAGTCAAGAGATCATGGATACTAAGGGTCTCTCCATACTTTTCTAACCATCCTAGCCTACATAAGGTCCCCAAACTTACACCCCATATAGCATAGTTGATGCCACCAGTGTATCAAAGAGTCACAACTTTGTCTGAGGTTCCTGGAACTGAACCTACGAACACATCCTCTGCAAGCCTCCCAAATCCGCATAATCTCTAGTCAGTCTTGTCTCTGCTGCTCTCCTCAAAGAAAATCTCAGCCCAGTGAAGACTACCCCAAGGTAAGTGTATGCATCTGTATACTCCACAATCTCATGACCATATGTGAAATTAGGTGCTAATCTCCCGATCCACTATGGTGTGGTGTTAAACACCATGAACTTGGTTCTACCAAGGTTTATCGTCAATCCGCTATCCTCTACAAAACTATGTAGTACATTTAAATGTCGTTTCATACCCTCTAGTGAGTGAAAGATCAACAAAATATCATCAGCATATAAAAACAATGGGATCCATGTCCCTGCTAGCTGGGCACCTTTATCACCCTCTCTGTCAATGTAATCAGACACCTCATCAACATACATACCAAATAGAGTAGGAGGGCAACCTTGTTTCACCCCAATAGTGGAGATGAACTAAATCAGATACCCATTTTGGAGTGCGTACATGTCCCATCACTAATCTGTATAGAGCCATAATCCCCCAAATCAACACTATGGGCACCCCCATCTCTTGCAGTTTTTGCATCAGTCGAGCTCTTGGTACCATGTCAAATGCTTTACAAAAATCCACAAAGCTACAATAAATCCATCTCCCATGTGACCTTCCCTCCTCAATGATGATTCTAAGTGTCAGAATATTATCAATAGTGGAGAAACCCCTCCTAAAACCGGCTTGACCCTTTGCCCATACACCCTCACTCTCAAGAATGGAAGCATACAACTATGCCAATGTGTGTCCAACCATAATAGTGTGGTAGATCTCAGGCTGTGTAGGATCACCTACCTTGAAGATAGGCACAATAGTAGACAACCTCCAAGTCTCAGGTAAACCCTCACACATGGCATGATTAAAAAACAGTGCAAGAACCTCTACCAACATATCCCTAACATGTATATATAAAATGCTCCACTACTAGACCATCATGATCACATGACCTCTTGGTCCTCATCTTGTCAATGGTTCTCTTTACCATCTCAGTGGTAAAGAAGGTGCCATAGCGGGGCATGGCTCTGTAGGATGTGGAAGGGGGTCCTGTCTTGGAACCATATATGAAGATGTCTCATATTGGCCCCATATATTAGGAGAAGTAGTCGATGGGGGAGGGGAGTGCTCATGAAAGAGTCGCCATGCCTCTCTTGAGTCTCTACTCAAGAATAATTGATACAAGTCTCTCTCCATCTCTAGGCCAGGTAAGCTCGCTTCTTCCGTCGCACAAGGCACTGGGAAGTGATCCGAGACTGTCTATAAGTGATGACTCCTAAAATAAGATCCCTTTGAAGCTAGGCTCTCATCTCTCTGCACTCCTCATCTTACCAACTATTCTCGGGCATGCTCCCAGAATGTCGCTTTCGATTGAGTTGAGTGTGTGGGTATGCCTCTTATGCAACACCATGTAGTGTCTCGGTCAATAAAGTGGTGCACTCATCCACTAATAGGCCTAGACTAGCTGTGGATAGAGCAAGTTTCTTTTTGCAAGAGATACACTTTTTGGGACACATTGTCACTTTAGAAGGTGTGAAAATGGATCCGATCAAACTTGAGACTATTCGTGATGGCGCAACTTAAAGAATCTTCATGAAGTGTGCAACTTTTTGGGTTTGTGCTCATATTATCGGTGGTTCATAATAAAGTTTGCAAATATCTTCTCCTTTGCATATGTTGACTCAAAAACGAGTTCCTTTCTCATGGGAGAAATCCTAATGTAGGAAGTCCATGTGATAGCTTACGAGAGCAGGATGTTTTCACGTCCTTATCACAGTCGTTAAGCATCTTCTGATTCCTTGGACATTTAAGAAATAGGTGGGTCAAAGACTCCTCTTTAATAGAGCACCTAGGACATTTGTCATTTGTATGCCTAACTTTGTTAGCTTTAGCTCCTGACCAAACTCCGTTGTCAAGAATTAGACATAATAGAATAGACTGCTTGGTGGGGACTGGAAAGGCCCATAAGCACCTGAACATATACCTCCATTTTTTAGAGCTCCACTCCACCTTCCATCTCCTATTGAGCTTTGATTTGACTTGACTACTGACTTCTTTGACCTACAAAAAGCCAGCATAGATAACAGAGGCAATGCTACCAAGGGTTTTAGCCTTGTAACACCTTATAGGAGAACTTGAGATGTTAGCCAGAAAGGATTGTAGAATGTTGTCTATCCAACTGGCAGTAAGGTTGTAAAGGTTGAATCTGAGCTTGATTTTCTCTCTGGACAACAATTTTCCCTGAGAGTACAGGTCACCCCGAGACTTTATGCCTTTTTTGAAGCAGATGTGGGCTCTTGTGGACAAAGGGACCCTGAACGTTGAACCAATAGTATCAAGATAGATTGCATCCTAGAGGATAAACTGGAAGTCTTGCAAGATGTATACAAGTAGACCATTGGCATTGTTTATGATATCCCAAGACAACCAAAATCTAGAACTGATGGAGGACCCTTTATACTTAATCTTGTGTTGGGAAAGAAGAATTTCCCTAAGAGACAAATTGTGCAAGGCTTTGTATTTTTTAATACAGAACTAGTCCAAATCCTTGTGTAAAAAATATGCCCAGTAGTCGTTGCTAGAAGCAGACCTCATGATCCATTTTGCAGCTAGCTTAGTTGCAAGGTGCTCAATGTTTAGCAGACCTAGACCACCTATATCCTTTGATAGACAGCATGTCTGCCAGCTCACTTTAGGTATCTTGATAGTATCTTCATTTCCTCCCCAAAGAAACCTTCTAGCCAGCTGAAGGATTTTATTGAGTTGCACTTTGGAGGGCTTCTAACAGGCGAAAAAATAGACCAGAGAGAATTTAAAAAAATGATTCAAAACAAAGAATCTAGCAGCTAAGTTAGGATGCATGTTGTGCCAGATAAACACCTTAGCTCTGAACTTGTTAAGTACCTAGTCAAACCTTTTAGCCATGGTGACCTTGCAGCCCATAGGAGTTCCTCTACTATGGTGGAATTTAGTTTGGTGGATAACCCCATCATTTAGTTTCTGGTAGCCTGCTTTGATTACAAGTGATAGTTTGGTGGAATCTCTTGTTTTAAATCTTGTCTTTGAGTGGTTGATCTGAGATCCACTGGCCAAGAAAAACAGTTCTAAGCATTGCCAGAAGTGAGAGAAAGAGGAGTCTTGGTTGCTGAACAAATTGTTAGTGTCGTCAGCAAACTATTGGAGGCATAGTTCTTTGTCCAAACATGGAACCTTAATACCCTAAATTTGCTTCTTATTCATCCTGTCCAGCACTAACCACCCCAATGAGTCAAAGGTGATAGCAAACAAAATAGTGGCCAAAGGACAGCCCTGCCTTATGGACCTAGTAAGAACAATTCTTTCAATCAACTCCCCATTAATGGAGATTTAGCAACTGCATTTCCAAAAAGAATGTGGACAAATCTAATGAATTTTTCCCAAAGCCAATATCTACAAGAGATTGAAGGATAAACTCGCACTCAATTTTGTCATATGCCTTGTTAAAATCAATTAAAAGAAAATAAAATCTTGACCTGACTCAATGGCATGCTCAATGGCTTCCCACAAGGTAACAATAGCATCCAAAATGTATCTACCTCTGATGAAACCTTTTTGCTCTTGTAAGATGATTGTGTCCATAATAGGGACAATCCTTCCAGTAAGGGAAAGAGAAAAGATCTTGTATATTGAAGTCAAACAGGATATAGGTCTCAAGTTAGCTAGGTCATCTTTAGAACCCCTCTTGTGGAGGAGTTTGATAACGCCAATGTTAATGGAAGTAGAAAGAGCTCCTAGTCTTACAGCTTCTAGCCAGACTTTGAGGATGTAAGGAGTGAGGAAGTCCTGATAAACCTTGTAAAAACTCATTAGGAATCCCATCTATGCCAGGGGTTTTCCCATCCTTCATAGAATTAATGGATTCTCTAATCTCCCCCTAAGTGAGATCCTGATCTAGATTTTTAGCCAAGTCTTTGGACAAAGCAGCTTTCTTGATAAGAGCAGTAGAGCTCTTGCATCCCTAGTAGAGGGAGTCCTAGAAAGGGGAGCAGAGAAAACATTAGTGAAGAAGGAGTGAGCAACCTTGAGATTGTCTTTGTGATCAAGAGCCACACTTCCATTAGACTTCTTCAAAAAGGGAATGAAGTCCCTTGCTTTCTTTTTCCTGAGGAGATTGAACATTTCCTTGTTGGGTTTATCAATCTTGCCAGCCCAAAAGTCTCTAGTCCAAGCTAGGGCACTGGAAGCATCTAGGAGCTCTCCCTGCCTAAGGGACTCTTTAAGGTCCATAAATTCCTGAGAGGGAGGTTCTAAAGATAATTGGGAGTTCTCTAGAATAGAGATTTTTTCCCTAATCATCACTCTTCTACTAGATCTTATCTCTCTAGCCCTTTTTTGGAGGTCAATGAAAAGCTTCTGGATTCTCTTAACTGCCATATCCCAAGCTCGGCAGAGATATCTCCTTGAAAACATTCCTTAAAGATAGCTTCCACCTTTCCCCTGACAAACTTAAGCTTGAGTAAAGACTTATCCAAATGAGGCCACCTTGATTTATAGATACCATCTGACTGATCTAGCTCAATAACAACAGGAATATGATCAGATAGTAGAATTGAAGAATCTGTTTTGCAGTCAGTGTGTTTGTGAAAGTGAACCAAGTCAATAGACATATAAATTATGTCCAATGTAGTTGCCATGGAACAATTACCTGAGTGTTTATTAGACCATGTAAAGCCTGTAGAATCAGAGACATCAAAGAGATTAAGCTTTTCAAACATGTCATCCCATTTGGATTTTTCCAACCCTGCCATTACCTGGCCATGCCCTTTATATCTATCTTGTAGGGTCTCAATATTATTAAAATCTCCCGCCACAGAAGGACTTGAGTATCCAGAGTGCTGAATTCTATCCAAGTATTTGCCCTGTCAAAAATTCAATTAAAGGCATATATGCTAACAACAGAATAATTAAAGGGTTGGGTCAGTTTAACTCCAACCCAGCATCCCTTTTTGGGTTGCAAACTTTCTTGTACAAACCCCTTAAGCTTAGTATCTGTTCCAATGGCAGCCCTTCCTTTTTCTACAAGATGTTTGGTACCAAAACAGGACACCTAAGTGTCCTTTTTTTACAAATTTAAATTAAATACTACTTGCATTAGACAATTTATTTAAGAAAACCCTCTTGATATTCTTAAATATTTTAGCTAGAGGATCTTTTGAAAATATAACCTTGCATTTTAGAATCTACCATGATCAAGAACTATACTCATCAAGTTGACCCTCGTAAGACTGCGATTGATGGTTTTAAGAAATTGACTTTATAAGCTCAAGAAAAAATAAAGCGACTTGTAGAAAGTTCTTGGTGTCTTTTCCACAATTTTGCTATAGATAATTGAAAGGTTCATGTGCAAAAAAATTGACTTGGGAGTATATAAAATAATGGAAAGTTCCATGTGTTTGATAGATCCATTTCAAGCATATTATCATTGTATACAAAGAAATATATGTTTTTGATGTATTTGTGAGTTTTAGAAAGTGATGCATTGCTTACCCTTTCCATTGAGGACTCAAGGTGGCAAGAAGAAGGGCTTTGGTATGGAACAATTATTGGATTATTTTACTTTGATATTTTCATTCTTGAGACATAAGCATTCAAAACCTCAAATAATATCAAACTTTCTATGTACGTCAACGAAAAGTATCAAAGTACATGGTACATACACAATTGGGGTGCCCAAAACCTTGGTTTTAATGTTATTATGGATAACTCAAGATTTTTGTTAGTTTTTCCACGATAAAAAATTCAAGATAGAGTTCAAGCAACGAGATTTAATCGAGTTGGGGAGCCCAAAAAATATGTAGTTTCTTGGTTTCAACATATAAAGTCATTTGTAGTTATCAAATTTCACTAGAATAGTCCCAATTATACGAGGGGACCTTTGGAAGACCAAAATTATGCTCTTATTCAGCACGTGCTCAAGTATGAAATTATGTCTATAACTTGCATATGACTTGGAAACTTGACATTAAAGTGCATTCCATTGTTTTGTAACACTAAGTGCTAACTCTTGGCTTTTATAAACATAAAAAGGGCCATCTCTACAAAAAGATATAAGAATTATATTATTTTTTTGGCAAACACCTTGAAATGGAGAAAAATCGAGTGTTTTCTTTCCCTCAGGACCAACCTATGGTAGAAGCAAGGCATAAAAAACTTCTTTTCAGCTTGAAAAATAAATTACCAAAACTTGGAAGGAAAACAGGACACTTTAGTGTCTCAGGACACTTAAGTGTCCAATTATAGAACTTAGTGTTAGTGAAGTGCCATGAGTAATTTGACTCCAATCTCTTCAAGTTAGCTTCCAAAGCAGAACCTGTGCACTTAAGTTCATGTCAGCATACAATATCAGCTAAAGAAATGTCCATCAACCATTTTTTAATACCAGAGGGCTTGGTAGGATTAGTTAGACCTCTACAGTTGTAGCTCAAGATAGTAACTTTGGGAGACTTCATTTCTTACTAGATTTTGTTGGTTTGAATAGGACCACTGAGGCTCAGTTGGGGTCAATGTTCTTCTCCTTTTTCCTGTTTGCCTTGGTTGTCTGATTGGGTAAAACTTCTTCCTCTGCAGAGTGCATTGACACATCATTGGAGGTGCCAGGGGAGGTAGCTAGCATGATCTTAGTTCTTTGGTCTTCAATTTCCAATTCCCTATCAAAACTAGCTTGAGTGTCTTCAATTTGTATGACAGGCACTTGGGTGTTAGGGATGAAGTTCCCTTCTTCATCACTCTCCAACAGATGAGGAGTTAATGGATGTACCCCTGGTAAAGTCATTTGGACTAGGAGGGCATTATTGCATTTTTTGATCAGGATCCAAGTTCTTAGAAGGGATTCCATCAGTGCCTATGTCCTTTTGATTTTGCTCAACGGCTGGATTTTTGGGAGCTTCTCCAGTGGAATTTAGAGGGACTTCCCGTATTTGTTCATGAGCATAGCTAATGCCGGGTTGATCAATTTTATCCTCCTCTTGGTCTGAATAGTCATCTGCAACTTCACAGTAAGAGGGATCATACACCTTTTGTAAATATGCAAATTTGTTTTGATTCTTGGAAGCTGGTGTTTGCTCTTTTTAGAGACTTTATTGGCATTCTTTCTCTGAATTTGCTGAAAAGGCTTTTCTTTGGTCCCATAGGAATTTTTATTGATCTTCTCAAGCTCTTTAGGAGCTAAGTCAAGGAAATATTTAATCATGTGGCCCTGCTTCATGCAATGGAAGCAGGCATTAGGGAGGTTTCTATAAAGGATTTTCTGAGTGTGAAGCAGATTGCAAAGGGAATCTTTGATGGAAATCTCATAGGTTAGATCAATAGAGGTGTCAAGCTCAATCAATAATTGAGGATGCCATTTAGGGTTTATGCCCCCTCTCATTTTTTGACCAAGAACCTCACCCAACTGAGAACCAAGTCTCTCTATCCAAGGGTAGAAGTCTATAGGAAGATCACGAAAGTCTACCTATACAAGGACCTTTGAGGGCTTCACTACAAGAGGTTGTGTGCTCTTGTGACGCTGTTAGCGACGGAAATACACTAGGTTTTTATAACCCCCGGCGTCGCTAAAACCGTCGCTACGAGCGTCGCTACGAGAGCATCGCTATATGCGTCGCTATAAGCGTCACTATGAGCGTCTTTATATAGCGACGGTCATAGCGACGGTTACACAGAAGACTATAGCGACGCTACAGAGCCATAAATAGCGACGGTTATAGCGACGCCCGAGAGAATTTTTTTTTGGTGACAGGGCATTGAATGCCCTGCCACCCATCAACCATATTGTACTTGATTCACTTTTTTCAAAAAGTGCAAGGGTAGATAATAGACCCAAAATAGTCACCCACAAGACGCATTGTTTGCAAAATTGACAATTGTACACATCATAGGCAAAATGAATTGATTGGCACATGTAATAATGACAATTTTACAACATCATAGGCATAAAGAATTGATTGGCAAAAGGAACTGCGGTGACAAATGTAATAATATACATGGTTCAAAAAGACGTATAAAATCCGTCTCATGATACATAAGCTATGAGAAACCCTAAACTAATGCTATCTAGCTACGGCTAAACTGACATCGTCTAGTCAGACGTCTCATCGCGTCCAAGCGGCGTATCTGTCGGATTCTGCAAAAAAAGACAATAAGACAGCTTTCAGTAAGTATAAACATATAGCGACATTTATAAAACAATACAAAAAATAGAAAAGAGTAAACCCTAATACTAACCATGCCGCCGCGAGAACTGAGAATGTCCATCAGGGCGTTTAAGCCCTTCCTGCCTGCATACTCGTGCTCGTACGGTGTGGGATCACGTCCTGTCATCGACCACTGTCAAAACATACAAAGATTTCATTATGTTAGAATTAAAAAACTCATAAACCCTAAACTATCGAACATAAAGAGCAATGCGAAAACACTTACAAAATCGGCCTCAAATGATGCCCATCCACCGCTCCCCAAGTGGTGCGAGCTCCCTGCCTCTACTCGCGCTCTGGCTGCATCCTTTTGTTGCTTCCACTTGTCGGGATTCTCGCACGCTGCTTTCTTCGCATTCTTCCAATCTTCTTTGGTCAGCCAATCTGGCCTGTTCCACCCATTCTTGATTTCTTTTTGCACTTAGGAACGCTTGTGTTTGCAGTATTCGCGCATTCGAATCTTCATCAGGTCTTCATTGAAGCGCTGATCCCATGTTGGAACGGGAAACTCATCATAAAGTATGCTAATGACTCTGTTTTTTAAATCACTTGGTACTTCACTCCATTTGTTTAGTATGTAGTGTCTAAAAAGCTGAGAGCAAAGACCACGCATGCGCGAGATCACCTTCTTGCCGTCATCATCCATGATGATGCCGCCGCTGAAGTCGACGGAGTAAGGCAAGCCCTCTGGCCGGTGACGCGTGAACCTGGGTGTCCCGGCAGGGGTCTCTAGAGGCGTGTCGATGGGGGTACGGACGTCAGGTGTCTCCACCGGCGTCTGGGCCCCGAAGCGAGGAGTTTCGAGTGGGGTGGCTCTTGGCAGAGTAGGTAGAGGTGTGTAGCTGCTAGGAACAGTCAGCCGTGCAAAACCTGGCGTAGATGGCGATGCTGTGGCTGGTGTGGGGGCGGGCAAAGAAGGGGAGGGTAAAGAGCCTCGTCGAACACGAGGCGGTGTGGAGGCATCGGTGGCGGAATCCCCACAACAACCGCCACCGCCACCACTAGAGCGCCGGTGTCTAGACGAGTGTGAAGCTCGTCTCGTCGACGCCGAAGCTTCGAAGCGCGCCGAATGCTCCGAAAGAGAGGGAGATGCGAATGGAGTAGGAACGCGCGATGATGCGCCAGAGCGATGACGCTCTACGTACCACTGTCTCTGCTGCGGTGACAAAGAAGAAAGAAACTCCTCATCATCCATACCTGCATTAAACACACGAATATTTAAACTTAATATTGAATGAATAGAGTAGACAATGACGCAAAGACCATTAAATACAATGACGTAATGACACATATAAATACAATGACGCAATGAATTGAGTGATAGAAGAGGCAAGTCGAAAACTCAGAATTTTCAATCAAAAGATGTGAGCGCGAGTAGAAAAGAGCGTTATACACCATGGAAGGTACTTAGAGAGCCAGAGCTTTTACAACACGGAGCAAAATTGTTCAAATACAATATTTGTGGCTTTAAGAGATCTCTCTCTCATCCTCGCCGAAGTAAGTGAGTTCCGCCACCACAGGATCTGCATCAAAGGAACATCGTCGACTAGACTGTTCAAATTTTGCCATGATTCCACAATCTTGAGTAAAACGCTTTTGTCGATTCGTTCCACCCTAAAATGTCGACCTTTACACCATGCTGCTATGTATGACTTATACTACAACGAACAAAGATTATGAGTGGTTGTTCAAACGTTTATAAATAAAGTCACTTGCTAGTCGTACATTGCAAACTTACCTTGGTCGCGCAACCCCGAGAGTACTCCCACTCTTCCTCAGTCACTTCGTCATCGCATTGTTGTGCGCTTTTCAATTGGTTGTGCAACCATCTTAAGCTCATGAAGGTTGGTAGGCTCTCCAGAACCGTCGGATAGTGCATCCGTGGTCGTCTTCCCCGTCTCCACTCGATTCGTGCCCTTTGTCGCTCTTGCTTTGCATCCTCATATTGTGAAATCCACTTTTGCATCACTGGATTGTGAAGCATGCAAAATCGGTTGATTTAGCCTCTAGATCTTCCGTCATCTTCTTCTCAACACCGAGATTGCACATGACAATCCCAGATATGCGCTCATCATCCATGGTTCGCCATAGCGTGTCCCGGGCTTTATCAAATCCATCTAGCCACTCTCCAATGTACACTAGGGACTCTGATACCAACCAACCTTCTGCCATGCTACCCTTCGGACGTGCCTTTTGACGCACATATCCCTTAAGCGTTTTCATGAAACGTTCTAAGAAGAACATCCATCTGGAATGAACTGTGCCAGCTATTTCCACCTCATCAACTATGTGAACAAGAAGATGCACCTGAATGGTTAGCATGGTAGTAGGAA
Source organism: Adiantum capillus-veneris (assembly GCF_014529385.1). Taxonomy (NCBI): domain Eukaryota; kingdom Viridiplantae; phylum Streptophyta; class Polypodiopsida; order Polypodiales; family Pteridaceae; genus Adiantum; species Adiantum capillus-veneris. The sequence goes on along the minus strand of NC_140936.1, from coordinate 18,143,850 downwards.
AATGTTTCTCAAACATGCACACAAGCTCCGCAGCATTTAGTTTGGCGAATGGTATGGAGTCTACGTTGATCTCCTTTTGTGAGATCCATTGCACCAGCTTTGCAAGTTTGTAGATTGTGTTACGGATGTCGAGAGACAAACATCCCTCAATGGCAACCGGTAAAATAAACTGTAAAGTATGTGCGGCAATGATATTAAAGTCCACATTTTATGAAATGATATTAAAGTCCACTATGAACGTACCTGACACATTTTATGCCAATCGTGTGACTTCAAACCGGTAAGCTTTCCTTCTTTAGTAAAACACGTTCGGAGCGAGTGCATTACGCCAGTGGGGGTCCGCAAAGATCGAATAGTCTCTTTTACTTTGCGTTCTTGGGCTCCTGTGAAAATCCATGGTGCTTTAGGGAGTTTTATCGATCCATCAGACGCTGTTTGCGGCCAATGTTGCTCCATACGATCCACATTTCTAAGGTCAACTCTGGCTCCCAAAGTATCTTTCTTGCCGGTCAGATGGTCCCATAGTAGATTACCCACATTCTTGAATATGTGCATTGGATCGAGCAAGTGATTGATCATGAGTCGGGGCCAGTATGGTAACTCGTACCATAGAGATAGTCTCTTCATCCCTGGAGGCAATCCGTCATCGCATATCTCCTTCTGCTCTAACCATGCTTGTGCAGACATCCTTGGTGGCTCTCTTCCCAAAAAGCCGTCGCGTAACACATGATTCTCTAGAAGATACGCTTGATGACCTTCGTAGATTTGCTTCTTCAGTGAGGGCGCCCTACGTGCATTCAGTCTAGGTCCACATGTGACACATGCTCTGTATCCGCTTGTTTGAAGCCCTGTATGTATACACATGATAATAGATCAACTATGGGAAAAAACAAGATTTACAGTGTCTGAGTGAGGAGTGTCAATAGATCACCTGAGCATTCTGTTAGCCCGGGATAGTCATGCATGGTCCACATTAGAATGCCTCTGATCAAAGCATTCCGTCGTCCTGTGTGTCGGCTCATATCCACCACCTCTATGCCAATCCACAATTGTTGTAGCTCTTCCAATAGTGGACGAAGATACACATCCATATTCCCCACTTTATATCGCCCTGGCACAATCAAGCTTAGCCATAGGTGCCCCTTCTTCGTAGTCAACCACGGGGGAATGTTGTAGTTGACGATGACAACGGGCCATACACTGTAAGATGTTGATCTTTGACCAAATGGATTTACGCCATCCATAGCCAGGCCTAAGCGCAAATTTCGAGCTTCCCTGGAAAAATCCGACCATGTTCCATCTATATGTTTCCAGGCTGCGCAATCTGTAGGAATTCGTAGCACACCATCCGAAGATTTATTCTCCTCATGCCATGATGCTAGGGCGGCCATGGACTTACATTCGAAGAAATGCTTGATGCGAGGAAGCAGAGGAAAATGTCGCAAAACCTTTTGTGGAATTTTTGTCCCGTGGAGATCTACTCGATATCTTTCGGAATCACATTTCGGACACTTCTCCATGTCTATGTATTCCCCTCTGAAAAGAATGCAGTCATTAGGACAAGCGTGGATAGAATTGTAATCCATCCCCAAGTTTCACAAAATCTTTCTTGCTTCATCTCGAGAATCTGGCATCACATTGTTAGCTGGTAGTATGTGCTCTTTAAGCAATCTACACAACATAAAAATACGATATAGTCGTGTAAAAATCTATCAGATCATTATACATGTAGAGTTTTATTAAAGTAAACTAATTGTAATAGATCACCTGAAAAGCGCTGTGACGCTAGTGTCACTCCATCCAAACTTTGCCTGCATGTTGAGAAGAACCAGGAGTGCTTTCAATCTAGACATACGTGCTCCATTATACAATGGCGTATCGGCTTCACTTTTCATATCATCATAGATAAGCCTTTCTGAATCCATGATCGTCTCGATCATTTCATCAATCTCGGGCTCAAACATTGCCTCGTTGGGAATGTGCTCTGCATGATCATCCCCCGAGCTATCGAGGCTACATCTTGTGGCCTCACATATGCTGCTTGACCAAAGCGCCTGCGAACACGTCTATTGGGTTGCAAGATTGCTGCTTGTTGGCCAGCGTCAAAGTCCGACGAGTTATAATTGGCAACAACTCGATCTATAATAGATGGATCGAACTCGCCAAATTCGCGAACGTGCTGCAAAGAAACACGTCTTGTCCATCGCACAGCATGCTTGCATTGATTACAAGGACATAAGACCCTCGTTGAGAGATAGGTGTTTCGGTTGGACGGTCCCACATCCTCGTCACTACTCATAATGAGGATAAAAATCTTATAACCTGGACAACAAATTTAATATTCTATTGGCATTCTTCGTCTTATCTCTCTCTCTCTCTCTCTTTACCTCACATTCTCTAGTCATGTCCAATCCCCGCACACCTCGGTCTAGAGGTGCACGGAGATCAGAACCACCGGGTTATAATCTCGTCTTTATTGGTCAATACCTATATTTGTGGGTACAAGAAATCTACAGACCCACGTCTACATGATACTTCATGTAGTGGACAAAACCCCTTTGCCTCTTCTCTAGCTGTAGCACTTCACAGCATCTTAACATCTTTTCACAGTAGATCTTTTCACTGTTCGTCTAACTCTAAACCCTAAACCGTAAGTAATTCTTGCGTGGACTCGATCTAACGTAAATAAGCATAAATCTAAATAAACGTAAATCTAACTAAAAATAAACCTAAATCTAATTTAACGTAAGTCTACATCTAACCTAATCTTTAACGTCTTTTGGGATAGTTTCCTACGACGTTAAAACTCTCTTCTTCTTGTGTGTGTGTGTGTGTGTGTGTGTGTATGTGTGTGTGTGTGTGTGTGTGTGTGTGTGTGTGGGTAAACCTAAATAAACCTAAGTCTAATCTAATATAACATAAATCTAAATCTAACGTAAATTATGTTATATTAAAAACAAAGAACTAAACTAACAGGGATTATAAGAACCTTAAAACTGATTTAACACATAATTTTTCACATAACTCGGCAAGAGTTGGCATTCTCATCACTAAAGATGTGAGAGTTAACTTTCGGCGGTGACGCTGCCTCATCTCCATCCACATCTGACGACAGCAATTGGCCCTTTAGACCGTTCTTGCTCTTGTTACTAACTTTGAAGTTGCTGTTGAATGACTAGAGGTTGTCTAGATGGTCATTGTGTCGGGGATGTAGTGACTCTTGCCGCCCTGAAGATCCACCTTCTTCCCTATCTTCTGAAGACATTTCACCAGTACTTTTGGATCGACGGAGCCCACCATGAGTGAAGGCAGCAATACCCTATATTCCATTGAGGGCTTTCTTCACCCGCTTCATGCAGGCATCGTAGTCTATGGAGACCTAAATCTAATCTAATATAACGTAAATCTAAATCTAGCATAAATAAACGTAAATCTAATTAAAAATAAACCTAAATCTAATTAAAAATAAACCTAAATCTAATCTAATTTAACTTAAATAAACCTAAATCTCATTTAACGTAAGTCTACATCTAACCTAATCTTTAACGTCTTTTAGGATAGTTTCCTACGACGTTATAACTCTCTTCTTCTTGTGTGTGTGCGCGTGTGTGGATATGTGTGCCAATAAAAAGAGATAAATGGTATAACCTTTCTATCACCCATGCCAAGTATGATAGATTGATTATGCCATTTCCCTCTTAAATAATAGGTCTTGAGTTCAACTCCTCGTCGGCTAGATCTTTAGGTCTTTTAATTTTAATTAGTTTCCTACGACGTTAAATTAGTTTCTCTCTCTTTCTCTCTCAATGTGTGTGCGTTTTTTTGGATCGTATGCATGTTTTCTCTCTCTTTTCCTCTCTCAATGTGTGCGTTTTTTGTTTATGCATGTTCTCTCTCTCTTTTCCTCTCTCAATGCGTGCATTTTTTGTTTATGCATGCTCTCTCTCTCTTTTCCTCTCTCAATGTGTGTGTGCATTCTTTGTTTATGTATGTGTGTGTGCGTTTTTGTTTATGTTTGTACTCTCTCTCTCTCTCTCTCTCTCTCAAAAACACTATGTGTGTGTGTGTGTATGTGTGTGTGTGAGAGAGAGAGAGAGAAAGAGGGGAAGGGAACATGAGAATGAGGAGAGGGAAGGAGCATACCTGGCTCTCCTTCCTCTCCTCGTGTGTGTGTGTGTGTGTGCGTGTGTGTGTGTGTGTGGAGAAGAAAAAGAGAGAGAGAGAGAGAGAGAGAGAGAGAGAGAGAGAGAGAGGAGAGCATTATCTGCTCTTTGCTTGAGGGCGCCGAAAAACTCAGATCTGAGATCTGAGTTTTTGGGCGCGCTCTGTTATTTTTTTAGCCTAGTCGGCGTCGCTATGAGCGTCGCAAATTTTTTTGTAAATTTGCGACGCTCATAGCGACGCCGGGAATTTTTTTTTTCAGCGTCGCTGTGTGAGCGTCGCTAATATGAATAGCCTCTTGTCGTGCTTGTTGTTTCTAGGATTAAAACCAATATACCATTTGAAAACAGAGAGGGGGGTATTCTTAATGATCCACTACCCCTGGCTAATGACGTGAAGGGAATCACTAGGTTTGTTAAAAAAAAAACAAGAAGTAATTGTTGGGAAGATATTGAAAATTGTTGGGTCTAATGCTCCTACTCCCCCAATGTTGGTTCATCCAATGTTTGAGCACATCTACAGGGGGCCTTGTCCCATGGCAAATCCCAATGACAACCCTTTCTTGTAGCTGTCCTTACTAGCTATGTAGCTTTTCCATCTCGATGACAAGAGTATTATCATTCTTATCACTGGGAGGAGCAGGAGACTCACCAGAGACTGATTGAGCAAAAAATGAATTTCTTGGTTGTTCAGCAACAGGGGGAAGCTGGCTAGACACTTGATTTTTATAGGGGGAAGCACTTGGAGGAGGTTGGTTCCCCTGTAATTCAGAAGGTGTAGCATGTTGGGCTTGAGGGGGATGTTTCCCTTGAATCCACAAAGATGAAACCCCTGGAGAAACTTGAACATTGGGATAATGTTGTATTCCCCCAGTAAAAGAGACATTGGAGAAGAAAGGCCTGGTTGACTATCCATAAACACTCCAATCCAACTCATTTGTATGACATTGGAGTCACGACCTTCAATGTAAGCCTCAAAATATATTGCACTAACATGAAATCCGCTCCTCTTCATAATAACTTGACGGCACTCTCTCCAAAGACTCTTCTTCATCCATCGTATGAGAGTGGTTTTCATGACTATAATATGGAGGCGATGGAGTAAGAGAGGAATCTGAGTCTGTATTAAAAAAAAAAGTTAAATTTTATCTGACTAAAGTACTAGTGTGGGTGTGTGTGTACGTACGTACATACATACTCAGATGCATATATACATATATACATACAAAAATCTTCTTGTTGTGAACGGGGGAAGCAGTTGGAGGAGGTTGGTTCCCCTGTAATTCAGAAGGTGTAGCATGTTGGGCTTGAGGGGGATGTTTCCCTTGAATCCACAAAGATGAAACCCCTGGAGAAACTTGAACATTGGGATAATGTTGTATTCCCCCAGTAAAAGAGACATTGGAGAAGAAAGGCCTGGTTGACTATCCATAAACACCCCAATCCAACTCATTTGTATGACATTGGAGTCAGGACCTTCAATGTAAGCCTCAAAATATATTGCACTAACATGAAATCCGCTCCTCTTCATAATAAACTGACGGCACTCTCTCCAAAGACTCTTCTTCATCCATCGTATGAGAGTGGTTTTCATGACTATAATATGGAGGCGATGGAGTAAGAGAGGAATCTGAGTCTGTATAAAAAAAACAAATTTAAATTTTATCTGACTAAAGTACTAGTGTGGGTGTGTGTGTACGTACGTACATACATACTCAGATGCATATATACATATATACATACAAAAATATTCTTGTTGTGAACACAAACAGGAAGTATGCTATGGTCCTTGAAAATAAGAGACCTCCGGATTCCATGAGGAGTCATGGACCCACTTTCGACGGGAGATACGACTATGGGTAGCATTCCCGCAACAAAAACTACATCAATTTATAATTGGAATTTCTAATTAAAGTACTTATGTATTCATCGATAATATAACTGTAATATCATTTTATTTTCAATGAATGTAATGTAGGTGGCAAAACAAGATAGATTTGTGAGTGGCCACACGTCCCACTTGGGTCGCATAGGCAAGACCGACTTCATAGCCACTTTTGTCGGTAAATATTTATAGATTTTCATACCATAATTTTTAGAATGATGTGAATACAAATAATCCTAAAATTTGGATTTTTTTTGTATAGACCAAAGATTATGGTCGACCTCTGACTCCATCAAAGATTGAGATGGCGACATATTAGGGATACAGAGCCTTGCAACGCATCCTTCCACCAGCACGTCCTTTTGGGAGTAATATTTGTAAATTTGACTTATCTTTTTTGTTAAAATGATTTTCATTTTTTTAAAAAATTATCAAGTAATTTTAATTTAACTTTTATGAATACAAGAGGTTCACAACCAGAGAAATCTCGAGCTTGCCGTGAGAGAGGATAGGAAGATAGACGAGCAGCGGGCACATGTTGTATCGTCATCACATGCTAGGAGACAGGAGGATCATATGGACGAGTCTAATACGTTAGATACATAGCTGTAGTGGAATTTAGATAGATGATTATGAGTATTGACATTATATACAAACATACATTGATGATTTATATATTCAGTCTCCTTCAGTCAATTCTAATCTACTTGTATAATCTTGTTAAGTTTCTTCATGCATATTCAGTTCGTTCAATCGTTTTTGTTTATACTAACAAGTAATTGTGTTCATATTCAAATTATTTAATCGTTTTTGTTTAATCGCAAAGTGTCAAGGAAGAAAAGGCCATACCGTGATCATTCATACTTTCAATTTTGTGTTCGCATAAATTCACCATTTGTCTTTTTGTTGTATTGTATGTAGAACGCTTCTGAGTGTACACGTTTCGTTCCAAATCTTATTGTTTAGCGTACGTAAGTGAAAGAGAGAGAGCTTTGTGTAAGGAGAGAGAGAGAGAGAGAGAGAGAGTTTCTTGAAATGGTCGGGCTCTTGAAGAGCTCGACAAAAAATATGACCCAAAAAAAAAACGGCTTAGCATCTCTTAAGCAATGCAATTTTACTCGTCATCGCTTAAGAGACGTAAACTAATAGAAACATTTTGCATCGCTTAAGCGACGTCAAATTTAGTCCCTTATGTGACGTTTACGCATCGCTAAAAGCATCGTACAAGCGATGTCTCTGTAGGGATGTGGATTTTGTCGCTTATATGACATAAAAATCCGTCCCTAATAAAGCGGCCTAGTAGTGACTGTCGGGGAATGTATATACGCCCATCACTCTAGGGCTATCTTATCTTTCCATTGCACATCCAGTAATACACTCTCTCTTGTGTGCACATCAAGTAATACACTCTAGGGCTATCTTATCTTTCCATTGCACATCAAGTAATACACTCTCTCCTTCGTCTTCTTCAAGCTATGTGTGTGGCATTTTTTCCCTCATTAGGAGGTTTCCCCCCCCTTTGCATTGTATATACGCCCAACACTCTAAGGCCATCTTATCTTTCCATTGTACACTATGTAATACACTCTATATTGTTATGTGCCTTGAGCTTCCTTCATCTTCTCCAAGCTATGTGTGTTTCCTTGCAACCCTAATTTCAGCCCGCGTGCACACACACACACACACACATCTGCAAACACACGCGTGCATACACACACATCTGCAAACACACATACCCACACACATAGAGTAGAGATTTTGGGAAAAATGGTTCAAAATTTGAATTGAGCATTTTAGGAGGGAGAAAGAGAACAGAAAATAATTTAGAGTGTGTAGATGTTAAAAAAAGGCCTAAAAAGTATTTTTTTCATATATATAAGACTTGTGGAGAAGTTTCAAGTTGAATATAGTACAACTGATTTCTTTTCAAAAAAGTGATTTTTTGGCTCTTAGTTATGCACATTTTTTATGACATGGTATGGAAAAATAAAAAGGGTGGGAGTTAATGCCATTGCACCTTTTCCCCTATCACTCTCAAAAAGGTCGAGACATAACTGACTTATCAGCTCAACCCTAGGCCTGGGCCAAAGAAAATGCTAGAGAAACCTATAAAAAGCTAGCCTAATAAATGCACTTGTTCCGATTTATGCACAATCAAAAAAATATGGGCCTATAGCAACCTTATACTTACATTAGGAGCCCATTGAAGTCAATGGAAAAAATAGATTGGTTGTGTGAAAAATTCTCTATGTGGTGTAGCATAGGTTTATTTGTTTTTAGTCAAATACAACACTACATTGGCTTTGAAATCTTGTCATGACCTAGGAATTAATAAATATGCATGATACTAATTTTTCCCAGTATCAAGCTCATGTAAGAACGCTTGAAACTTCAAGCATATACAAGGAGTATTGTGTTTTAGACTATAAAAGGACACTTTTATGTCCTATTACATTACCAAACTAGTACTAAAAGACACATGCTAACATGATGCTCAAAAAATCTCATGAACTTTTTATGGCATATGAAAGAATTATGCTTAAAATACTAGAATCTAAGTATGAGCCACTTTAGTGGCTCTAGCCACTTTTGTGACCCATTACAAGACTAGTGCAAGTGTGAGCGATAACTAGTATAAAGGGGTATACTAATTATCATATAATTTTATGCTAATTAACATACATGTGACACACAAGTCAACATTCACTAGCATACAAGTGTATGATACTAGCATATAGATACCTACTAACTAGCTTACATGTAAGTGCTAACTAACATATAGATGTATTCTAATTGTTAGTAACTATATTAAATTGTAGCATACAAATGTCCCCCTCCAATGTTGTGCACATGGGCAATTAAGATTCAAAACATATGATTATTGACACAAGTGACTAGAAGTTACAAAAGTTTTGAGTACTTTGAATGAGTGTACACTGAGTGATATCGTTGTACCTTAGACAACCACCTTCAGGACTAAATAACACCTATATTTAATGCGGGGCCAAGTAATGAGATCGACGACAAGAAAGTTTACGCACGAGATCGAAAAGCTCGCAACCGTAGATGTCTGCTCAAAAACTAAGCCTGGACAGGCACTAAACCTAAGCTGCTTAAAAACTAAACTTGGACAGGTGCTAAACCTGAACAACGTACCTCAAACTCACAATATTACAGCGTCAAAACGGTTTGGGATACACAATGAGCGCGCGGGTGAGGTGGTTAGTCCCCCAAACGTGGACCCCTGAGGTCACGGGTTCAAATCGTGCCGATTCGTTTCATTTTTCGCGTTGGCCCAATTTAACGCCCTCCATTTTTCCGACGACGTGCCTCGTTTTTCGTGCTGGCCAAGTTTAGTGTGCCTCGAGATCCCGCCCCCAACCTCGACCGTTGATCCCATTACCCGGCTCCGCATTAAATATAGGTGTTACTTAGTCTCAAGGGACAACCACACCAAAAATTATGGACAGCCTCTTTAGAGGTCCATTCATACAAAGTACATATTTAATTGAGTACTAATACTTTGAGTTTTCAATGTTTGCGGGCTTGTGTGCTTGACATGAGGACTCATTTATATACGCATTATACATGACTTTTATGTAGTAACAAAAATCATCAAGAGTAAAGAACTTTTCGTTCTAGGAATATTCTTAGGATCCCTCAAAGATCTATGCGACAAGTTGTGAATTTAAAACCTGTTATTCAAGAGGGAGCTCACAATGTACTAGAGTGCAAGAAAGAATACCCTTGTCTTATTTTCTCTCTCTCTCTCTCTCACACACACACACACATATGATTGGAAGCCTTATGTCGTAGGAACACTCCCAACACAAGGAGAAGTTATAAAGTCAAGGATCTATCTAAAAGAGAGGGAGGGTTATGGTATCACATGCCAAAAAAAAACATTTTGAGTGATGCATACTAGACGTATAAATAGTGATCTTGCAATAATGGAATGCGATTATGTGATCAAGAAATGCATGGGAGGATGACAAGAAGGATCGCGAGGGTCAAAGGAATCAAAGGATGTCAAAAGGAGCCAGAAGATAAAGACGAAACAAAAGTCAAAACCCGCAATCACATTCTGATTGGGAGCGCCGGTCATTCGTGGAGGCCGTGGAGGGTCATGTGTCACTGCAAGAACAAAATATACCAAGTATACGGAGGATATGTGTGTATGAATGTAAGTGTCCTCTCTCTCTCTCTCTCTCTCTCTCGACAGAGCTTTCGATGCTCAGCCACCATGAAGCTTCTGCTTTGCCTCTTCTTCATCTTCCTCGCTGGCACAGGCCTCGTTCCCGGCATGGCTCGACTGCCTGCAGGTACCTCTCTCTCTCTCTCTCTCTCTCTCTCTCTCTCTTATTTTCGTCAATGATCTCAGGCACTGCTCATGCAGGCGCGGCACAGAATATAGATGCGGCCCCTCGCAGCAACTTCGACGCTCAGGTCTCTCTCTCTCTCTCTCTCTCTCTCTCTCTCTCTCTCTCTCTCTCTCTGCGTGTTATTTCATGTGGTTTTGTTTTCAAACAGACGGACCGGCCCCGTGAGCTGTGGCACGTTCATGAGGACTACATATGCAGTCCGGAATGTAAATTAGTCACTTTGTCACCATCGCCAGCGCAACCCTAGCTGCCTTACCTACGCCTCCGATTCAGATTTAGGTTGCCACTGTTATCCATATTGTTCCGCGAGTGTTAAAAGGGTCTAATTTATCGAAGCAACAGCTCTCTTTTTTATTTTGATTGGGAGCAATTGTGCGCCATTGGATAAATTTTGTAGATTAACGCCCCATGTTAAGTTAATGATGGCAAGGGTACTCGTTGATAGTTGAATAAAGCTTCTGATTAGTGCCACATGCGGAGTTAATTATGGCAAACGTTTTTCTTTTCTATATATTTCTTGTGAGAGAGACATCAACTAAGGATTGCCTTTTATAGATGTAGGGAGGCCATTCCGAGATGGTTTCTATAAGAGGCATTGAGTAGTGGGTGTCACACACTCTTTCTCATTCTCTTATGTAGACCATTGTGACTTTTCACATTGTTTGATAGGTGCATCTCTTTGATGCAAAGCGTATATGTGCGCTTTCAAGATAAATTTCTTGATGCGTGTGAAATTTGCTAGCTCCTTTTTGAATATACATCGTGTCAAGATTTCGGATTCACAATCATGTGATGGCCATAGACATCACTCTTTGGTGCGTCCTTCCAAGGCATGAGTTATAAATGTATTCAATTGTCAATCCAAGGATGGTCTTTATTAATTCAAGCTCATGATCCTCATGATGCAATATAGCAGTATAACTAGTGGAAAAATCAAAGTTGCGGGCAAAGAAAGATTTCCTCAGCAAAGTGCTTACATGGTTTCATTACATTGTGTTGCTATACTCTCTCTCTCTCTCTACCTCGTATCTATCTTGATATATATATATACATATATATGATTCTCTGAACATAACTTTGATTGATAGAAAGCTAGTTTTGACGAGTCATAAATACTTTCTAAGCATGGAGGAAAAATGCTCAAAATTTCTATTTATTATAGGGCTATGAGAGTTGACAACAAACTTTTTTGTCGAGTTCTGTAGGAACATTTAAAAGTCACCAAGACAGTTTCTAACCATTTTTACATGGGTTTGAGTGAAACTAGCCTAGAAGTAACAATGAATAGGAAATGTTGAAAAATCAAAGTTGCAGGCAAAGAAAGATTTCCTCAACAAAGTTCTTCTTGCATGGTTTCATGACATTGTGTTCCTATACTCTCTCTCTATAAATAAATAAATAAATAAATAAATATATATATATATATGAATGATTCTCTGAACATAACTTTGATTGATAGAAAGCTAGTTTTGACGAGCCACAAATACTTTTGAAGCATGAAGGAAAAATGCTCAAAATTTCTATTTATTATAGGGTTATGAGAGTTAACAAACTTCTTTGCGGAGTTCTGTAGAAACATTTAAAAGTCACTAAGAAAGTTTCTAACCATTTTTACATGGGTTTGAGTGAAACTAGGCTAGAAGTAACAATGAATAGGAAATGTTGAATGTAGTAAGATGAAAGCAAGCTTTGGTGGTACAAAAAAGACCCAAAAAAAAATTCGCGTGCTTGGTACATTTAGAGTTATAGTTCTTTTGTATTTTGGAGAGATGACTTGTTTTCAAGAAGGATTTTAGTTCTGATCAAAACAAAGCTTATTATTGGGCCAAAGGAAGTTTGTGGGCCCCGATTACTTATGTGAAGGAGGGTGGTATCATCATGTAGTGGTGAGCATTTGAATGTCACGTAAGTTGTCTTCATGCACTTCTTTCTCGCATTTTCCTTGCTTTGAGTTGCTTCACTTCTCTATTGGTTTGCGCCATGTATGCTCCCTAATTTGTTACAAGATCATCTATTGTGTTGTGTGCTCTTCTTTGGGCCATGAGGACTGCTTCCCGCAAAGTTGCTCCTAAAGCCTCACCACATAGAAATTCCATATCAAAGGGCAATGAAGGTGTAGTGATATCTCCCTGCAACATCAATCTAGCTTCTACACCATCAATGTCACCATCACCTGTTGTGCAACCCAAAAGCATGTCAAACACACGAACAAGTGTTAAGCAAAGGCAAACGATAGAGGACTCTGAGCAAGCCTATGTGCTATGTGATGATGGGGAGACAAAGTCACCCAACAAGAGAGGTGAATGAAACTTTATTTGAGCTCTTATATATATTTTTAGTTTGGATGTGTTGCATGCATGCTATAATGAAACCTTTGCATGGAGTTTATGTAATTTAGAGTACCAATTTTGGTACTATTACCACTAGTTTGAGGAGGGAAAGGGTAAGTCTAACTGGTCTTTATTCTCTCACATTTTAGGTAAAAATAAAATAGATTAATATCCTCAACGAACAATGTTTTGATACACATTTGAAGAAGCTATACGAGGAGTATGGATTAAGCCTTAAAGGACAGCTTGCATAGGATCTGCATGATGAGGATCTCCGTGTAGACCATTGGCTTACTTTTTTCAAGCAAAAGTACCATCTGCATCCACACCTGTATGATGATTTTAGGTTTTTATACTACAATTCAAGGTATATCAAACTCCCCCCCTTGTATGACGAAATAACAAGAAAATTTGTGCGATGCTATGCTTATGAGAGATGCCATGCCGCCACAAAGGACCCTAGAGACGATAAGGCCGTGGCATGGGCTTGCTTCGAGGAGGGTATGGTGAATTACATTAGAGAAATTCTTTACGGATGGAGAGAAAACATGAAACCTAGAAGAGAATAAACGGTGTCTCCCATGGAGATCAACAATATGTTGACAAGAAGACTCATGTGACACAAAGTGGAAGCAACATCTGCACTGAAACATGGCATCTCTGTTCAAATTGACTTACAAATTACGTTGCTAATATGGAAGCGGTTGTTGAAAGGATGCCATGGAATAGGTTTGATACAATGGCACGTCCGAGTGATCTTAAGGTTTTCATCCAAGAGAAGAAGGATGTGTTACTAATGTATGGTGGAAGCATGTGGCAATAAGAATAATAAAAAGATATCGCCTTCTTGAAAGTGTGACATGAACGTCTACTGTGAGAGGTTCATGTGGCCTTGAATAAGATACGCGAGGTGGAGGCTGAATTGGTTGTAAGTAGGAAATTACTACAGCAACATGGAGTTGAGCGAGTTTAAGACGTTGAAATCAGACCTTCAGCACCAAGAGGTGTTTTCCCCTTGTGGTTCTATCCTATTCGGATTGTATTGTTGTTGTTTCTCTCAACGATCATTTAATGTTTATGTTAGTTCACTCTCGTTGGTCATTGATAATTTTTTGATTATGTTTGTGTAGGTTATGTCCAGTTTTCACTCTTTATAAATGTTTTGGGTGGTTTGTAGCACTTCTTTTTTTTTTTTATGTGTGGCTCTCTTTGATGGTACGTGTTTGGCCATTTGGTATATTCTCAAGCACAAGGTTGTCACTAGGTATCTTTGGTACTTCTGGGGGCCTTGAGAACTTGGTTTCTTGGCTTTCATTAGTATTGTTTAATAATAAGATACTTTATGTGTATTTTTGGTGCTATTTAATATGTTGGAACTTCCCGACACTTCTTGAGGTTGTTTGAATCTCCTTGGTGTTATTTGATAATTTGGTATTTTTTGCATTTGTGTAATTTTTTTAATCGTTTAGCATGTCCTGGAACTTCTTGAGTGCTTTAAATCACTTTGGTGAGGTTTGATTGTTTGGCTCTCTTTGGTGTTGTTTTCTAAATTGATACTTTTTCACCTTGGGACTTTTTAGTCATTTGGTACTTCCAAGCACTTCATAAGTGCTTTAACTACCTTTAGTGTTTCTTGATAATTTGGTACTTCTCACCTTGGTATTCTTTGTTTTTTGGTACTTTTTTAAAAATCTTGACTTTTTGGTGCTTTATCTTCCTTTGGTATCGTTTGATGATTTTATACTTTTTCACCTTGGTACTTTTCAATTGTTTGGTGGGTTAACGAATATTAACGTGTCACACTTTTTCATGTCCTGGACAATGCTAGCTAGCACAATTTTGACATATGCTAACTAGTATAATAGCTTGAGCTACATCTCCAAGATGTATGACACGTGATAGAAACAAGGAATCCAAATATACAACCTCTTATAAATTTTGATATTATTTGTAAAAATTTACTAGATGCTCAACTTTCTGACGATGTGTTGACTTGAAAACGCTAACTAGCACAAAAAGCGTGACACATTAACATGCTTTCACCCTGGTAGTTCATGGCACTTCTTGAGACTGTTTGATTGTTTGGTGCTATTAGTAGTAAGTTTGGTACTTTGTTAGGATAGTAGCAAAGATATATGTACAAAATTTACACTTTAAAGCAATGACTTTAGAAAAGTTTTTATATTTATTCATGGCTTTAATGCATGTGTGGATAATTTGGATGGCTCAAAAGTTGCAAGGGTACATGGACTCTCCTCTAGGATTAAACACTCTAACTTTAATTGATCATCGGATAGGAAATAATGGATTCTCAAGACCATGAAATCACTGTCTCAAGGACAATAGTTTTTTGTATGGATATCCTTGTTGTTATCCATTACCAAGGTCCTTTTAAACCATTTGATACCTCTTGAGATGTTTTAGTGCTTTGACTCTCTTTGGTGTTGTTTGATGATATAGTAATTTGTTTCCTTGGTTTTTTTCACTCGTTTGGTACTTTTGGGAACTTCTTGAGGTTAATTGGTCTTTGGATTCCTTATGTGCTATTTGATGATTTGAAACTTTGTCACCTTGGTACTTTTTAGTCGTTTGGTACTTTCGAGCACATCTTGAGGTTTTCTTGGTGCTTTGGCTTTCTTTGGTGCTTTTTCATAATTTGGTATTTTGTCATCTCGGTACTTTTGAATCATTTGGTACTTCTTGGCATGTCTTAAGAATTTTGGTGCTTTGACTCTCTTTGGTGCTCTTTTATCAATTTGGCTATTTATTATCTTGGTACTTTTTGAGCATTTGGTACTTCCTAGCACTTCTTAAGGTTTGTTGATTAATTTCGAATGGCTTTGCTATTCTCTCATTTTGGTACCTTCTTGAATCTTCATGTTTAATCCTTTGAAATATTTCTCTAGAAAGAGTATGAATAGTTGCAAAATTAGAGCATAGAAGGAGAAATACAGTATGAGTCTGTGAAAAATTTGTATTCAAATGGAGACTATGGAGGGTAAAGAATTTGAGGCATGGTAGGAGGGCTTGGACAATGCTATAAGCAATGAGGATTCTACATATGTTGACAAGACCATGACCATTGAAAAGAGGAGGGGCATCTCAGGACAAAGAGAGGGGGTTACTAAAGTCATAGACTTAGAGATTCAATGTGGGTGCAGATGTGTTTCCTAAAATGAATATGGAAGACCATAGTGCCTATCCTGAGGCATCTTAAGCGGGGCCTACTAATGGCAATGTTACCTAGAAAACGTCTAGCAAAGAAGGGATTGGTGATAAGAAGTCAGATGCAAATATTGAGTACACTGAAGATAAATCTGGTGGTGAAAAGTCTATTGGTGAGTTTAATGGTGCTACAAATATGGTTGGTAGTGTTTGATGAAGCTTGTGAGGTGGTCTGAAAATAGGCTTAGAAAAACCCCACTTTTTATTCGTTCCACAATCAAGTCCTTCCTCATCTTCTCACTCCCACCTACATCAACCTATCCCATTCCAACATTCATGAAAACCTTCACTGACACCTCCTTGCTATCCTTTGCTCTCTCATTGGGACAAAATTTCAACTTCCATACACCACATTGGGAGCAGTTCCCCATCAATAATTTCTTGGCATGGTATTCACTATTTGGAATCTTTGTGCACATGATGGATTCCCACATAACAGTGATGTATTGACATACTGCTTGGTTTGCAAAACACTCTCCTATATCATCACTTCTAAAACATATGGAGCAAGTACAAAGATGAAGTTTCCTGTTATGTCCAAACTTGTTTTGCTGCATCTGATTAAAAGCCTCTTTGAAATAGAGCATCTGCACATAGGATACACAACAAGTATACCGCTCTTTCAACTTTCGAACAAAGTATGGATTTAATACCTCAAAGCATCTAAGAGACACTCCTAGTGTAGGGTGAGTCTTCTTGAATCTTTGGTATAGTTCAACGTATGGCACCAAAATAAAGAAAGGTTAGAAAAATTCAACTTCATGAAAATGGTAAAATGCCACTCATATAGTAATGAAAGAAATGGTTGTAGACAGTACCAAATAGAGGAATCCCAAACTCCGAGCAAACTTTTTTGAGCGATGATAAAATCGAGCGAGTTAATGAGAGGCAACCTTGCAAGCTTAATGGATTTTATTAAGATTTTTCCTTTCAAGAAACATGAGGAGACAAGCATGTAGTAGTGGACGCAACACTAACTTCTTGCCTATAGTCCACCTTCAATTTTGTATAGTGAAAAAAATTAAGTTTAATGGATGTTTTCCACTCTCTCTCTCATTGTATAGTTAAAAAAATATCCATGTGCCGATGTAGATTCTTTGAGGGAGTTAACAGAAGAGCTTTAAAAAAGAAAAGTGTATTCACTTTTACATTTAGCGCACACACACACACACACACACACACACACACACACACACACACACACACAGAGTAAAACAAGACTCTATTTCCTTTTTGTTTTTTGGCAAAACTCATTAACAGTGAGTGATACATTAAGTCCAAAAAGAATTACAGAAATCCCTCCTCACAATGAGCGAAGGCATCTACCACCATCATAAAAAATCCACAACCATACACAAGTCCATAGACTTGGATTTTTATGTACAAGGAAGCCTAAAAACCTAATATAGAAAGACTCATAAAGACGAGCTAGACTGCATTGGATTCCACCACCACTGACCCTCTCACACTGTGTCGAAGGAGTCCAAGACAACTAGCAGTACATAAAAACATAGGAAGATAACCATCACCTCATAGGAGATGCCACCGGAGGGGCTATCCGACTGCCAACCAGAAACCACTGCACCTCCAACCAAAAGCACAAGGCAAGATCTAGCTCCAACCAGCCAGTCTTCAAGGAGAGCCTCATATGCCTCAATAGACCGTGCAAGCCGTATGACATATTCAAAGTCGAGCCATAAGACAACAGTGCATCAAGACATAGAGGGGCCTCTCCCCGTTGAACGTGGCACTCTGTTGCCACAATGAGGGTCATCCTTGCCACGAGTCGACTCCCACTTGCTAAGGAGAATTCCAAAGATTCTGGGCCATCAACTTTCTCTTTGAAGAGAGTGGGAAAGGATGGCTGCTTCCTGGGAAAATATTGAGTGGAGGGGTGCAAAACATGTGCAATCAAGGGAGGAGCAAATGGGTATCTCCTCTAGACCGATCTCATGATCCTTCGGCGACTGAGCCATCTCCACGACGTCACCATTAGCTAAGTTACTACGTTGTGTGGATTCCTCTCCCTATCGGAGAGGCTCCCTGAGCATCCCTAGCCTGAGCACTCTCGCAGATATAGCAAACATCAACTATACATAGGTCTCGCAAACCCTCTTGAAGACTCACCTCACTTTCATTCACTACAAAAAATTTGAGTTGAAAAAAAAAGCCAAGCGTCCTAGGGATGAAAAGTTTGACTTGAATTTTTCTTTTAAACAAGTGATAAAATCACAAGGCCTGCCAAATCAAGGAATATTTTTTAAAATTCAATCTTGCTTGAAAAAATAATAAGCAAGAGTATTCTGCAATCAGCATGGAATAATTATTTAATAAAAAAAATTTTGGGACAAGAATTTTTATTAAAGGACTCTTTTTTGTCATTCTCCAATCTTCCATCAAGGAAGGTTGAATTTAATTCAAAAAAGAGGAAATTTCTACAATTTACATTTCCAAAATTTATAAATATTTTCTACCTACAGCTTTACACCATCTTAATTTTCCAATTAAAAACCCGAGTAATTTGAAATGAAAAATTTTCAGAAGCTGGAACTATTTTTGAATATCACTCCATTAAAATTACACACATGGCTCAAAGCCAGAGAAAGACAATTATTATACATCGCAGAATGCCATCTTTAAAATTCCTCGCAAGGTCCCTAAGTAATACACTCATCATTGCCACGATACAACTAAAATCTTCAGATCTTGCGCATAACAGATTTGTTTTTACCTCCAAGAAAAATTCAGATCTTTTTTAACCTATAAGCTCAGAGAAAATAACCACAATGGACATGAATCCATAATAGGTATGTATTCATCATCATAGCTTATCCTGAATTCCAAATCACATCCGAATCTAGAGATTGCTCAGCCTTCTCTTTTCATCTGAAACATCTAAAGATGCCCAAGAAATTAACGAGACATCATTGCAAATACCCCGTCGCAGAAAAAAAGACAAGCATACCACAAAGATTTACTTGTTTAATTGACCTGGCAAAGCAAAACGAAATCCTATATAGCAAGATAAAACTTGACAACAAGCTTAAATCTAGACAGAATATGCAACAAAGCAAGCATTTTGTTGCTCATTCTCAGCCATGTGATACACTAGCATGAAATCTGCAATCTGGATGAAGCAAAGCTCATGGATGATTTTACAAAACTACTGCCATATATACTTTTGACTAATATTGAGCAACCACCACCGGATCCCACCTGAGCCCTGCACATACCCGAAGCGAATGCTTGTCTGCAATCTCCAAAGCAGCCTGCAAACATCAATGACATGAGTGGTAATTAGCTTGCTGCTTGTCAAATAAAATGCTGATGACATTTCAGACACTAGCATGAATTTTGGACAACAAGCTTAAATCTATACAGAATATGCAGCAAAGTAGGCATTTTGCTGCTCCTTCTCATCCATGTGATACACTAGCATGAAATCTACAATCTGGATGAATCAAAGCTCACGGCTTATTCTACAAACTACTGCCATAGATACTCTTGACTAATACCGAGCAACCACCATCGGATCCCACCTGAGCCCGGCACGTACCCGAAGCGAATGCCTGTTTGCAATCTTCGAACCAGCCTGCAAACATCAATGACATGAGTGCTAATTAGCTTGCTGCTTGTCAAATAAAATGCAGATGACATTTCGGACGACAAGAAAGAACACAGAAGCATGACAAATATAGAACTCGCAAGCATGCAAAATAACAAAGCTGCAGGATGTAAAACCCTAAGATAAAGCCTTAAGAGCCTCACTGTGACGCCGGCACAGATAATGACAACCTTTACCCTCACTGCGACGTTGTTGCAGATACGAAAGGATTTACCCTCGCTGCGACGCCGATGCAAATGACGACATCAATAGAAACCAACGACAGAGCAGGGGCGTAGGAGGATGCAAAACATGGCAACCGGTGCGCCACCTGCAATTCCGTCATAAGGGTAGCAAAGCAGGTTCAAATGCACACCCGAAACCTCAGGAAAGAAAATAAATCATACCCTAAGGAGCCTCATCGGCAGAAACCACATCCGCCAGCAAGTTCCCCAATTCAGGGCGGTGCTACGCAGGGGCGGAAATATCCTGTCACAAACAAACCAAGTCAATAGCAGTGTGAAGTAGCAAAAAATCCAGCAAATCAGCTAACGCTTGCTAAAGCTTTACAGTCAAAAATGAATTACCTTACGGGCCTGTGCAGCTGAGTGCCACCCTTTAGAACTACTTCTGCTGATGGGTTGACTCGAAGTAGGTGGAATATGCAGTGCGGCAGCTGCAAGAGACGGCCGAGCAAGGGAAGCAGAAGGCACGAGTAGAGATGATAACCTCCATGTGGTGTAGCCCTGCCTTGGCCGACTCGTGCACAGGCAGATTCTTGGGAGCCAATAACTTGCATTTGGTAAAGAAGACTAATGATGAGACTTACAACCCTAGACGTCTTATCACTCCCTCCGCTTTCGTAAAGTGGCTACATTTCTAACCACTTTAATGATGCCACATAGTGGTTCTTGATATAAACCCACAAAATATACAAAATAAATAAAAAAATATTTTAGTCAGTAAAAAGACAATGTATCGCTGTAGCCTTTGCCCTTTGGGCAGGCCAAAAAAGCCAAGCCTCCTAAGGATAAAAAGTTTGAGTCGAACTTTTTTATTAAAAAAATAGCCAAAGCCTCAGGATCCGCAGATCCTTTAGGAGACTTTGGCTATTTTTAAAAAACTTTTTTTCAACTCAACATTTTCATCCTTAAAGAGGCTTGGCTATTTTTTAACTTTTTTTTTCAACTCAATCCTTTAGGAGGCTTGGCTATTTTCTTTTCAATTCAAACCTTTTGCAGTGAATAGAAAGTGAGGTGTGAATGAAAATATTGATGAGGGCTAGTGCAAGGTGAGAATTGCGAAGCTGCTCGTTGCTCTACAACTAGCGAGGCCCCAAGAAGGGGGGGGGGGGGGGGGGGGAGCACAGGGGCCATTGTGGGACACACTAGCCCAGGGTTTAGAGATGGACGCGTTCTATGTACAAAGACATTTTACCCCTTCAACTCTATTTTACGTTTAACCTATGGTAGCCTTAGTATATAAGATACCTAGGTCATTTTGTAAAGAGAACTTTTATCATAATCAAGTTTTAAGCTTCCGTGAGAGAGAGGAAGAGAGAGAGCGTGAGCTTCATCCAGTGCTACTCCTCGATCGCTCATCACATTGGAGATCCGATTGCACCATCGTGTTTAGCTTGGCAAGAGCTACGCAACAACGCCAAGCATTCCTCGCGGAATGGTCGTGCATCTACGAGCTATTTGCAATTGTAAGTATATCCAATGATGTCTATTTTTTCTTGCACTTAAGTAGTCATTAGAATCGTGGCGACATAAGCTATGCATAGGCAATCATAGACTTCAATTTTGGACACTCCAAAAATTTGGCTCTATCTTTATACGCATTTTTTTGTAGATGAGTTTAGAGCTATAGTTTTGAGTGTAGAGGCTTTGGGATAGGTGTATACTAGTGAGGGGATGGTGTTCCTTAAGTTTCGTACGATTCTGGTATGGTTTGGTGAGTTTCCTTTTGTTTGTGTGTATGCAGGTTGAGGAGTGTAGTTGAGAGCAGTGAGATTCTAAGTTATGGTTTAGTTATCCTTCCAAAGGTTGTATGCGTGGGATGGTCTCAACCTGACAAGCTAAAGAGTTTTCCTTTGTGCACCTATCGTGTCATCTGTGTCCTCGATTGATCTAGGTTGTGTTGCATGCACTTTATGGGTGGTGTGATTCACTCTCGCAACATTGGCACCATTGCCGGGGACACAAGGACTTGAGTAGGTAATCCTACCAACACTCATATGATGCAAGTCTTACCATACACCGAGCGACATTTTTTGAGTGAACCAAAAATTCGAGAAAATATTTGTACGGCATGGGCCCATATTGTCCTATGTGGTACGATGTAGGCACTTGCTTCCATGTGGCTCATGCACGCCCTCCCACATCGCATACTCAGTCAAGACACAATCATGAGGTTCAAGAGGGGGTGTCTTTTCACAAAAAAAGCAAGTGGGAATCTCAATTGATTCTCTCGAATAAAACTAGAAAAAGACTTTTTGCACACCTCACTTTTTTTTTCCAAACTCACATTATGTGAGTGATTTTATAAATGATAAACAAAAAAATAAATACAACTCCATGCCCATACCGATCCATGGAGCACCATACAGTGTAGATCGTACATAGAACACGTCCATCTCTAAACCTTGGGCTAGTGTGTGTCACAATGGCCCTTGTGCCCCCTGGCCCCCCCACCCACCCTTGGGGTCTCACTAGTTGTAGAGCAGCGAGCAGCTTCGCAATTCTCACCTTGCAAAACCCCTCATCTCAATAATATTTTCATTCACACCTCACTTTCTATTCACTACAAAAAGTTTGAGTTGAAAAGAAAATAGCCAAGCCTCCTAAAGTCCTAAAGGATGAAAACTTTGAGTTGAAAAAAAATAGCCAAGCCTCTGTAAGGATGAAAAGTTTGAGTTGAAAAAAAGTTTTTAAAAAGTAGCCAAAGTCTCCTAAAGGATCTGCGTTGCTTTGGCTTATTTTTTAATAAAAAATTTTAACTCAAACTTTTTGGCATGCCCAAAGGGCAAAGGCTATAGAGATCACTTCTCTTTTCCCTGGCTAAAATATTTGTTATTTATTTTATGTTCATTTTGTGATTTTTTATCAAGCACCACTTTGTTGCATGATTAAAGTGCCTGGGAATGTGGCCACTATGCGGGTATCTAGGTGGTTGGTAGAAGTAGAGATTGGATTGCCCACCTGTAGCAGTTTTATTGGTTTGTGATGATTTTTGGAGGGATGGGTCTAGGTTTTCGAAGAGCTGAGCTCAAGTGTCATTTCTTTCTCGTTTGTAGCCACAGGGGCAGAGTGATGGCGAGAGCTTGCAAGGTTGCTTCGGCGCAGATCCTTGTGCAGACCCCTTTAGGGCGGTGAAGATCAGAGTGTGACGCGTTCAAGGCCGAGCCTTTGCTCCACAAGGTGCAGCGCAATTACCCCCCCCCCCCCCCCTCTTCTCTCTCTCTCTCTCTCTCTCTCTCTCTCTTTGTGCGCTTTGACACGGGTCTTTCCATATCTCATGGGCCGCCCATCTGCAGTCTCCATGGAACCTCAGCTCTCCGAGTTCTCATGCTAGCCCATGAGGAAAGTCGTTTGCAAACACTCAACTGTCGTGAGTTGATACTGCTCGCGAGTTTGACTGTTTGAGCGTGACCCCGAATGCGGTGCAGCAGCTGCATGTGGACTGAATACAATGCAAGAGAAAAATTTGGCATGGTTGATGCACAGATATATTGCAGAGGTAGCTGCATTTATTTTTTCTTAGAGGTGCTATATTTTTAGCTTGCCTTGCCTTTATCACTTGTATTTTCTGTATCTAGTTTTGCTTCGGATTGCAGAGCAGTTGAAGCCATCAAGGTGGATTTGTTGGGACGCAGCCGTAAGCAGTTGGGACTCAATGTAAGCATTAGCACTTGGAGATTAGTTAAACTAATCATTGGCATCAGATAACTTCGAGGTTTAGATAATGTCGAGGTTTCGGGTATGACTCGGGCTGTATAGCTTTGGCTATGCTTCATGTCGTTTTCTATGTTTATTTGTTTGTGTGGATTGGAATTGATAAGGGGTCCGATAGTCTGATTGTGACACAAGGAGAAGTTTGTCTGCTTTTTAGTGTTGAAACTGTTTAGACGACTTTCGGTTCAGTGTTTTTTCATGTTATCTATGATAATAATTGTCTATTTTGACTTTGCAGATCCACTGATGAAACCTTCTCTGAATACCTACACACATATCTCCATCTTAGGCCCTCATCTTGGCTATTTCTGCAGATCTTACCTTGTTTAATTCTGGTTTGTGGCTGTTGAAGAAGCTGAAGACTTCTCTTTGTATTCACCAGTTGACATTCACAGATGGAGCTAGTATCTAGGATTGTTTTCTCTTTAAGTGGAGTGAGCGAAAGACTTTTGAGTATTTTTAGAATGTTTTGCTACTTACCTGCTCAGGTTCGATGAAATCTTGGAGAATAATACTTTTCTTTTTAGACTCCCGTGATAGCATCCTTGATGCTTAAGATTGGTTATGTTTTTTATATTATTCACTCTTTCCTTGGTAATGTGAGAAGTAGCACCCTTGTTTCCATCTCCTGTTGTCTTGTGTTTATGGTTAGTGTTTTGTATATAGTATGTGTCAAGTTCTTGTTGTCCTTGAGTATTCTGTTATGTCTCGACAAGCAAAGCAATAGAGTCTTTTATTTATGACTTGCTCTTAGTTTATCAGGGATTTCGGGGATTTGTTGTGATGTACTCACTTGCTATTCATCTCTAGATGAACATAGATAAAATAAAAACTGACTGAGCATTAAAATGAATGGTATACTCTTCTACTGGTTAAGCTGTGATGATGATCATATACCCAACTATGGATTCATGTCCGTTATGTTGTTGGGTGTTTGTTCTGAGCTTATAGGAGAGGAAAGACAATTGTCAAGGCGGAATTTAGTTGCACTTATGGATAATTCTGTTTAATAATTTCTTTAAATTCTGTTTTGTTGCTAGTATGTTCCGTCTTAGCGTAAAATCCTTGTGCAAAATAGTCCTTTGGATGTCATCATTTTCTATTAAATACATATTAAAATTAAGAAAATATTTTTGTACACAAGCTTAACTTGAATAATATAAAGTAAGAAGATTTATATAATTTTTGAGAAATGTGCACTATTCTTATAAAAAAGATTAGGATTTTTATTTGCACTAGGTTGTTTCTATGAAGTGAAGACGTTTCAATATTTGAAATGATAAATTTAATTTCATATTTTTTGAAACTTTTGATAATATTAAAATCTTTTGAAAAAAACATGTTGCTCATGATAAATGTACCATCCCAGTAAATATTTTTTAACAATATATTATGCCATTTTAATCCAATTTATTGTGAGATGTTCAACTCACTCTTTTAATAAAAGATAAATAAAACCCGCATTGCTGCCAACCCAGGTTGTAAAGACACCCTCCAAAAACGTGCATTTTAGTTTAGCAACCTGAAATGATATTTTCTCACTTATGAGAAGATATTTCATCATCTTCTTACTGCAATCTCTCTGCCTTGGTTATTATGTTGCACGTGAGGCATTGGCTCTCATCATACAAACATACGACTCTACATTTGCTTTCCACTACTTCTCTCACAGCTCCTATATAAACAACTATCTCTAGCCCCTCTAGTGGCAGCTCCGACAAGGTGATGGTTATCTTCCTATGTTTTTTATGTACTGCTAGTTGTCTTGGACTCCTTCGACTCAGTGTGAGAGGGTCGATGGTGGTGGAATCCGATGCAGTCTAGCTCGTCTTTATGAGTCTTTCTATATTAGGTTTTTATGCTTCCTTGTACATAAAAAGCCTAGTCTATGGACTTGTGTATGGTTGTGGATTTTTTATGATGGTGGTAGATGCCCTCGCTCGTTGTGAGGAGGGATTTCTGTAATTCTTTTTGGATTTAATGTATCACTCACTGTTAGTGAGTTTTGCCAAGAAACAAAAAGAAAATAGAGTCTTCTTTTACCGTGTGTGTGTGTGTGTGTGTGTGTGTGTGTGTTTGTGCGCGCGTGCACGCGTGCTAAATGTAAAAGTGAATACACTTTTCTTTTTTAAAGCTCTTCTGTTAATCCCCTCAAAGAATCTACATCGGCACATGGATATTTTTTTAACTATACAATGAGAGAGAGAGTGGAAAACATCCATTAAGCTTATTTTTTTTCACTTTACAAAATTGAAGGTGGACTATAAGCAAGAAGTTAGTGTTGCATCCACTAGTGCATGCTTGTCTCCTCATGTATCTTGAAAGGGAAAATCTTAATAAAATCCTTAAAGCTTGCAAGGTTCCACTCATTAACTCGCTCGATTTTATCATCGCTCAAAAAAGTTTTCTCGGAGTCTGGGATTCATGTACCAAATATGGTATTGTATAACCATACCTGGTACTCATGTTGGGTAACCAAAATGATTTATTTCTACCTTCTTTGGTACAATATAGAACCAATACAAACAAGAATACATAACCAAGTGGGTTCTTCCATATTTGGTATTATCTTTAGGCTTTTGGTACTATGTACAACCATTGGCATACAAGAGAGTAGTTCAAAGATGCTTGGATAATATCCATGCAACCTTTGATACTATAACAGACTATTTTCATATTTGATACTGTCTTTAAGCTTTTGGTACTATGTACAACCATTGGCATGAAAGAGAGTACCAAATTGGATAGTTTTTGTACTGTCTTTAGGCTTTTGGTACTTTGTACAACCATTGGCATGTAGGATAGTACCAAATTTGGTAGTTCAAAGATTCTTGGTAATATTCATACTCCCTTTGGTACTATAGCATACTATTTTTATATTTGGTATTGTCTTTATGATTTTGGTACTATGTGCAACCATTGGCATGCAAGAGAGTACCCATATTCGATGGCTTTTGGTACTATCTACAACCATCGGTATGCAGAAGAGTACAAAATTTTGTGGTTTACATAGTCCAGTGCCATATTAAAAAAAAATTGTACTATCTGTCTGCTTTTGACTCATAGTAGAACTCCATGCAAAAGAGTACCGATATGGGTACTTTGCAAGAATTTTTGGTACTAATCAGGGATTAGGTTTGGTATTGCACAAAGTGTAAAGACCTGGGTGGGACTGGCTTGGAATGAACCTCCCAACCTCCCATTAAATAGCCCCTTGGGCCTCATTCCCTATCCACACTTGCAGCCGGCCCCTTGGGCCTGGTCCTTGACCATGGGTCCTTGCCCTTGGCATGACATCACTCCCCCGTTGGAGAAGAGATTTCGTCGTAACAAACAAGACTGATGATACAATAATGCTTTCCACAGTGGCATCTTGCAGGGATCTAACCAGAACACGGTTTAGTAGGAAGTTCAATGAAACAAGAGTAATATCTTGATTTTCCATATTGTTGTCCTGTTGCAACCGTCTTGGTGTAACCATCGTATAGATAATATAGCGTGTAAACTCCATTTAGAATTACTTGAGTAGCTAAATAGGTTATCACAACTAAAATGTACCCAAATAGCACCTCTTTCACTTTCCTTAAAGGTAACTTGCTGCCATAACTTATCAGCCAAGTTTAAATCCTTGACTTGTTCACAAATTTCATCAGTAAACAACCCCACCATAACTAGTGTTCAAGGTTGAGAACCAGACTTAAACATGAAGGGACTAAACTTAGTCGCAAACATGCTTTATTGTAGTGTAAGCAACACCAACTAGAGTGATACATTCTTGCTAATTGGATTGCATAGTGCTAACGTACGCTCTTTGCATATCCTTCAGCACAAGAGTACACTTGTAACTTGTAATTTTCCTATCCTCTTTGGATTGTGACAATATTGAGATCTCATAGGGATACTACGCATAGAGTGAAAAATGCTTCATAGCACTAATGTGATTGTTAGAAGCTGGACACACCCCATGGCAACTAACTACTCGGAATATTGTTATTTTTGTAATTATTCATTCATTAAGGAAAACTTGATTTTTCACCTTGTAAATATTGGGACTTACAGAATTTTCTAGATTGTATCCCAATTTTGATAGTTAGATTGAGTAGATGGTTGATTTTGGAACTTTAGGGTTTGAGAATTTTAAGGTATTATACCACTTTTTGACCTTAATGGAAAAACCTTTTGTCATTTTTAAAACAAGTTTTGAAGTCTGTGAGTGAGCGTACTGTGTACGAGAGAGAGTGTGAGCTTCATCTTGACGCTACGTGTGCATCAATGGTCGGAATCGAGTGCGGAGAAGTGCAACGTGTTGCTCCCGACGAGAGCTACATGCCGATACCTACATTGCGTGCGTACCATCCGGTTTTGCGAGCTCCTTCTACGAGCTTCATCTGGTGTTTGGGTGAGCATACATTGTCTGATTTTGCATTGCAGCATATCCACGCATTCACATTGAGTAGAACTACACATTAGACACTTTAGATTTTGGAAACGAAGACCTACAAATTTCGGCCAGACATCCTACCTGATTTTGCACCGGGTGTTTTGGGTTGGGGTTTTGGTTCATAGACCTAAGGGAGAGCAAACTATTGGTATTATTAGGGTCTCCTTCAAGTTCTATGGTGTTTCGAGATTTTTTGATGGGTGTTCGGCTCTAGAAAGCGTTGTAGGAAGTTTCCTCTTATGCACTCTTGAAGGCTGTGACTTAGACAATTGGTAAAGACCTCTGTAGGAATTAGTTAGGAGTCGGTCGAGTGTAGGTTGACACCTTATGCTTGCTTCCACGCGCCTGTGGGTCAAGCTTCGTCCTTAGTTGACATTATATGTTAGGTGAGTTCTCGCTGTGATGACGTCCGTCGCGGCGTATCCGTCCAACATTGGCGCCGCTGTCGGGGACGAAAACCTTAGGTAGGTGACCGAGACTAATCCTTGAGGATTGGGATTTTTGTCTTGCCAAGAGTCTCGTTTTACATTTAGATAGGATCAGAGGGTGGAGGACTCTCTAGGTCTTAGAGGGAGTCTAGGAAGCGTGTGTTTGGCCTAGATCCTTCGACTTAGGTAGACCAAGATAGTTTTAGGTAGTAGTCGAGTTCTTGAGTAGGAGTTGGAGTGGTAGAAGCGGTGAGAGGAGAGCTTGAGAGTCCTGAGAGGCCACAAAGCAACCAAAACACCATTATCACCATTTCACATGATGAGTAGGAGTAGAGTAAGTAGGACATCATGATTCAGGATCTAGAGTATTTCATGCATGTATACTTGCTTGGTAAAGTTATCACAAGTTTGTAAAAGACGCAAAAGTGTGTTTGAAAGCCTACGAGAAATCCAAAAGTTATGGTGAGTGTTTCTGATAGAGCTACAGAGCATCAAGAGCATTTCTATCAGGAAAAAAATTAATTTTAAGCCAGGAGACATCCTACGCGTAGGATGTCTACACGCTAATCTGGTGGAAATTTTGGGATTTTGAGTTGACCAGTGTGTTTAGAAGGTGGGGTTTACCCTAATTTCAACTGGAAAGTGGAAATTTGACCATATCTTGACACGATAAGGCCTGATAGACTGAAATTGCCAGACATCCTACCCAAATTGTGCCAAAGCATTATTTTGAGAACAAAACCATAAGATGGCTGCATGAGCATGTCTTGCATGATATATTGAGTGACTAGGAGGGGTTTCACCTCATTTGGGTGAGAAAATTGGGTTCAAAGCGGACTTTAACACTTTTGATTGAAAAAGCAAGAACAGCTAAAATTGGGGACTTTTGAAATCCAAACCAAAATCTAAGCATACCACTGGGTTACTGACAAAGGGGAAGCTGTGGGACAAGTCTGGGGTCAAACAGGCCAAAAAGACATCCTACGCGTAGAATGTCTTCTGTGTGATTTTGGACTCCAAACCAAATTTTGAGTATACCAAAGTGATCAGCAACTCAAGGGGAGCTTGTGCTTTGAGTTTGAAGCCATTCTGATGAAAAAGACATCCTACGCGTAGGATGTCTAAAGCAAGAAATTGAAGCCAGACATTGATTGTGGGCATAGCAAGGTGTTGTATAGCCTAAGGCATGCCTCCTAGTCAACTTTGGTTCAAATTGGAGTTGATTAGACTGATCAAGATCAGCAACATGCGGTCGGAACAGATTTCTGACTCATTGACCAGCTAATAGGTGTCCAAATCAAAAAGTAAAAACAGTTGTGGGCTCAGCACATCAAGGGGAAACCATAGTGCAAAACTCCAGGCAAAACTAAGCAGGAGACATCCTACGCGTATGATGTCTATTGGGGCTTACAAGAGAGAAAATTTGACTAGGTTTAGACAGTGAGATTCCATTCGGCTTAAGGGTTCCAGAACTTCTTTCAGAAGTGAATTTGGACCTTGTTTGTCCATTTGACGGAGCAAAGACAGAATTCATATTTTTTCACGTAAATTGACCAACATCCGAGGGAAGTACAATTTTAGATTAGCAGACCTAATCCATAACATCAGCAGTGTATAAAATACAGTAGTAGTTGAGATTAACTCTCCAGTTATACCAATCATTACTAAGATAACCTCTAGCCAATAAATGCTTTGATTCGATTGCCGAAATTAAACACTTGTGTACAGGTATAGTCAGCAACAAAGCAAGAAGTTGTGCGGAGACTAATCTTTAGCTAGGTGAGTGGTTGGATTTGTGATAAATTGCATTGATAAGTTTGATGAATTTAAGATTGGGAAGATACATTGTTAGAGACCAGAAGGTGGCAGGTGACGAAGGTAGCTTAGTGTCCACCGAAGAGAGTGTAACTCAGGCAAGGCTAGATCCACTAGCACCAATTATTGAGGAAGGTAGTCATACTGACACTTCGTCAGACAAATCTTTCTTCATGATGGGTAGTCAACAGCGAGGAGGTTTCACCTATGATGAACCGATGCCAGGAGGAAGCACCTCCCTGAATCCTTTGAATGATTCCAAACTCACTGTGATCTTCTTAGAGGGAACAAACTCGAGGGGAGCCCTAGTCTATTCTGACTATCAAGGATGCAAGTGCATTTGTATCGAAGAGAGGCCGGCTCAGAGATTGGAGATAATCCAAGTCTATGATGATGGAGATAGATTCCGAGACGAAAAGGGGAACCACTATCTGATAGTTAGTAACCCTGAAGATTACAACAGATATGGAGATAATGTGGCGAAAGGGAAAATGGTTTCAGAAGCTCAAGAACCGCCACCAAACATTGATCGGCGTGGAGATATTTTTATGTATGATAAGAAAACAACAAGGGTTCCAACTTATAACAAGAACGTAGAAATCTACAATATGCCCCTGAAGAAGGGCCAAGAGCAACCTACACTCCAAGTAAGTCGACAAATCCCTTTTCTGATGAGTATGACGCTACCTCACATTCCACCTGACCGCAAGCATTCAACAACCAAAACCAACCATCATTGCAGGCATGGATTCGACAGAGTGTTACGATGGAGCAAGACCAAAATCGACATGGTTATTAGGCTACACGAGGGCTAAGATATTTGCAAGAACCACCACTCTATTCACAGTATCAAGGAGAGAGTAAGCCAAAGACTCAAGGGTCAACAGAGCTTGGAGGACCACCCATAGAACGAGTTCGAAGAGATGAACGACCTCCAGCGAGAACCGTTAGAAATTATGGCTTAGGAGCACCACTGGGAGAGGAACCAGCCTATTACAAAAAACCTGAGGAGGTATATCGTTTAGGACGTGGAGATCCAATGATGAGGTTTGTAGACCATTGTAATGGCTATTGCCCGCATAGGAGAAATAGGCATTACGGGAATGATTACCCGCAACTACATTATGTGAACATCAACACATAGAATGACGATAGAAGAAAGTACAAAGTACACAGGCACAGAACACCTCTTGCTTCATTCATGTGTAATCCAGACACAGAGTTACAACGGTAGATGCCATGAATATCATAGAGATTGGTTAGTTACATCAAAAGACAGGTATGCCCCTCCATATACAACCGCTGCTCCAGCGCAGATCGGGAACGGTGCACACACTCATGTCCCATGATATCCTATGAAGAACGGTTTCCAAGGCCGCTGCATACCGCATGACTCATGATCTGCAGTGTCCAGACCTCCACAGGACCGCATGTGCGGCTAATGCCGTAATACCTGGCACGCACTGTGGATTGCGCGAACCCACACTCAGCCCCTCCGGTTGGAAGGTTCCGGTTGTTGCTCTTCAACCTGTTCTGGTGAAGAGGAAATGTCAATGTAGCCAAAGCCTCTAAAATATGAAGTGTGTGCTCGATAGACGTCATCCAAAAGATGTGGATCTATCTCAATATGTTCCGGCCAAGGAGCCCAAGGAATAAACTCTGTTGGTAAATAAATAGATTGCAGCGCCTGTGGAAAAGGAGCAAGAGGCGTATGTAAAGGATAATAGCGAGAAAGGTATCTATTAAGAGCATACCAAAATGGAGGGCAAGGGGGTAGACTAAGAGAGAAAGAATGAGCCAAGGTCTCCACCCAAAAACAGACCCTGCACCACTCCTTATGAAATTGACGAATCATTTTCTGCAAACGAGATACATGAGCCTGGGCTTCAGCACAATCCTCTGTAGCTTGCGCCCAATTAGCAACATCAAAACCTTCGGGAACAACACTCTTACCTCTGTTAGTGTTGGATGACTCAGGTTGCCGCACCACAACCTGCTGAGTGGGTGGCTGTGCTCTCACCTCAGCAGATAAGCGTGTGCTCCAGCTTTGTAGGTGATTGTCCAAAAAGACACTGAGATCCTATTGCATCTCCACTGCCAACGTATCCAAATCATTCATAGTGATCATTACATCACCAGGGTGTGAGGCTAAGTATGAGGCAAGGCTATGCTGCGTTCTCAATTGAAGGAGTTCCTCTTGAATAGAAGCCACAAACACAGCATTAGCCCCCCAAAGTATTTGTATTTCTGTATCCTGCTAGCAAGTTGATGCAAACAGATCTTCATTCTGATTGGTCAACTCGGCAATGCGAGTCTGCGAGGCCGCTACCTGTGCTTCCAGCTCATTAACTCTTCCCCTGTGGCGGAGGCTGGCCAGGCCACATGAATAGACTCTACAAGTCTGCTCAAAAAAGTGCCACACGCCTGTATTTGGTCAACAGGGTTTGCTGCCGTAGCCTCCCAGGGTAGCGCTGCGGGAAGAGTACCTCCCATCGAGACAACCGCATTGGTAGTTCCAGAAGTTTCTGGTTGCGAGGGAACGTCCGCAGCCGGAGAGCCCGTCCTCAACGGAGTAGCACTTGCCACTCTCTCCTGCATTCGGCGGCGCCAGCGTGCCACCGCAGAATCCTCCGGCACAGGAGATGCAGTTGCCGGAGGTGGTGTATAGAATTGTTGTTCCTCCCTGCCGCGCTTGCGGGTTGCTGATCCTCCACTTGCAGTGGCCATCTCTTGGGCTCCAGAGGATACCACTACCGTCGAAGGACCCGGAAAATCCCCAGTGCCAACATTCTGCTATTGTGTTTCCCCCCTAGCAGGAATTGCCAAACTTTGCGTTTGCGACAGAGGAGCAACAGTCCCTTGGACCACCAATCGATCATCTTCAAAGTGGAATAGAGGACGTAGGGCGAGAGGAAAAACTTCCCTTAAGGGAAAAATCAGTGTGAGCAGTTGGCCAACTTTTGTATTGGTTGGGGTATTGCACCCCAACTGTGCCATCACTCTTTGGCATTCCGCCAGCAGTCTGTCTCTGACAACTGCTGCCCAAGCCACTGGCCCAAAGTTGGCCGAATGCAAAAAATTTCTTGCTCTGGTCGAGATGGTATAGGTTTTGGCTTGTAGCCAAATCGCCTCGAGAAACCATCGATACGCATCCCTGGTTGCTACATCGGACAACCCTGAAAGCTTATATTCACCTTTTACTTTCAAGCCAAACTCCTGCTCAACATCTGTAGCAAGAATCACATGAGACGCGCGCACCACGCCATCGTTGGGCAAACAGCAACACTTGGAGATCCTTTCTACTGTCAACTGAATTTGTTGATTATTCAGCACCAGAATATCTCCAGCAGCCAGTTGCTCAATCAAACCTGCTGACTGCGGATGAACAGGTATCCCTTGCCAGTCCAAGTTGGCGAACACTCATAGCTGCAAGTCTTGCATCCAGGCGTCCACTCGTCGAAGTGCTAGCTTCTGTACGGGAGTGAAGGGGATACATTGCAGGAGAGAAGCCGTCATGGCGACGATGAGATGCAGGAGCAGAGAATATAGAGCTAAGGACGCGCGATACACAAAACAGGAGAAGCACAACAATAATCGTCTGCATGTAGTAACCCTCTCACAATAAGTTCCCAAAATAGGGCGATCCACGGTGTCGCAACCATCATAGCTCCTTTCCTGCTTTCCAAGATTGCATGCAAAAGAATCCCCAATCATGATTAGGGCGGCTTCCGGCTCTTGTACCACAGCAAAGGGGCACTGAATCGGGGTAAGTGAAACATAATGGCGTAGTTTGAAACCATTGATCGGCACAGAAATAACCTCTCCCCGCAAATCCGCCAAATAAAAAGAGATGGGCCCGCATGCTTGAAAAATCCAGAATGGTCCTGACCACCGTAATTTAAGCTTCCCCGCCATCTTTTCGAGCCGGGAATTAAAGACAAGGATCAGCTGTCCCCGAACAAATTGCCGTGCTTTTGGGCGATCCATCCATTTTTTTCGCCTAGACTACAGATCCTACAGCACCGTAAAGCTATGCAATCGCTCTTCGTCTAGTTCCTGCAAAACATCCAATCGATAAATCACAGAATCTTCCGGAAGAAGCCGATCGGCAATCACCGATCGGCAATCAACATCCGTAGACTCGGAATCACATGCTCGACCGGGGTGATTGCCTCCATGCCAAATGTCAACTTAAAAGGAGTCAATCCTGTTGCCACTTTATAAGATGTCCGGTAGGCCCATAAGGCGGAAGGAAGTTTCACATCCCAATCTGTTCGATGCATATTCACTAACTTTGTTAAAATCCGAATCAATTGCTTATTAGTTGATTCTGCTTGCCCATTTGCCTGAGGATAATATAGAGAAGATTTCCTATGCAATACAAAATAAAATTGGAGCATTCTCTCCATCACCTTATTCAAAAAATGACTTCCCCTGTCACTAACCAGCTCAATAGGGCAGCCATATTTAGAAACGATATCCTTATATAAGCATCCAGCCACAGAAACTGCAGTATTATCTCTCAAAGGTCATGCCTCCACCCATTTGGTAGCATAATCCGTGGCTGTCAAAATATACTTATTACTCGTGTGAGCTGCAACTGGTTTAAAAGGTCCAACAAAATCCAAACCCCACTTTTGAAAAGGCTCCAAGGGCAAAATTGGCTGAAAAGGCATTCTGGACCGTTTGGTAGGTTGCCCCAACCGCTGACACACATCTCACTGTTGTACATAATTTCTCGCATCCTGAAATAATGTGGGCCACCATAATCCTAATTGGAGAACTTTTCGAGCTGTGATTAATGCTGCAAAGTGACCTCCCGCAATACTAGTATGGACTTCCTCCAATACTGCTTCCTGCTCCTGTGGTAGCACACATCTGAGTAATACATCCGTCATCGTACGATAATAAAGCTTCCCCATAATAATCTCAAAATTCCTGCTTCTAATAGCCATACGTTTCCTATGATGGCTAGACAAGAAGGAAGGCATTTTACCATTGTCGAGAAAATGAAACATCTCCTCATACCATGTCCATGGGATACTAGGGATGACCCTTGTCTGTTGCGGAACTGTTGTATCCTCTGCAACTACACCTGTTAGAAACAGAGACGCATCCGAAAAGTCATCAGCTACACCCGTCGGCGGCTCATTGGAATCTAACCTGGATAGGTAGTCAGCCACCACTGCATGTTGAGCCCCTGGCCGATGTATGACCTCAAAGTCAAATTCCTACAACAAAAGCACCCATCTGGCCAATCTTCCCGTCAAATTTTGTTGCCGTACCAGGTATAAAAGAGCCGAATGGTCCACATGGAAGAAAAAACGTCGGCCCAACAGATAGTGCCGGAATTTCTTTACTGAATAAATCATCCCTAAACACTCCCGTTCGGTTACTGAATAATTTCTTTCTACGAATGATAATCGTCTACGGGCATAATAGACAGGTCGGAACCATCCTTGACTTTGTTCCTGCATCAACACATTGTCGATAGCTCGAGCCGAAGCATCCACAAACACATGAAAATCCTGACCCCAATTCGGAGCAAGCATAATCGGAGCTTTGGATAGCTGAAGTTTTAATCTCCTAAAAGCCAAGTCACATTCATGTGTCCATTCAAAATCTATAGCATGCACTACCTGAGTAATTGGGATTGCCAAATGCATGACAAGCCGCAAATGCCTCCCATGGCAACGGGCTTGACCCAGGAAAATCTGACACTGTTTCTGGTTCCGCGGTGGAGGCGCTTCCATAATTGCGGCAATTTTATCCGGATCCACGGAAAAACCATCTTCAAAAATTATATGCCCCAATAGCCTGCCACTACGAATAGAAAATGCACACTTTAAAGGATTCAAACTGAATTTTACCTCTTTGCATTTCATAAAGCATAACCGTAATTGCTTCAAATGCTCCAATTGCGCTCCAAAAACACTGAGATCATCCAGAAAAATTCTCATAAAATCCGTCAAATAAGGACCAAAAATTTGGAACACATCCCTTTGAAAAGTTGAAGGCGCATTCCGCAATCCGAACCACATCACTGTGCAGGCAAACACACCCCATGCAATAATGAAAGTTGTTTTTGGCTGATCCCGCAATGCCATTTGGATTTGGTTATATCCACTAAACCCATCCAGAAAAGTATACATCTCATGTCCTGCTACATCATCCAAAATGGAATCCAAGAATGGAAGAGGAAAAGGATCTGGAACAGTAGCCGCATTCAACTTCCGGTAATCCACACAAATTTGGATTTGCTTGTTTTTCTTTGGTACAACCACAATTGGGGTAATAAAACCCCCTATTGATAATCCACTCCGGATTATCAATAGGGGTAATAAAACCCACTTCCAAAAGACGATCAATTTCCATCTTAACTTGCTTTGCCACATTCGGATTCATCCTATATGAGTGCTGCTTCACTGGAACCGCATCCGGTTTCAGATTTATCGTATGCTGATAAAACTTAGGATCCAATCCCTGCATATCCGCATATTCCCATGCGAAAACATCCTTAAATTCTGTCAGTAACTTGATCAAATCATCTCTAAAACTTGCCTCAAGCTGCTTATTAATGTATATGGGCTGCGACTCTGCTTGCTCCCCAAGAAAGACCTTCTCTAATTCATCTTCTTTAACCCTTGTAATTTTTTCCATCTGCGCCTCAAACACACGTTCTTGCTGAATAACGTCCTCCAATGATTTAGGACTTGGAAGCACCCGTTGTTGCTCCCCTATCCCTGCTAGAGTTCCTGAAACCCCCACCGAGTTCCCTTTCGGAACCAGAGAAATATCCGCAAGATATAAAGAGACCAAATCCGGATTAGCTTTCAGAAATTGCTCCTCTTCATCCTCTTCTAATCCTTCCACCATATTTATTGTTTCTGCTATCACCGGCCATGCTGCCTGAACTGGTTGTCTGCATGTTCCCAACATCACCCGCACTTTCCTTCTACCCTTCTTTACTGTAAGCATATTTGCTTTCCAATTATGCTTTACCCTCGCTTGTCGTAACTAGGGTCTCCCCAAGATAATGTGATAATCCTGATTATGATCCTCAATATTCAAGACTACTAAGGAAACAACAAAGGATAAGCCCGCCACATCCAAGACAATGCCCTGAAGTAAACCCACTGGTTGCACTTTTCTTTGATCTTCCATGCGGACTAGAAAGGGTGCAGGATCCCAATCACTGAAGCCAAAACGCTCACAAGCTGCTTGAGTAATAATGTTTACTCCCGCTCCTCCATCCAATAGTACCTTGTCAATGTATGCTCCATGGTATCTAAATGAAAGCTCCGGAATGTGGGTATCCGTGATCCTATTTGGCGGCAACGGGGCTGAATCATCCCCCTTGCTTTCAACTTTCCCGATGGCGACTTCCCTCAGCTCTGTGGACGTTTGTCGTAGCAATGCATTATGAAAATTTGGGACCAATTTCAGCAATGACCCCAGAGGTACTTGTATTGGAGACGTGAGAACCTCTTCCCAAACTGAATTCCAATCCTCCTCTTCTCTAATATCATCCCTATTTCTAGCTTTTCCTTCCTTTATTTCCAGACCCACAGTCGATGGTCCTGATAACTTCACTGGTGGTACGGATTGTGGCAACCAGAACACAGTCTTTTTCCGCACTTCTTCTTGAGCCGTCCAATCCGGAATCTTTACATTGGGTGTTGGAACCACATTTTTACCCGATCGCGTGATTAATGAAACCACTGGATCAGACTCCTCCAATCCTTCAATCTAAACCATAGCCACACTAGGTTGTTTCCCTGCAGCGCGTTCCTGCTTCTTCCGATCATATTCCATAGCTTCAGTACACTCGGATCGCTAGTGTCCATCCCCCAAACAGGAAAGGCATGTCTTGGGGCGATTAGGATCTCAGCCACCTCTTCTGTGACCTCGTCCTCCCCCTTGACCCCGTCCTCCTGCTTGACCTTGCAAAGGAGTCTCTGATGTATGAGCATGAGCCATCGCCGCAGCAGGCTCTTGTCCCTGCCCTATCTGTGGTTGTTGCCAGGTAGAAGAGTCTCCTCGACTCCGACAACCCCATCCATTGAAATAACATTCCACTGTATTATGAGTATTGGTCGTGCAAATTGCACACCACTTCTGATTCATTGCGCACTCCTGAGCAGCATGGCCTGGATTCCGACATTGGGTACACCATAGTTCCTTCAGACTTTTAGCCACCGCAACCGATTCCGACGATACGGATGAAACACCTTTCCGGTGACGCTGGGGATTTTTTCGAGGTGTCTCTTCCGATTCTTTCCCCGAATCGTTGTTGCCTGAGTCTGAGGAATCTGATACTGCGGATTCCGACTCTGACCTATCACTGCCACTGTCTTGCGACTTCCGATGAGATTTCTTTTGTCTTTTTTCTTTAATTTCTTTTGAGATTTTGTATCCTCTAAAGCTTCTCCTGCTACTACAGCCCTAGCAATTACATTATCCAGTGGAGTAGTTACCTTATCCACTGTTGCCATAGCCATTTTGAGATCCTTGTTGAGCCCCCACAAAAAATAATCATTCAGTACTTCGACTGCCGGCCTTTGTGCCTGAGGTACCCTCTGCAAAAGCATCTGAAATTTTGCAGCGTAATCCTCCACTGGCAATGACTTCTGCCGTAGCGTTCAAAGATTTTCCAAATGTTGAGGGACTGTCTTTTCCGTTCGAAACCTTCATAGAAACGCGCTAGATCTGTCGACATACGTCTGAAAATGATCATCAGGGTATTCAGACAACCATTTCGCAGCTTTCCCCGAGAGTGTAGATTCAAACACTGATTGTTGATGGAGAGGAATCACCACCCCAGGATGATTCAATCCATAAGCTTTATTGAATTGGCACAAATGTGCATCAGGGTCTTCTCTCAAAAGACCTCGAAACCGACTATACTTAATGTGAGGATGAGCCATCACCCCTTGCCCAACTGTACCTCCTCTCGGAAAAAGCTGACGAGCACTAGGAGATGGAGACAGTGGCGGAGACACCCCCGGACTGCTTACCGGAGATGGTGGTGGATCAACCTGTGTGGGTGAGGGTGAACGTACGACAGGAGGACATGACTGAGTACGTGGAGTATGCCTCTCTCACCGTAACCGCCTACCATGCACCGGGCTTGGTGATGGAGATACAGATTCCTCAATCTGTGGTGAAGAAAAAACAAATTCATCCGAACCGCCTATCCTTCGAGGTCTTCCTACAATGGAACCACAAGGTCACGCGGACCCTGTGACCTAGTGCGCATGCATATTCATTGCAGGTCATCCATCACGCATCGTGGTCGCCAGATGTAATGGCTATTGCCCGCACAGGAGCAATAGGCATTACGAAAATGATTACCCACAACTACATTATGTGAACATCAACACATAGAATGAAGATAGAAGAAAGTACACAGTACACAGGCACAAAACACCTCTTGCTTCATTCATGTGTAATCCGGACACAAAGTTACAAGAGTATATGCCATGAATATCATAGAGATTGGTTAGTTACATCAAAAGATAGGCATGTCCCTCCATATTATACAACCGCTACTCCAGCGTAGATCGGGAACGGTGCACACACTCCTGTCCCATGATATCCTGTGAAGAACGGTGTGCGCTCCTTGCCGCATTGTCGAAGCAAGGGACTTGCCGATACACCGTGTACGAGCCGCAGACGGCTCCAAGCACACTAGTTTAACTAGTAAGCTCAAAGAGGGCAATGGTGTGTCACTCACCGCCTTATGCTCCTGCCGTAGAGGATTCCTCCCCGCGAAGAAGAGGGAGACGCCGCTACGCCGCACTCAACCGCCTCGCCGCCATCGTGCCGCCGCAACGCTCGATCGCACACACACTCTCACTCTCTCTCTCTCTCTCTCTCTCTCTCTCTCTCTCTCTCTCTCACACACACACACACACACACACACACACACACGCACACACACAAGGAGATGGTGAAGGAGAAGGTAGAGATGGAGCAAGAGAAGCTTCTATTGCACAATGAGAGAATGACTCAATTTTAGGTTTAATTGGCTTTTATGTGAGCTCACCCCATTCACACTTGGGCGCCCATGCTTAGCCAACTAACCCTAGCATGTTCGTGTTAGAGTGCGCCTCTCATCGGCGATCACTCTACCTTTCCCTATTGGACCAACAAGCCCGGTGCCTGACTCTACTTAAATAAATAATACGGTTACAGTGTCCGTCGTAGGCGATAGGGTGTCCGTGAGCCACGAGGGTTAACATTGCCCCCCTTGCTGATGTAGATTCCGTCCTCGGAAGCTATTGAGTTGAAGCTTGGTATGTCCATGTTGTAGAGCATCTAGATTTGAATCTGCAAGGCAAAGTCACTGTTTTAGCAAGCGGAATTATATTGCCATAAATCATGAGGGGAATGTAAAGTACATGTGGAAATGAGTAAATGCAAGATTTATGAAATGTTAGACTGCCATTAAGGACAAATAAATTGCACTTTGAGTAAATTAATTAATCAAGAGTTTTGAGCTTATGGGTGAGTCTATCAATTAGTTAGCTATGACTAAGGTTAAAACAACTACTCTAGTACTAGCTAAGCTAAGAAGATTATCTAAATGCAAGATTCCCTAATTATGCTTTTCAGCTTTGATTAGCCAACTCGCTCTCACAACTGCAAACAAAAGCTTGAAATGTTAACTATAAGCTCAATGGAAGTCTTTTAATTTTTTATTTTTTTTTTAATACTTTTTTACTTTGGGTCACAATCATGTGACGTGTGTGCTTATTTTGTATGTCCGGGGTTTTTTGCTTCTCAAGGAAAAGCGCCCACACTGGGAACCTCTAGGGCTCTACTACCATAGACAATACATGTGAGTGAAGTACCAATTCAAGCCAGGATTTCTCTTCCAGCGTAAGATTTTTCATTTGTGGCACTTATGTTTTTTTTTGCTTCCATTTCCTTGGTATTCGCACTAGTGTTTTTTGTTGTTTGAGTGAGCAAGCCTTTCTCTACCTAAAACATTCCTAAGGTCTCAAATACTCGGATAATTTTATTAGCTAGGCCTAGTGGTCAAGTAAATGAGTTAACCTAAAGTCACGGTCTCCTAATCTCCAGGCTCATCCATAAGATTAAACTGGAGTTCAATCAACTTAAGCAAAGACAATTTTATACATCTATAATGGCAGATAACAATCATAACTATTGCACTCAAACAAAGAATGAAAAATCATTATTAGCAATTACACATATCCACCAACATGAATCATGGAAAGTAGTACCCCTGGAGGTATGGAGTGGCTCATTTCGTTGAAGCAGATGTCCTCAGCCATGTGGATGGAGATCCATATAAGTCCTACCTAACACATCCAAAAACAGGCACTATACCTCTAGGAGGCATGTCAGTGTGAAAAATTAAAACTCCTAATAAACAAACTCAAAACACAATCTAGACCCCTAACCTACCTATCTGTCACCCCTTTTAGAATCAAGGAAATAGGATATTATATAAACCGGGTGGCCACCCTAAGGCTAGGCCTCTATCCTCATCATCTAGATAAATAAAATCGTTGTCCGTGAGGCCATAGTCTTCCTCGGTCTCTATTAGTTCCTCTTCATCATCCTCTTGTGCAAGCATGCTAATCAAGAACCTCACGATGCGTGGATACTCATCTTGTGCAAAAGAATAAGCATGTGCCATTGGAGACACATTCGCTACTGGGTAGGGATCACTAGTTAGCCATAGACGTATCAGCCATTCTAACTCCTCAAAATTTCTCTCACATGCAAGGCTCTCTATCAAATCCCATTCGCAAGAAAGTATAGGGTAGCATACGTAGAACACTTGAGGAAAAGAAAAAGGGTACCTTTCATCAAAAATAGAAGTTCATGCCTCTGGTGAAGTAGCCATTTCTGACAAGACAGATAGATTTGGTTAGGCCTTTAAAACATAAGAGTTGTTTTTGTGTGTTGCTTGAATTGACACGGTGAATTTGGACTTATATGTAAGATCTGATAGGGTGCTCTCTCGTTGCTAGTCGCTCTTGCTCTTTACTATTTTTGTTTTTTGTGAGTATAAGGCTATATATATACATTCCCTAAGATTGGAATTGAGAGGTCAGGGAGGAAGGTTGAGAGGGGAGCGAGTGAATGATTGATGTTAGCAAACACTCCCCCCTTCCTTGGGTAGATCATACCTTTTGGAATGAGGTCGTCACCTTTTGAAACCAATTGTTCCAAGTTGTTATGGGTGAAGGTTTTAACCAATATTTTTCGACCGCCCTATGCGTTTCATTTAGTTGCAAGGGTGGTAAGGTACTCTCCCATGATTTTATTT
The DNA here is from genome assembly GCF_014529385.1 of Adiantum capillus-veneris. Classification (NCBI taxonomy): domain Eukaryota; kingdom Viridiplantae; phylum Streptophyta; class Polypodiopsida; order Polypodiales; family Pteridaceae; genus Adiantum; species Adiantum capillus-veneris. The sequence continues at coordinate 18,101,317 of NC_140936.1, read as the reverse complement.
GCAACGTTGTTGTAGGTGGTGAACTTACCCCGGGAGGTGCAAACTCTTTCGTGCTTGTATGGATATGTACAGTGGTAGGTGGAGGTTGTGTCGAAGCTTCTATTTGTGTATAGGAACTACATGAAGAGCAAGAAGCTTCATTTGATTTCCCTGTTCCTGAGCTAGGTGGAACAAATCGTTCTTTCTTTGGTACCCAAACTAGCTCTAGATCAGGTGTGTAACATTTCATGATTTTTTCCTTTCCGCGATTTTCAATTTGTTTTGGAGCCACAGGATTGGGTTTACATGGGCCAGGTGACAGGTAAGAGTACACTTTACGTTTGGGCACCCAGATTTGATCATTTCCTTCATAGTATCCTTGGCCCTTCCAATAGTCGTTTAGGAATCCAACGCAACGTTTCTTTACATTTCTTGGAGTGAGTGGGACGGTTCTTACTAGGTTTCCGTTTTTTTGCATCAACCATGCTCACTACAGAGGCTTTAGGGACCCACTTGTATGTTTTCTCTGTTATATTAGGATGGTTCTTGTGTGTCTCAAGCTTTCTTTCAACTACATCAGTTGAAGCTCTAGAGAGTTGGGCTATGGGGACGTATGGTTCAACCTCCTGGACATGCAATGTCTTGGGTTTTATTTCCTTAGGCAATATCTCAGGGACTATGGCTTGAGTGGTAGGGCTAAGAGTTGGTTTTTGCATTGTAACACCCCCAGTCCCCCAATCAATAGTGCATATAATGGCTATCATCCACGTGCGGCCTAGGTTTATATTACCCTCCATAGTTCCAGTAGGCATGACCAAAAAGTCTTGAGCTACAATTCCATTGTCATAACTGACAGAAGTGTGCCAGATTCCAAAAACCGTAGTTTTTTTCTTGTTGACACCCTTGACTTGGATAATACTCTCAGATAGAGGTGGCTTCCCTAACTGACACCACACCCCATAGGATAGCACATTATATTTAGCACCCGTGTCCAATAAGGCGTTATATAGCCAACCCATCGTAGAGGTGTGTCAGAGTCCAACCCATCCTCTTCGATTTCCACGTGGAATGCATTTGTGACTCCAAGGTTAGCCTCTCGTTTTTGTCTTATACGTTGTTGTCGCTCCTTAGCCTCAGCTTGAGCTTGTATCTTGTTTAACTCGGTTTGTGCTTTGGCGGCCTTCTTTTGATGAATGGCCTGTAGTTCTTCTTGGCTTAAAGGATCATAATATCTTTTGAATTTACTCCCATTGAGGAATCCAATGGTTTCAACTCCATCAAGAGTTTCCACACGAAGGGTACCTTGTGGGGTAATTTCACATACTCTATATGGTCCTTTACCAGCATATTTCAACTTTTTCTTCTCTTTACGTACTCCATACATAAGGACTTTATCACCAACTTTGATGTCCTTGTCCTTCACATAGCGATCAAATCACTTCTTTCTCCTATCCTTTTCCACAAGAGCATTTTTCACAGCCAACTGTCTCTCTTCGTCTAGTTTTTCTAAGATATACAAACGCTCGGTTAAGGGGTTACCATTCCATCCTTCTTGCGAAGCTACCCTAAGACTAGGAATGACAAACTCCCAAGGCATAACCGCTTCTTGGCCGTATACCATTTTGAATGGCGTACAATTAATAGCCACTTTATAAGCAGTACGATAAGCCCATAGAGCAGATGTCAACTTCAAATCCCAATCAGTGCGATGAGCTTCTACCGTCTTGGTTAAAATAGAGATTAGAGTCTTGTTGGTGCTCTCGGCTTGTCCATTAGCTTGCAGGTAATAAGGTGTAGACTTATGGTGGGATATCATAAAGGTCGTGGTAAGCTCTCTTATTACCTCATTTATAAAATGGGTACCATTATCACTAACAATTTCAAAAGGGCAACCAAATCTTGTGATAATGTTCTCAAAAAGAAACTTGGTTGTTGTCCTCGCGTCAGCTTTTTGTGAAGCCTTAGCTTCATCCCACTTTGTTACATAGTCCGTAGCAACTAGAATATATCGAGATTGAGTGTTGCGAGCTGCGGAACTAATTGAACCTACAAAGTCTAAGCCCCATTT
>NC_140936.1:16506505-16761505 GCF_014529385.1 Adiantum capillus-veneris | reverse complement strand
CAGATAAGATAAGTTAGCATCTTGTGAAGAGATGAAAGCTAACAGAAGTCAATGCTCGGGGGTGTTCACCACAGCAAAAACATGCGTACCACGTGGGTTCAACAGTAGAGATTATTTTATTTTATATTTTTTCACATTCTCACACACAGAAGGGTGTTGAAAAATAATTAAAAAAAAACAAATTGAATAAGAAAAGGGTCCCTTTTATTGGTGAAAAACTCACAGCTAAGGTGTTTTATAAATAGTCTTTGAATGCACATGATATATAGCTTTTACATATAGTCCCCCCCCCAGAGTCAATGTAATCCTAAAGCTTTGTTTGAAAATGGAGGGCTCTAGAATGGGTTTTAACAATGGGAACAAAATTGGATTCAATGTCTCTTCCCCACTTCCTTAGTTTCTTCTATCCTTGTGTCTTTCTTGTGAGCAATAAATGATAGTGGTGCACATCATAACCTCCTATATAGTAGGAAGGAAGTCTTACCTCCTCTATAGTAGGAAGGAAGTCTTTCCCTTAGTGTACCTTGGGTTGGGAAAGTGCTACTAAGTAAACAAGTGAAAGGATCACGATGGCTTTCTAAAACAATAAGAAAGTAATAAAATCGTTAGGTTGAGTTTAATTAGAATTATATAAGGTGAAGCACTATTCAAGAATGTCTCTTTTATTAAGCGATCGAGTGTCCTCCTCGCAAAGAAGCAAACCAAATATACTAGTAAATTTTTTGAAAATTGTAAGATTTTTGAGCTAAGTTTTGACATCATATATCTATATATATATATCTATATATATATATATATATATATATATATATATATATATATATATATAAAACTAATTAATATATATATGTGTGTATGTGTATGTATGTAGTATAAAACTTACTAGAATTAAGATGAAATAAAAAATATCCATTTAATACTTTTAAAAAAAAACATTTAAGTTAAGTCTCAATCGTCACTGAAAACATTGAAAGTATCCTAACCCAACACATCTTGAAGGCTTCTTTTAGAAAGCCAAAAAAGATAGTTTATTGCCATGTATCACTAATCAACAAGCTTTTTAAACAATGGTCCACAATTGCACCCAAAATGTAACCCTTTTACAATGGCCTTATGGACTCCCAAAAAAACAATGTGAAAGTTCATTATGGTCTACATAAGGCTATGTGAGAGAAAACAAATAAAATCTAAATAACATTTAAGATAAGTCTCAATCAGGCCATTTTTTTATGTTCTTCTAGTCGGCACTCGGTACTCGCAAATGGCTTATATATTATGAAGAGGCCCCAATAATAAGGTAATTGGTGCACATTGCACATTAGTATTTTGAAACAAAATAAAACAAAAAGGAAGTAAAATTAAAAGACACATTAAAAATCAAAACAAAAGAATATTTTAATGCTTTCAAATAAGCATAGAAAATAATTAAACAATTTAGTGAAGTGATTTTTTTGTTGAAATCCTCAAATGAGAGGATCGTTTATCAATACCTCAGTGTTTGAGAAAGATGTGTCTGAACTTAGGCTTAAGCCGATTGAAAATCCAGATTAGCCGGTTGCAAAGGATGGCAAAGGAGAAAAAACCCGATAAAATATACTAGAAAATAGTTCAAATGTTTTGCAAATTTAAAAATTTCTAATAGTATTTCCATTTTGTATTTGTATAAGGAGAAAACTTGCCGCTTAGACAAAAAGGACTTTCTCAAAGATTGCATCATAAGATCAAACTCCTATGAATATTTTGTTTAATGTTTTATCTCTAAAGTCATTTTCAAGCATGCAGAGAAAGTAAATGCTGCATAGCATTCTAAAACAATAGAATGCAAGAAAAGTAAAAACAGGATGTGAAATGAAAGGTAAGTCTTTATCATGCATTGAAAACTATGAAAGTCCCCTAACCCACCCAGCCCAACACTAAGGGTTTCTTTTAGAAAGCCAAAAAGTACAAACTGTGTAAGCTAGCAAGTTTTGAAAGTTGAAGATTTATAACTACTACATTGTGTCATCATAAAACTTTTCATGTCTAAGAGTGGAGTTGTGAAAAGATTACGTATCATTGTTTCCAATGTACCATAAAAGCTTCAAGTTTCAAAGAGATGAGTTGGCTTTCTTCTAATATCAAGAATGTGATTGACCCTTCCATCTATGTCGCTGTCTGGATGCCTCACTTGCTTGCATCTATCACACTATTTGTTCATGCATACTTTCACTCCATTTGCACCTTAAATTGTGATAGAAATGAAAGCAAAGCAAGGTCGTTCAATTGTTTATTTTTGTAGAAGTTTTGGCTATTATGCTAAATTGAAGGACATGGTGCAAAATTGAGTCCGTGACCTAAAATCATGCATATCATTGAAGTCTCTCTCCCCAAATTTTAAAAGCATGTCCTCTTTAAAAGAGGAGATTTGTATTCAACCATTTACATCCTTGAACCTATTCCCTTAGACACAATCTATATCATACAAACCATTTGGCTTAGCTCTCAATCCCTTAAATGTTAAACAATACATTAAGGCACTGTAGGGGAGCCTCTTTTGACATACACATTATGTCAATTTGAAAATTTGAAGGGTATGGGCATCATACCCTCCTTGAGTGCTCAATTTTTTATCTCATCAAACTTGCTTTTCTTACATTTTGCTCCAAACCATGGACTATATTTTTTTCTCTCCCAGAAACCTCGTGGATTCAATTTGTCCACTACCAACATTACATCCATAGTCTTCAACCATGATACACGTTGTATTTGGTCCCATAGGTCAATTTAATGTCTAAGGATGATGAATCTCTCTCTCTCCCCCCCCCCAATGACTCATTAGATATTATTTATAACAACTCAATTATTTATTTTGGTGATGTTAAACATTCTCTCTTGTGCATGTGAACATGTGTGTCTTATTTGAGTTAGGCAACATGATGACTCCTTGCCAGCAATGTTTGGAGAAGGTTTGCCTAAGCGTAATTTTTGAGAATCTAGATTGGCAAATTTCAAACTGGATAAGCAAGGATTGAAGCGGGTAAAAATAGTCAAAAAGCTCTAAATTATAAATTTTATTAGTATTTTTGGTGTGCATCTCAATGGGGAGTAAGAGTCTCAAGGGCTTGGGCAGAGAGAGAGAGAGAGAGAGAGAGAGAGAGAGAGAGAGAGAGAGAGAGAGAGAGAGAGAGAGAGATCCAGTCAAGTGAGACACTCTTTGCTGGTATGTTGGACTGTGAGTATCCTCTCTCATTGTCACTATGCATGGGTAGACGAGGAGGGTTATGTGCGAATATATCAAGCGTTTAGGAAACTTTTAATGTCAGTAAAGAAGCTATATAATATTCTAACATTATAAAAAAGAATCCCAAATTATTCCAAAGATTTGAAACCTCTGACAAAATGGGAATGTTACATAGATGACATGCAAAAGTTAATCTCTCTCTCTCTCTACATACATATATACACATATATGTATACTATGTACACACACACACACATACATATATATGTATACTATGTATATACACACAGACATGCATATATATGTATACTGTGTATATACACACACACACATGTGTGTGTGTGTGTGTGTGTGTGTGTGAGAGAGAGAGAGAGAGAGAGAGAGAGAGAGAGAGAGAGAGAGAGAGAATCACAAAATGAAACTAGAATAACTTTATTCTCACCCATGGTGTTGGATATATCTTTTGGGACTTTTTTAATGGCATTAAAAAGTGTCTTCTACTGTTCTTCTTCCTCTCTCTCTCTCTCTCTCTCTCTCTCTCTCTCTCTCTCCGCCATAGGTATGTAATTGTCAAAGAATTGTCATGTAGAACTTTACTACCTCTTTAGATTGTTCCTACAGCCTTAAACATTTTGCTCTCTCTTTCTCTCTCCCCCCTTGTCCTTGGTGCATCATTTGTCATAAAGTATAATATCTAACTTTACCAAATGATTTTCTCATGTTAAACTGATTATTTAATGTGGGAGAATAAATGGGAACAAGAGCTACAATAGAGACATGTGCTTCTAAACCTATCTCAGTAAGGGACCAAGAGGAGAGATGTTTACATCTCAATAGGGGTCCAAAAGGATATTGTCTACCAAAGAGCAATGTGTAATAAGTGCTTCTAGACTTATCTCAGCAGGGAACCAACATGAGAGATGGTTACATCTCAATAGGGGTCCTAAAGGAGATTGTCTACCAAAGAGCAATGTGTAATAAGTGCTTCTAGACTTATCTCAGCAGGGGACCAAGAGGAGAGATGGTTACATCTCAATAAGGGTCCAAAAGGAGATTGTCTACCAAAGAGCAATGTGTAATAAGTGCTTCTAGACTTATCTCAACAGGGGACTAACAAGAGAGATGGTTACATTTCAATAGGGGTCCAAAAGGAGATAGTTTATCAAAGAGCAATGTGCATCTAATGGAGCTTAAAAGACCTTAGGGTTAGCTTCATTAAAGACATCCAGTGTTAAAAGTCCTTAGACCTTAGGAAAGCTAGGGCTGTGCTTGAGGTGGGAACCTGGCCCAAGCTTGAGGTGCTTGTCATGCTTGGTGACTAAAGTGCTTGAGGTGCTTGTCATGCTTGATGAGTAAAGTGCTTGAGGTACTTGTTGACTAATGTGATTGTCGTGCTTGCTGATTGAGGTGCTTGTCATGCTTGATGAGGAAGGTGCTTGAGAAGCTTCCCATGCATGGGGGGTAAGGTGATTGAGTCAAAATGAGACCTTAAAAAGGAGGGGGAAAGCCCCAAAGTTAGGGGAATCTTTGACTTAACCTTCCACTCACCCAAAGGACACCCCCCCTTTTTCAAGGGGCACATGGACACATGTTAGGCTCTCCCTATGCTAGCCACATTGTGTGCTTGAATCCTATTGGCTTGGCTAAAGAGGGGACCAATGAGCTTCTAGTTCAATTCAACAAATATCTAGATATTTTCAAGTTCTCTCTCTCAAAGAGTTAAGGAGGACACTTGTCCTAATGCTACCCATGTTGCTTGAAATGCATTATGCATGTGATTGACTAGGATGAGAGGGGTCCAATGAGGTTTAAGCTTGGGTAAAAAGGAGGGTTCGACCAAAGCAGGCAAGGAGTGTGCTTGGGGGTATACACTCTCTCACACACTCATTTTTCACACATTCTCTCACTTGGTGAAAGGGGAAGAACCCCATCTCCTTCTCCAAGCTTGTTGAGAAGTTGAGAGCCTACACCAACACTCTTGGCTATGGAATGCAAATCCAACCAAGAGCCATGCTTCAATGCTTAAGCTTGCCATCTTCTCCATCTTCATTACTATGCTATTATGTATGCTAACAAGAAGAGTGATGATAAGTGAGGAACTATTTCTTTCTCCTATGGATGATTCTTCTTCCTCTTCCCTACCCTCATTCCCCGCTAGCTCTCTCCAACTTTGAAGGTGTTTGAGGCCTTGGGACTGAGGCCGGAGATGGTTAATGCTTTTACAAAGTTTATGTTATGCTTGTGATGCATGAAGGTTTCATCTTCATAGCATCACAAAGGTCACAAGGAACACAAAGATTGTATTATATCAAGTCTCTCTTGATGGGAGAATCTGGCTCCACATAAATCCGGTCCTCAAGTGTTGTCAAGTTCTCTAATTCTCTCTCTCTCTCTATTGCAAAAGTATTGTTCATGCCAAGTTAATCAAGTATAATGGTTATGTTACTACTACTAATTAAGTTCACCCTCTATGTTCTCACAAAAATGCTCTCTTTAATTCTCCTAATTCCGCTATTCTCAAAGTTCATGGGTCAAATTTCATTACATCATTAGTTTGGTGGTAAGAAATTTTCCTCTCTCTCTCTCTCTCTCTCTCTCTCTCTCTCTCTCTCTCTCTCTAGGCACCCTTGCCTCTTACAATTTAGAAGATTTATAGATTTTAAACATGGCCATAGTTTTATTTTTAAAAATAAAAGGAAAAACCATCGCAAAACTAGTAAAAGGCATGTCAACAAAGCAATCTCTCTCCCCATTCGGGATGCCAATGTCAGGGTTGGTTCTTGCCAATCATTTTATCCATTTTAGAGTATTTTGTTCATTTTCTATGGGTGAAAAATGTTAGGTACCCTTTAAAAATTACACTCTAATGCCAAAAAAATTATAATAGCTTGAAATTTTTTCTCAAAAATTGCAAGGGTGGAAAATCCACATTCGCCATGGAGAATGATGCAAAATCTCCTAGGAATTTGGATGCTAATCCAACCAGCTTGTTTACAACAACGGAAGCAATGATCATGGCTTACTTGGTCTCATTACAAGAAACCATCAACAAGCAAGGTGAAGAGTTGCGCTTGCTTGCAATGGAGAATGGCACTTTTTAAGAGGTCTTGCTGTAAAGAATGAGCACCTCAAGAAGGTTCTTGAAATGCAAACAACACGCTTGATGCATCTTGAGAATGAAGTTTAAGAATGTAAGCGTTTTCTTGTTGACATAAAGGTAAAGAACGCTTGAGCAAAGTTGAGAGTGATCATGTACTGAAAGAGGAAACAATAGATACAACACGACATGATGTATGTGAGATGAGAAATGCATCCAAATCATGGGCTGATATATGTAAGGATAATGGGTTTTGACATCTCCTATTAAGCAAGCCGTTGTCCAAGCAAAGAATGTAGAGAATGTGGACACTCAAGAATTGAAAGAATGGCAAAAACGCTCAAAGAACATCGTCATTCATGGAATCAAGGAGGAAAGCATGGAAACACCTCAATCTCTTGCGGTTGCTATTGAAGAATTTTTTGCTGCATACTTTGGCATGTTTAGAATCATGGCTTATGGTGCACATCGAGTTGGAAAACAAGGAGTCTCTTGCTCAGGAGAAAGACCTATTGTATGTACCATGGCTGATGAGGTAAAGAGAAAGATCATCCTTGTCAATAGTTGGATATACCTCAAAGGACCAGGTTGTAATGTATATGAGGATCACACTCTTATGCAACAAAATTCACGTCACAAAGCATATGAGGAAAGAAGCAATAAGGTTAAGGTGTCATCTCAAGAAGATACTCACTTGAGGAGGATATAAGTCCACCAACAAAAGGGACACATGTGTAGACATGTAGTAGTGTTAGTGTGTATACGCGCTTCACCAGGGGCACTTTTCTCCCACTGGGTTTTTCCCCCTGGACATCTGGTGTGAAAGGACACCTTATCTCTTAGGGTTTCATATAAGCTTTGTAGCTCTGAGTTTGTACACATACAATTATTATTCCAATATAGAGAGACAGACTACAGAGATCTCGTACACAAGCTCTGTGTCTTCCCTTCTCCATCTTCTTCCTACTCTGAGTTGCTGTCTTCCTTCTGTTTCCTGTTTCATCATCTTCAACAATTGGTATCAGAGCAAGGTGATTTCCAGAGCCTCTACTTGCGTTTTCGCGTCCGCGCGCGCAATCGCAGTTTTCAGGCAGTTTTCGGAAAATTTGTTCGTGGGAGCATCCTCGACGTTCCGGGAGTATTCTGATCAGGCGACCTGGGGTTTTACCCCCCTTTCGAAGCCGTTCGAGCCCTCAGAATTTCGTTCTGAGCAGCGTAGCAGAAGTTACTTTTCCGAGGCGTTTAGATCAAGAGGGTGTGCTTTTTGACAGATTTTCTTCAGGTAAACAGTTCTTTTGGGAAGCAGCTTGTCTTAGCTTTGTGCTGAGATTTTGTGTAGAGTTTTGCTTGGATTGGAGAGGAGATTTGTGAATCTCTTGGAGGTTCTTTTGCTCTCTTGTTTGCATCTACAATATGGCTCAATCTACGGAGAAAGAGATTTTTGGTGCGTTTACATCCGAAGACAAATTGGATGGTACCAACTATTCTCTTTGGTCTTTTATGGCCAAAAATGTTTTGGTTGGTAAAGGATTGTGGGATTATGTATCTGGAGATGAAGTTCATCCAGGTAGCATTGCACCTGCCACGCCTGGTCGTGGTGCAGCTGTTGGTGCAGGACCCTCACAAGTCACTCCAGAGCAAAAGAGATGGGATACTAAAGATGCACAGGCTATGGCTGTGATTGCCTTAACCATAAAGAGGACAATCACACCACATATCAGATCTTGCAGAACTTCTGAGGATGCTTGGAACACTCTGCAAGCTATGTTTGGAGGAAGGAACGCTGCCAGAATAGAGTTTTTGAAGAAACAACTTGACAAAATACAGATGGACGAAAGTGACGATATTGTCGAGCATCTTACAAAAATCAGGGATCTTAAAGAGCAATCGCTTAGCATTGATGAAGTGATTCCAGAGAAGGACTTGGTTTCCAAAACACTCAATTCACTACCACCATCTTATTTGACTTTTCAGACTTCTTTGACTCTGTCTTTGCGAGCTAATCCTGACCCTCTTCATTTTGAAGAGTTAGTGGCTTTGCTATTGCAGGAGGATCAATCACGTAAGAACAAGTCTTTACAGGTGGATGGTATGGATCATGCTCTTGTTGTACAGAACAAAAACAGGGGTAAAGAGAGTGCTCATCACTCCAAGTCTAGTGCATGACAATCTTCTGAGAAGTCTAAAGGTGATTACGACAAGTCCAAGAAGAAAGGTAAATGTCACTACTGCAAGAAACCTGGTCACTACATTAGTGAGTGTAAAAAGCGAATTGCTAAAGAAAAGAAGAAAGAGTCAAGTTTGGTTGTTTCAGCTTCTGGTGATTCTTCTACATCTAAAGAAGAGTCTGCAAACTTTGTGCAGGATTCTTATGCTTTTGTAGTATGTTCAAATTTTTCTGCTTACAGTGTTGACAAGACACAAATGATTTGGTACTTTGATAGTGGTGCATCCAGGCATATTACTTCAAGGAAGGATTTGTTTTGTTCATTGGATGCAGCTCCAGCAGGAAAGAAGGTGACATGTGCAAATAATGCTTCTTATCCAATCAAAGGCGTTGGTAAGATTTTGATTACCATTTCAGATGGTTCAGATTTATGCTTGCCAGATGTCTTATATGTTCCAGGGATCAAGAAGAATTTGTTGTCTGTATCCTCTCTTGCAAAAAATGGTCTTCGGGTCATTTTTGAGGATGACAGATGTGTTGTACGAGATCGAGAGAATGGTTATTCTCTTATCACTACAGGTACGCTGGACAATGGACTATTTGTGCTAGATCGTTATGAAAAGCAGATTCAGGTATGTATTGCAGAAACAAAGACTCAGGCCATGCAGGATGCTGAGTTGTGGCATGCTAGATTTGGGCATGTTGGTTATGGCAGTTTGATGACTTTACAACGTCATAATATGGTGCATGATTTGTCTTTATTGGAGATGCCACCAAGACATGTATGTGAAGGTTGCGTTCTTGGAAAGATGCACAGATTTGCATTTTCGCAGGATGGTTCAGTTAGAGCGACACGAAAGTTGCAGCTTGTACACAGTGATGTATGTGGTCCTATGAGGACGCCATCTATAGGAAACAGCTTTTATTTTGTGACCTTCATTGATGACTTTTCCAGGTTTTGTTGGGTGTATCCACTCAAAGCAAAGTCAGACGTGTTTGCAGTTTTTCAACATTATGTCGCCATGGTTGAAAATGAAACAGGTTGCAAAGTACAGACTCTTCGTACCGATCGAGGAGGTGAATACATGTCAGGTGCATTTAAGGATTTTTTGGGAAAGAAAGGCATTAAACACCAATGCACTATGCCATACACACCACAACAGAATGGTGTTGCAGAAAGGAAGAACAGGTCTTTAATGGAGACAGCTAGATGTATGCTCAAGGCTAAGAGTTTGCCTCATAAGCTATGGATGGAGGCAGTTGCTTGTGCAGCACATGTTTTGAACAGGTGTCCTACTCGTGCCTTGAAGACCATTACTGCATATGAAGCTTGGTATGACAAAAAACCTTCAGTCAGTTATCTTTGTGTTTTTGGTTGTCTTGCTTATGCTCACATTCCTCAGCAGTTACGTGGAAAGCTTGATGATAAGGCAATCAAATGTATATTTGTGGGGTACAGTAGTGGAAGTAAAGGTTATAGACTTTACAATCCTGCTACAAACAAGATTTTTGAAAGTCGTGATGTAATTTTTGCAGAAACTACTGCTCAACCTATGGTTGCTTTTGATGTACCTCATATGCAAACACATGATGTATTTGAAGGTTTGCTTCCTTCTTTTGTGGAGAATCAAGAATCACAACAGGTTGATAATCTTGATCAATCTTTTGATCAGCATGTGACACCTCATGATGTAGAGGAAATTGTGCGTGAAGAGCAAGAAGTTCTCAGGGAAGAAAGAACCTTGCCTAAATGGGTTCAGAAAACTTTGCAGGATAGCAAGTTGGATGCACCGTTGCCACGGAAAACACGTGCTGGTACTACTTTTGGCAGAGAGCAAGTAGATTTGGCTTGCTTTAGTACTCTTTGTGATGCAGATGAGCCTGATTCATTTGAACAAGCTTTAGAGTGTGTTTAGTGGAAAGATGCTATGCAGCAAGAAATTGATTCTATTCATAAGAATCATACATGGGATCTAGTGGACTTGCCTACAGGTAAAAAGCCTATTGGTACAAAGTGGGTTTTTAAGGTAAAAAGGAAACAAGATGGTACTGTTGACAGGTACAAAGCAAGGCTTGTGGCAAAAGGCTATGCGCAACAGAAAGGCATAGATTATGATGAAACCTTTGCTCCTACTTCTCGTGCGTCCACAGTTAGATCACTAGTTGCAATTGCTGCTCATCATGGTTGGAAAGTGCATCAGTTGGATATCAAAACTGCTTTTTTGAATGGTGATTTGCAGGAAGAAGTTTATGTAAGTCAACCAAGTGGTTTTGTTGTAAAAGGTCAAGAGCAAAAGGTATGTAGATTGCGTAAAGCTTTGTATGGTCTCAAACAGGCTCCAAGAGCATGGTATGAGAAGATACATACTTATTTGATTGGCTAGGGATTTCAGAATAGTCCAACAGAAAGTACTTTGTATGTCAAAAAGAGAGATGGAGTTCTCATTATGCTATCACTTTATGTGGATGATATGCTTCTTACAGGCAATAGTGCACATGAAATTGAAGCGTTTAAAGATGCTTTGAGAAAAACCTTTGAGATGTCTGATCTTGGTTTGCTACATTATTACTTGGGTATTCAGTTTGTGCAATCAGAGGATGGCATATACATGTTGCAGGCAAAATATTTGCATAAAATTTTGGACAAGTTTGGTATGCAAAATTGTAAGCCAATCTCTACACCCGTAGAAACTGGATCAAAGTTGAGCATGCACGATGCTGGAGAACCTTTTGATGTACATACTTATGCAGCAGCGGTTGGTTGCTTGATATATTTGGCAGGCAACACTCGTCCAGACATTCAATTTGGGGTTTCACAAGCAAGCAGATTTATGCACAGCCCAGGTATGCATCATTGGCAGGCTGTGAAGCGCATACTTCGTTACCTTTCAGGTACCCCTAATCTTGCCATGTTATTTCCAAGGGGGGATATGTATGGAAAGCACAGTTCTATGCAGCTTCTTGGTTACAGCGATTCAGATTGGGCTGGTGATTTTGACACACGACATTCCACAAGTGGCAATTGTTTTTTTTTGGGAAATGCATGTATATCTTGGCTAAGCAAGAAGCAACCCACAGTGGCTACATCAACTTGTGAAGCTGAGTACAGGGCAGCTTTCACGGCAACAGTTGATTGTGTATGGATACGCAGGTTATTGGCAGATCTTTGTGAGTGTCAACAGGCACCCACTACCATTTTCACTGACAGTCAGAGTGCTATGGCAGTTGCAAGGAATCCAGTATTTCATGCAAGAACAAAGCACATAGAGGTTCACTACCACTATGTCAGGGAAAGGCTACATGCAGGGGAGATCACACTAACTTACTGTCCTACACAGGATAACATTGCAGATCTATTTACGAAGGCGTTATCACGAGAAAAGTTTGAAGCTTTCCGAAAAGCTTTGGGCTTACTCTCATACACATGATGATCTGCTACCTTGTACGGATTCACACTATCACTACAGGGGGGATTTGTAGACATGTAGTAGTGTTAGTGTGTATACGCGCTTCACCAGGGGCACTTTTCTCCCACTGGGTTTTTCCCCCTGGACATCTGGTGTGAAAGGACACCTTATCTCTTAGGGTTTCATATAAGCTTTGTAGCTCTGAGTTTGTACACATACAATTATTATTCCAATATAGAGAGACAGACTACAGAGATCTCGTACACAAGCTCTGTGTCTTCTCCTTCTCCATCTTCTTCCTACTCTGAGTTGCTGTCTTCCTTCTGTTTCCTGTTTCATCATCTTCAACAACATGATCTATGATACCAACTCACGCTTGCGAATAAGCATTTGAAATTGTAACGTGTATCCATGGAATGCAGGAATTGCCATTGATGAGCTTACCAATGACACCTATGTGATACTTCTTGTCAAAACATGGGAGCATGATGCAATGAATTCTTGGATTTGACAAATACAATGTGCATTCTTTGATGTGGGCCAAAAATGAAAAGCAACGTAGAGGCCAAGGAGGCATAGCATATATGATCAAAAAGGCTTTGAAACATGTTTCCATTGCCAAAGAAGATAAGTATAAACTCTACTTATGGCTGAAAATCAGCCCACCAAATGGCCAACTCATGTTTTTGGTTGGTTTCTACATTCCTTACTATGAATTCAACTTTTATGCTCGCTTGGATATGGATAGAGATCAGCCCTTTGTTGAACTAGAGGAAGACATTGCCCATTACAAGGACCAGGGTGAAGTCATTGTCTTTATTGATATGAATGCTCACACAAATATGTTACAACAAAACACACAAAAAGTCGATATGCCGCATGTTTCAAGAAGAATGGATGACTCATACATGTATAATCAAAGTTCTAATGATGCAAAAGAACTGGATCACTATGGAAAGTCACTCTACATATCGAAATGTGCATTGCAAGAGAAGAAGATAGATTCACCCGAACCCAAATGGATAACAAAATTTGATGATGTATTTTCGGAAGAACTTTCTCATCTACCACCCAAGCGTGATGTTGATCATGCAATAGAGCTTACTCCAGAAGCTCAACCAGTTGCTCGTAGACCTTACAAAATGTCAGTACCCGAATCTGCGGAACTCAAGGAGCAATTAACTCAACTTCTTGAACAAGGATACTCTCTCTCTACTTTCTTATTATCTTCTCTCTCGTTTCACAGTGTACGTGCTCTTTGGAAACTTTCGTGGTGGATACCTCTACGTAGCTCTCATCACCGCTCTCAGTGATATCGAATTTGGATTAATTTATTCATTATTTTTTCTCCTATTTTCTCCTCATCTTATCTTTAAACGTCTATTCTATTTGATTTAAGGACTTTGAGTGGGATATAATATTTTGCTAAGTATGACCTTGGTTGATATGGTGCAGTAAGTTACCATGCCTCCTAGAGGAAATACGGCTGCTGCTAACGCAAATGTGCCTATTATTCCTCAACACCATCATCGATAGGGACATCGATGCTATGCTTCACAAGTCTCAACCTAGAAATTTTAGCGGGGAAGGCAAAGATGTAGGCAAGATTCTCGAAGATTGGATCAAGCGCATGGATGACTACTTTGATTTGGCTAAGTTCATCAGCAATGAACAAAGATATCATAGCTAAGTTCAAACTAGAGAAAACAGCCAAGCGTTGGTGGAGAGACCATTGCACAGAAAACAATGTTGATTCTAATGCTGTAACTTGGGATTATCTTAAGACCCAGCTTAAGAAGAACTATTAGAATAAAGTTTATCATTCAAACCGTATGAATGAGTTTCTTGAGTGTACTCAAGGAACTAGAGATCTGTAATCATACTACCAACATTTCTTAACCCTTGTCAAGTATGCTCCAGCACGGATGACTCAAGAGGTCAAGGTAGCTTGATTTGTGTCAGGGCTACATAATCCTATGAAGACTAGACTTCAAAGTCTTTGTCTTACCAATTTTGCAGATGTCCTTGATGTAGGAAAAACCATTGAAATAGAGTTATCTACTACCGGAAAGAGGAAATCAAAACCTGTTCCTGTTCGTGAAATGAAAAGACCTCGTCTAGAGGAGGAATAAAGATATAGAAATCCACAACAAAGAAGAGAGAACTTATTACGTATGAAGGCTAGACAAGATCATTTATGCTACACTTGTCTTGATCCTGGTCATCAATCTAGGAATTTTTCCTTTAACAATTCAAGCTTCACAGGATTGGTGGACAATTATGAACACTTTAGACCCAGACCATCGGCAGTTCAGAGGAACTTCAATCAGTAGAACTTTAACCAAAACCAGAGACAACCTCAAAACCAAGGGAATTTAGACCAGGCAATCCACCTTTTGTTTGGAATGGACCGCTTGTCAACAATAACAACAATGGGAATGTTAAATGTCAACTTCGTCCAGGGGGAGGAGGAAATCAAAGACCTCAAGGAAGACCTCAAGCTAACAAAGCTCAAGGGGCTAGAGGTGAAGGAAATCAGGCAAATACGTATGTTCATGCTGCAATTGAACATCAAGGAGTAAATGAACAATTTTCATTTATTCAAACCCCATCGGAGTATCAAGGCAACCATTTTATCCTATTGATTGATTCAGGAAGTACACATTCTTTCATATCTCCTAAGTGCACCAGAAACCTCATTCTGCTTGAACACCCTGATACAGACCTTATGGTAGAATTAGCTACGGATAGGAAGGTTAGATCTTCTACTTCAGTGGATAACTTGAATTTTGTTTTGGATGGTCATAATACTTCTGCAAACTTCAGAGTCTTACCCATAGGAATCTACGATGGAATCCTATGAATGGATTGGCTTAAAGCCAATGATGCTCACATACATTGTAAAGACGCTTCATTGACTTTTCAAAATGATCAAAACTCTAGAGTTACAGTTCCTGGGAAACGGAGAAAGCCTAAGCTAGTGAACCTTATCAAACTTATGAAGAGTCATAGGAAGAATGAGAGGATTTACACAGTAAAGCTTAACCCTAAAGAGAAGAAGTTAGATTCACCTGAACCCGAATGGATAACAGAATTTGATGATGTATTTCCCGAAGAAATTTCTCATCTACCACCCAACCGTGATGTTGATCATGCAATAGAGCTTACTCCAGAAGCTCAACCAGTTGCTCGTAGACCTTAGAAAATGTCAGTACCCGAATCTGCGAAACTCAAGGAGCAATTAACTCAACTTCTTGAACAAGGATTCATTCGACCCAACGTTTCTCCATGGAGTACTTCTGTTCTCTTTAATAGGAAGAAGGATGATACTTTACGTCTCTGTATTGATTATCGTGGATTGAACCAGGTAACAATCAAGAATAAGTATACAATACCAAGAATTGATGAGTTGCTTGATCGATTACATGGATCTTCTATCTTCACAAAGATTGATCTTAAGTCAGGGTATTACCAAATCCGAATCAAGGAGGAGGATATACCAAAAACCGGATTTAATACTTGTTTTGGACATTATGAATTTATAGTTATGCCTTTTGGACTTACTAATGCTCCTGCAACTTTTAATCGTCTTATGACCGACCTGTTTCGAGAGAATCTTGATGATTTTGTTCTTGTCTTCTTTGATGATATCGTGGATTACCCAAGAAACAAAGAAGAACACGAACAACATGTGCGACAAGTACTTGAACTTCTCCATCAAAATCAACTTTATGCCAAACGTAGCAAATGCACCTTCTTCATTGATAGTGTATCCAAAGATAGTGTTCCTGCTGACCCAAGTAAGATCAAAGCTGTTGTTAACCCTCACGGCTCACGGACACCCTATCACCTACGAGATGGACGTTGTAATCTACGGCGGACATTGTATTATTTATTTGGTAGAGTCAGGTACCGGGCTTGTCGGTCCAATAGGAAAAGGGTAAGAGTGATCGCCGATGAGAGGCGCACTCTAAGTGGAACATTCAAGGGATTAGTTGGCTAAGTATGGGCACCCAAGTGTGAATGGGGCGAGCTCATATAAAAGTCAACTAAACCTAAAATTCAATGATTCTCTCATTTGTGCAATGCAAGAAAGGTGCTCTTGCTCCATCTCCTTGTGTACTAGTGTGTATGTGTGTGTGTGTGTACTTGAGAGAGAGAGAGAGAGAGTGTGTGTGTGATCGAGCATTGCGGTGGCACAACGGCGGTGAAGCGGTTGAGCACGACGTAGCGGCGTCTCCTTCTTCTTCGCGTCGAGGAATCCTCCACGGTAGGAGCATAGAGAGGTGAGTGACACACCATTGCCCTCTTTTGAGCTTACTAGTTAAGCTAGTTGTGTGCTTGGAGCCGTCTGTGGCTCGCACAAAGTGTTAGGCAAGTCCCTTGCTTCGACAGTGCGGCAAGGAGCGCACATTTTTGGCGCCGCTGCCGGGGAATCGCCCTGCACTAAGCCCAAGAGGCACTTTGTGCTTCTTCTATGAGTTGTTTGTAGTAGGAAAGAAGAGGAAGAGAAAGAGGAATGAGTTATTTTTCTGCAAGTTGTTAATTTATGTATTGTCTGCAAGTTCTGTGATTTCTGCATAATCTTGCGTTTTCTGTTTGCACACAGTCTTTACACAATTAGTAGTCGTTAGCTTGTTCACAGGGAATGAGTAAGTAGGTAGACAGTTAGCTATTTCTGTTTGCACACAGTTTGTACACAGTTTTCTGTTAAGGTTTGCTTGCACACAGTCTTTGCACAGTAAGGTAGTGAGAGAGGAAGTAGGTGGACAGTTAGCTCACTGTCAGTACGCAGTTAGCAGAGTGGTTAACAGATTAGTTAGTGGTTAGCAGCACTGTTAGTAAGTAGATAAGGTAGTGAGCTATGAGCTCTTGACAGAGAGGTTAGGTAGGTGTTGACAGTGTGTGTGGCCAAGAAAGGGTCACCTAAACCGCGCGCGGTCGTTGCCTTTAAAAAAAATAAAATAAAAATAAATAAATAAATAAAAAAAAACCGGAATATTTAAGCGTGAGTGTCTGGGGGGCTACACTAAAATTTTGATCGGGATCGGGATCATTTCCCCAAGCCCAAGCCCAAGCCCAAGCCCAATGATATATACTAAACTCACTCTTATATATATACCCTACCCCCTCAAGAGGGAATGAGAGCATGTGGGGCAAGTCCTCCACTCTCCTCCCTTCTCTTCCCACTTGCACCCTTAGACTTTCTAATTTGGGCCTAGTTCCCTATTAGAAATTGACGGTTTTAGGGATTCCGAGGGCATAAAGTGACCAAACGGAGGGTTGTAAAGCACGGCACGTCCCCCTGACCGAGACGCTCGTTTTGAGCTATCATATGTTCTATTCTATAGCTGGGTCAGAAAAAAAAGGACCAAAAAAATAAAAATAAAAATTAAGACTTGGGTTGCAAAACACCCAAAAATACTAGGTGAGCAGCCTTCACGGGCACTCACTGACACTTCTAGGGGGTCAAAGTCATATGAACCTACGCTCTGGACGAGTGTTAGAGCACGAGAATATTGGTAGTGCCTCCATTTATGCGGGCACCCATTATTCCTCCACCCTAGGTTCTGGACCTTCGGCCGGGACTCAAGGTAGCGCGACCCAAGATCCTCATATCGCGTCTAGTGATTCTTCCTGTGACTACGAAGTCATGGAGGGGTATCCTACACCAAACCCTAATAGTTGGGGTCAAGACATGCATGCCATGGGCCCACGGCCCGGGTCCAACGTGTTTAGCCGCTTAAAAGAGACCCTTAGTAGAGCTACTCGCTCCGAACATGCGGTTAATGAAATAAATGAAGGGAGTGGGAAAGTAAATTCGTCATTCATGCCTAAAATAGACCCTATGCTTCTTGAGAGTGTGCATGTGAATGTTCCATCCACTGCACCTCCTGATCCTTTAGGACTATCTCCCTCTGAGGTTTTACTACCCGATGGTAGGAGTCTTGCCGAAGTACAAGAGATCGAACGCTATATGCAAGCAACAAGGGAGAGGGAAATTGAGAACCTACGAAGGCTAGAACAAAGTCGAGCCCTGAAAGCAAAGGCTCCTATGACAACAATCATGCCAGCCGAGCAACCGAGTGCTCCCAAGGTAGCAGTCACGGAGGGGCAAGCGATAGGGAGCAATAATGCTTCCACTTCGAGGGAAACCTCTAGCACGCCAGGCCTAGATGGGATATTCCTAAACGAAAATTGGGAGTATGACCTACAAGCAGAAGCTTTAACTGATCGGTACACAGGACACACCTATCATGTGGGTTGGTTAGATGTTCTACAATCCACATCGGGTGCTACTAGCATAGATGAGCAACAACAGAAAGTCTGTGATGTCCTCCATAGGATTGTCGAGTTAGAAAGACAGAACACAGGGATCAACATGCCTTCAACAGGCCTAATGAGATTCTTGGATACGGGAAAGGCCAACCAACCAACCCTATCACAAATGGAGACTCCCTCAGTGACCCCATTGATCCTCCATATGTTGTTTCGCCGGGAGCCTCAATACAATCTGAGCCCACAAGTGGCAGCTTTACCTTCCCAGATCTAGTTCATCTTTCTCTTAATGACACTACGGCTACCATGCATATCCCAGTGGTGAGCATGACAAGAAGTACACCATGGAGTTCATTTGTTAATACTGCGCCGATGCCTAGTAGCACAATGCCCCCAACTATACCTACATGTATGTATCAATCATGTGCACCTGTCGTACCTCAGCCTCATGTAGCTCCTACACCTCCGATTATTCCAAGAGCTTACAATCCACAATGGCATTATCCAAGCTCTTATACAAGTGGAGCCATGCCATTTAATAATAACATGCCATATCAGGCACCCCCTATGCCTAGGACCACGCCTGTAAACTTTGGACCACCGTCTGGTACACCACCATACGAAATATGGGACCCAAGAGCCGCGCGTATGCCAAGGCCAAGGCCAACTCCCATCTCACATGTGGTTCCAGGAGCACATACACCCATTATACCTGCTCAAATAGGAGATTTGGCAGCATTTGCTCAAACTATCGATCGCTCTATTGCGGAAAACATGGGTAGTGTACCTGATAGAGAGCCTAGGAGCAAGGCAGTTCAAGTAGCTAAGCTGACACAGAAATTCAGTGGAGACGGAGATGCTAGAAAGCATATGGAAGTCTTTGAACATGTGTGTGATTCCTTGGAAGAGCACAATGAGCTACATAAGTGTAAGGCTTTGAGTTTGACCCTAAGTGGAAAGGCTGGAGATTGGTATAGAACCTTAAGAGTAGAAGAGAAAACGATCTACTCCACTCTTAGGAGATTGTTCTTGAAAGAGCACATACGAGAGGGAGTACTTTGGGGTGTAGCCTCTCAGCTCCAGAAAGCCCAACGAGAAGAAGGTGAATCCGTGAGAGACTTCATTAGTCGCCTAAAGAATTTGAATTCTCGATGCAATCCAAACGAGCGATTCAACAACAACCAATTGCTCGATAGATTCATTAGGGGACTACGACATGAAAGTATATATAATGGCCTAGTCATTAGAGGTATCACTACTTGGGAAGTAGTCACCATGAATGCAATCCAATTGGAGGATAATTTAATGATTGCAGGAGAAAGAGTGTCTGCCGAGCCAAAGTCTAGTAGCTCGCAAGCGTCAGGGCATGAGCCAATGAAGATAAAGCCAATCGTGAAAGAGCAAACGATATCTGAGATGACTTTGGCAGATCTCACCAAGGCCATCCAAGAAAGCCTTAGGGGTAATCGTGCTCCACAAAACACTCATATGTATCCAAGAAGGGAGCAACAATGGTGCTCAATTTGCTTGGGCCCACATACTACAAGTGAATGCCCTACTTTCAGAGTAAAGTTTAACGGGACTTGTAACGCGTGTGGTAGGTATGGCCATCAAGCGAAGGATTGCCTAATGCTTAAACGCATCATGGAAAATAGACCACCTATAGCTTGGGCAGACTCACCTCGAGTTCCTGCATTGATGCCTACCCCACCCATGGAGCAACAATTGCCATTACAGCACATGGTCCCTAGAACCCAAAATGTGGTCCAAACCACACCGTTGCCACCTCCAGTGCTAGGACCGCAACCCCCTCATCCAAGAGTTACACCTATGAACCCAATAGGTTGCGAGTCATCTAGTACTTATGTAGATTGCGAAGAGGACATAGACTCTAGTATCACCTATGGAGTTGACATGCTTGAGGAGTGTCCAATGTACTATATGGAAGACCATTGGGGACAAATCAAACCGGTATATCAAGCTGCTGCGCTAGCAGCAAGAGGCCAAAACATTAATAGTTTTTCCAGGAGACCACCTCTTCAGTGCTACGAATGTGGTGGACCACATCGAGTAGCTGAGTGCCCCATTAGAATGCAAAAGAATGCTGCACTAATGCAAACAAGTCAAGGGAGTGCATTGGCAATGCCAATACTCACTTGTAATCGTTGTGGCATAGATCATTTGATCGCACAGTGTCCTAACAATCCAAACGCACCGAAAATCACACCATTGAACTTAATAGAGATTGTTGATGGGACACCACCAACTATAAACATAGTACCAGTAAACGCAATCACACGATCGATGCTCCAAAAACAAAATTATATTCTTGAGGAAAGAGACACGGCATCAATTGCCCAATCTCAGAAAAAGAAGAAAACACGAAGAAAGAGATCACCAAAAGCAGCGAAGTCAGACCCCAGCTCAAAGACCAACATAGGGACTGGTGATGACCCCGTATATATGAACGACGCTGAAGAAGATTCTGATTCAGGTGAAACCGTGGAGACCAAAACGACCACTAACATAGAAACCAACAAGGAAGATCTTCATGAGCCACAATGGCCAGGATCCAAAAAGAAGATAGCAACTTACCCAAACCCTACAGAGGAGATTGAGCGAGTCAAGCAATTAAGGATTTTGGTAGAAGATACCCAAAGGGATCTAGAACCAGCACCTAGGAATATCCAAATTACAGACACCGTGTTCCCTACGCAACAACAACCTCACCAAGTCCATAAACCCTTGGACATACCTAGTGTCATCCAAGAAGAAAGTGACTTAAAGTCATGGGAAAGTGGGCGTACTCACTTCTTGATGGAAAGAATGTTTACAGAGGGACTACCTGATCCTATCGAAGAAATGGAGATCCCATCTTCCCCACGTCAAGGGAATGAAGTCCAAAAGGTGCCGTTAAACATTGCGAAATTGATGGATTTCATGTCTTCAGAAGTTAGAACCACCATCATGTCCAAACTATATAAAGACCCTGAGCTAGTCTCAGCTCTTCAAGCCTTCCTCAATGGAGAACTAAAGTTTGGGCTACCACAATTTGCACAGATGGATGGAGCTGCGGAGATCCCAATAGAGGAGGAACACATAGATCCACAACCCAACCTATTAGAGAACCTTGTTATAGAAATACCTATTAACAAGTTGGGGCAATACTTTGAAGGTGATGAATCTAATGCTACTCGACCAATCACTACTAAAGGATTAACTGTAAAGGGGGTCCTTGACGGTGGTGCGGGAGTCAGCATGGTGACAAAGAGTTGTTGGGAGTCTATGGGGAGACCTCACCTTGAAGCCACAAGCGTAGTGGTAAAAATGGCTAATGGATCTATTGTTACGCCTATTGGAATGCTAAAGGATCTCAGGATCAAGGTCTTGGGACACAAGGTAAGGCAGACTTTCATTGTTATGGATTTTTCCAAGCATCCTATGTCATTTGAGATGATCTTAGGGCGTCCATTCATGAGGGAAGCAAAAATGGTGCATGACTAGTCCAAAAACCACGTCTACTTACAGTTCCAAGACTCTGTCATTCGAGTTGATCTTTTAAGTGGTCGAACGCATCCTCTAGGAAATAAATTCATCATTGATAATCGATCAGACACAACAATTCACTCAGCTCCATTACAGTATTGTTACACGTGTAACGAAGACACGGATATTGGGGAGAACTCTCCTTATAGGGATATCCTACCCGGAATGGTTGAGTCAGACAATGTCGATTGGGTACACCTAGCGGCAACTATAGATACATGGGGAGCTAGAGGAACAACTTGGGTAACACCAGATGGGGAAGAGATACCACACATTGCACCAGTAAACATGTTAGGTGTAGCGCATGTAACATCCGATGATAAGAAAGAGGCACACCTACCTGAGAGTGAAACTGATGATTCCTCGAAGGCTTCAGGCCAATACACATCAGAAACGGAATCTCAGGGAGAAATGGATTCAGAACCTGAGGAAACATCGAGTGAACCAAGTATAGAAACTAAACACTCAAGGCCTAGTACGACCATCTATGGTAATTTATATGAGAGTGAAGAAGATACAAGCGAAGACCTATCAGGCGAGTCGAGTTCAAACATTTACCAAAATCAAAACCTTAACAAGAAACAAAGGTCATATAAGAGACGACGATATCGAGCAAATGTGAGAGCTAGGATAAACAAGGAAAGATCTACTGCAGAATGGCTTAGCTATCTAGGGGCATGTGATGCTCATTGAAAGCTAGTAGACAATTGGGGTGAACATCTCCAGAGTGTCATGTGGTGCAGCCTGCGACCCATTGACCTCGCTCAATTGGAGGTTACAGAGCCGAAATTGAGTCGAACTATAAGAAGACGTCAAAACCGAGAGTTAGCACAACAACAAAAGGAGGCAGAACTAAAAGAAAGGTCTCTGTCAGGACAAGAGCCTGCTGACTTACATACGGCTCTTGAACATTTTAAATCTTATACCACGGGGGAGCGAAAGGTTGTGTATGCCAAAGCCCAATGAATACCTACCAATGGAAGCAGTGGAGTCTATGATGGTCCAGCGGTAGTTAAAGAGATAGAATTAGCAAAACCAGGTGAGGAGTCTAAACCAGTCTTTATTGCTCAAGACCTTACCGAAACTGAAGAGGCTGTACTTAAGGAGCTCCTCAAGGAATACAAGGATATCTTTGCTTGGACATATCATGACATGAAGGGCGTTCCACCTTCTGTGGTGCAACATACAATTCCCATGATCAACATTGCTAAACTTGTCCAACAACGACCCTATCCAATGAATCCTAAGTACGCCAAAATTGTACAAGAGGAGATTGAAAAACTTATCCAATGTGGATTCATATACCCTATTGAGCACTCAGAATGGGTTTCTCCAATTGTCTTTGTGCCAAAAAAGAATGGGAAACTAAGAGTGTGCGTGGACCTCAAGAAAGTTAATGCAGCTACTAGGAGAGATCATTATCCCTTGCCATATTCAGAACATGTGCTTGAAAGAGTTGCCGGCAAGGAAGCTTATAGCTTTTTAGATGGGTACTCTGGTTACAATCAAATCACAATTGCATTAGAGGACCAAGCTAAAACTGCTTTTATCACAGAGTTTGGAGTGTTTGCCTTTGTGTTATGGCTTTTGGCTTAACAAATGCCCCTGCTACATTCCAACGATTAATAAACACCGCGTTTAAAGAATTTCTAAGGGAGTTTTGTGAAGCTTTCCTAGACGATCTTTGTGTTTATTCTTCTTGGGAGAAGCATTTGTTATATCTACGAAAAATATTTGAAAGGTGCAGATTTTATCGCATCTCATTGAACCCTTTCAAATGCCAATTTTGGGTTAAGCATGGAGTCCTTCTAGGGCATATAGTGTCCAAGAACGGGATATCCACAGATGAGAGTAAGATTAAAGCCATTGCCGATTTGCCACCACCTACGAACTATAAAGGAGTTAAAAGATTTATGGGCCATGTTGGTTATTATCGAAGGTTTATTTTAAACTTTGCCGAGATAGCGCGTCCATTGTACAAGCTTCTTATCGAGTTTCACTGGACGGAAGAATGTCATCAATCTTATGAGTTATTAAAGAAGGCCCTAACAAGTGCTCCAATCCTGAGAACACCTCATTGGAATGTACCTTTTCATGTGCATATTGATGCATCAAACTTTGCTATTGGGTGTGTTCTAACTCAACCAGGAGAACATAAATTGGACTACCCTATTAGCTTTGCAAGTCGCCAATTAAATGATGCCGAGATGAACTACACTACTATAGAGCGCGAAGGTCTAGCTATGATTTACGCAGTAAAGAAATTTCGCTATTACCTTCTTGCTACCAAGTTTGTGTTTTATGTTGATCATCAAGCATTACTATATTTGGTAAACAAGCGTGTTCCACAGGTCGAATTACACGATGGTTGTTAATTCTTCTTGAGTTTGACTTCAACGTTGTTGTGAGGCCTGGGAGGAAACATGTCATGGTGGATCATTTATCTCGTATCCCTAATGGCGAAGCTCCTACGGGGGTTGATGATGAATTACCTGATACTCCTTTGTTCATTGTTGAGACAATGCCTGAATGGAGTGAAAAGATTGTTAACTTCTTAGTTAATGGTTTTCCACCCAAAGAGCTGCGAAAAGATATAGCTCGAAAATTAATCAAGGAATGCGAACCCTATTGCTTACTGGCTGGAACTCTCTATAAGAGAGGAAAAGATGATGTTCTTAGACGCTGTGCCCGCGAGGATGAGTATTTATATATTCTACAAGAGGCACACATGGACGTAGCTGGTGGTCACTTTTCAGGAAAGTTGACTGCACAGTCAGGCTATTGGTGGCCCACTCTGTTTAAGGATGCATCACTTTTTGCAAAGGGATGTGATGAATGCCAACGCTTCAAGAAGCCACAAAGAAGGGATAGGATGCCTCTACATCCCATCAAGGTAACCCAACCATTTGAAAAGTGGGGCTTAGACTTTGTAGGACCGATTAGTCCAGCTGCACGTAACACGCAATCACGATATATCATTGTGGCTACAGACTATGTAACCAAATGGGCTGAAGCAAAAGCAACACGAAAGGCGGATGCAAAAACAACAGCTAAGTTCCTCTTTGAGAACATTATCACACGTTTTGGATGCCCCTTTGAACTTGTGAGTGACAATGGAACTCATTTTATAAATGAAGTAATAAAAGAACTCACATCAAACTTCATGATATCTCACCACAAGTCTACACCCTATTATCCCCAAGCAAATGGCCAAGCTGAGAGTACCAACAAAACTCTCATCTCCATTTTGACAAAGACAGTTGAGGCTCATCGCACTGATTGGGACCTAAAGCTTACATCAGCTTTATGGGCTTATCGTACTGCGTATAAAGTTGCTATTAATTGCACACCGTTTAAGATGGTGTATGGCCAAGAAGCAGTTATGCCATGGGAGTTTGTCATTCCTAGTCTTCGAGTAGCTTCTCAAGAAGGTTGGGATGGTAACCCCTTAGTGGCGCGATTATATATCCTGGAAAGGCTAGATGAAGAGAGGCAATTAGCTGTGCGAAATGCTCTAGTGGAGAAGGATAGGAGAAAGAAGTGGTTTGATAGCCATTTAAAGGATAAAGACATCAAGGTTGGTGATAAAGTTCTTATGTACGGGGTACGTAATGAAAAGAAGAAATTGAAATATGCTGGTAAGGGACCATATCGAGTGTGTGAAATTACCCCGCAAGGTACCATTCGTGTGGAGACTCTAGATGGAGTTGAAACCATTGGATTCCTTAATGGGAGTAAATTCAAAAGATATTATGATCCTCTAAGCCAGGAAGAGTTGCAAGCCATCCATCAAAAGAAGGCTGCCAAGGAACAAGCAGAGCTTAGAAAAATCCAAGCAAGAGTTGAGGCTCGAGAATCACAACAACGTCTTAGACGCCAACGAGAGGCTAATCTGGGAATCACGCAAGCATTTTTCGAGGACACAGATGACGACTCATTAGAATCTGAGCCACCCCTACGATACCCAATTGAGCTAAATAGCCCCTATGGGAAAGTACTATACAATGCCTTATTAGATACGGGAGCTAAACACAATTTGTTATCCTATGGAGTTTGGTGTCAATTAGGGAAACCGACCCTATCCCCGAGTACGATGCAAGTCAAGGGCATTAATAAAAAGAAAACTGCTATTCTTGGAGTCCTTCAGACCCCTGTTGTCTATGACAATGGAAGCATAGTGCAGAGGTTTCTAGTCATGCCCGCGGGAGCTATGGAAGGCAACGTAAACCTGGGACGCACGTGGATGTTGGCAACCAAATGCACTATTGATTGGGATACTGGTAGTGTCACGACGCGACCACCGACTCTTACCCCTATCATTCAAGCAAAGTCACCTACGTTGCAAAATCTAGCAAAGTTGAAGGATAGCCAACATTCACAAGCCAAGGTGGTTAACTCGTCTTTGCCGGCTACCCATGAACCTAGCACTTCAACACTTGTAGTTGCAGCAAGCAGTAATATTGCAAGTACTCAACCTGCACGACCTAAGAGTACATATCAATGGGTCCCCAAGGCCTTACTTCCAACTACCTCAACCCTCCCATCCATTCCAAGAAAAAATTTCCCTGGAAAACCAAGAGCGCGCTCTAGGAGAGTCAAGACCAAATCACGATGGATTCCAAAACGACTATTAGAAGCCCAAGGCTACTATGATGGAAATGAGCAAATTTGGGTACCTAAACGTAAAATGTATCCTTCCCTATCGACAACAAACCCATATGAGTCAAACAGTGTAACGCTAAAGCCAATGGCAGACCGTGGGAAGGGAAAGATCACAGAATGCTACACACCTAGTCCGGAGCTAGTTTGGGCTCCAAGGAAAAACCAATTTATTCCACCTAGCTCAGGAAGGGGGGAGTTCCATGAAGCTTCTAGCTCCTCATGTAATACATCCATAGAGGTAAAAGCTTCTACACAGCCTCCACCTACAATAGTGGACCTCCATGAAGCTACAAAGGAATCCATACCTTCCAGTGTTCAAGAATCACGTGATGAACCACTTCAAGTTCGATCCTGGGAGAGTACGTTACCACCCTTGCAACGACGAGGCATATAAGGTAATAGAAAACTACTGGCAAAAATCTTCACCTATAACAACTTGGAACAACTCGTTTCAAAGGGTGACGACATCATTTCAAATGGTATGATCTACCCAAGGAAGGGGGGAGTGTTTGTGGACATCCATTATTCACTTGCTTCCCTCTCAACCTTTCTCCGTGACCTTTTAATCTCCAATCTTAGGGAATGTATATATAAAGCCTTATACTCACAAAAAACAAGATAAAAAAGTAAAAGAGCAAGAGCCATAACACAAAATCATAAAAACAAATTATGCACAAGAACACGACCCTTGTAATATTTGCACTCTAACCATCATAAGGCTCCTTAGAACAGGCTTAACAAAACAATCAAATACTAAATAGAGTTTTCAAAGTCACAAAAGGACATTCAATCGACAAAGATGCAGATTCCAAGAAAAAAAAGGTATGGCAAAATAAACCTTCAATGCCAACTTGTTCCTTCAATAATCCACTTTTTTGAGGATTCAAGCTTACTTATACCAAAAAAGATGTTTGTAGTAAGCTCAAGAATGTGAAAAATCAGGTTGCCAAGGTGCAAAAACCACTCTATGGCAGAATTAGAGTCAGGCTGCTGGGCCACTAAATGAACAAAGCGTTAGTCCCAAAGCTTCAAGTCATATTAAACTCTGTGCTAAGAGTCATAGTTATTAGGCTTACGCTCAAACTAGAAGAGTTGACATATCTAAGTCGTGTTGCTCATGCTAAATGAGATGAGCATAAGAGTCAAAGTCTATTAACTTAATAATGGTGGAGTGACGTACACAGTAAGATGAGAGCACAGATCCTTGACAACAAAACCCCTTCCTAAAGGGGTGCCAACTGGTAAAGCCACGTTACATGATTTTATAGCTACACCTTCTTTCTAAAGAACTCATCAAAAATCTTTCTTGCACAACAGATTGTTTTCAATGCATTTTTATGTATGCATATATAGGATGTCCCATCATTGGACATATGCAATAGACACTCTTTTTTGCTTCCACCTATGCACCTTGAGCGTACTACAACAGGAAAAGCGATGTTTCATCATGATAATCACACATTTGCTACCCTTTTATTTCCATATCCATCAGTAAATAATCCCTTCAGTATTATTAATACTTCCCATGCTAATAATTACTTCAATAATGTGTGTATCCCAAAGGAACTTTTTCCCCACTGGGGTTTTTCTCTTTGGTTATCCAGGTATTAGACCCTAATTTAGATCCTCATCATTCTACTTCCCTTGTACATACTCTTAATAAATAAACAAAAGCCTCACCATATGCTGCTACACCGGACAAATGCAACATCATCTCTCACATCTTAAAGAAATTCGAACCAATGAAGATGCTATAGCAAAATGAACTTCATCAACAAAATCAACGGAAAATGAAGACAGCCAATCAACAACCAGTCAAAAACCTTCCATAGCCTCCACGGACACTTTTTAACAGTGGCCAAGGACGGGGACACCAAAATTGAAAGGGGGGAATGTTAACTGAGCCGTTAGAAGTTAACAAAAGCTGCTAAAGGCCCAAGTCTTACGGATGTACATCAAAGATCAATACAAAGAAGCAGTAAAGATTGGAGCTATACATTTTTTACAATTTCCCAAAATGGCCATGTATTTTCACTACAAGAGGCTATTCATATTAGCGACGCTCACACAGCGACGCTCAAATTTTTTTTTCTCGGCGTCGCTATGAGCGTCGCAAATTTACAAAGAAATTTGCGATGCTCATAGCGACGCTTATAGCGACGCCGGCTCGGGTAAAAAATTAACCGAGCGCGCCCAAAAACTCAGATCTCAGATCTAAGTTTTTCGGCGCCCTCAAGCAAGGAGCAGGTAACGCTCTCCCTCACTCTCTCTCTCTCTCTCTCTCTCTCTCTCTTTCTTCTCCACACACACACACACACACACACACACACACACACACACACACACACACACACACACACACACACACACACACACACGAGGAGAGGAAGGAGAGCCAGGTATGCTCCTTCCCTCTCCTCATTCTCATGTTCCCTTCCCCTCTTTCTCTCTCCCTCTCTCTCTCTCTCTCACACACACATACACACACACACATAGTGTTTTTGAGAGAGAGAGAGAGAGAGAGAGAGAGAGTACAAACAAAAACAAAAACGCACACACACATACATAAACAAAGAATGCACACACACATTGAGAGAGAAAAAGAGAGAGAGAGCATGCATAAACAAAAAACGCACGCATTGAGAGAGGAAAAGAGAGAGAGAACATGCATAAACAAAAAACGCACACATTGAGAGAGGAAAAGAGAGAGAAAACATGCATACGATCCAAAAAAACGCACACACATTGAGAGAGAAAGAGAGAGAAACTAATTTAACGTCGTAGGAAACTAATTAAAATTAAAAGACCTAAAGATCTAGCAGACGAGGAGTTGAACTCAAGACCTATTATTCAAGAGGGAAATGGCATAATCAATCTATCATACTTGGCATGGGTGATAGAAAGGTTATACCATTTATCTCTTTTTATTGGCACACACATCCACACACGTGCACACACACAAGAAGAAGAGAGTTATAACGTCGTAGGAAACTATCTTAAAAGACGTTAAAGATTAGGTTATATGTAGACTTACATTAAATTAGATTTAGGTTTATTTTTAACTAGATTTACGTTAATTTAAGCTAGATTTAGATTTACGTTATATTAGATTAGATTTAGGTCTCCATAGACTGCGATGCCTGCATGAAGCGGGTGAAGAAAGCCCTCAATGGAATATAGGGTATTGCTGCCTTCACTCATGGTGGGCTCCGTCGATTCAAAAGTACTGGTGAAATGTCTTCAGAAGATAGGGAAGAAGGTGGATCTTCAGGGCGGCAAGAGTCACTACATCCCCGACACAATGACCATCTAAACAACCTCTAGTCATTAGACTTACGTTAAATTAGATTTAGCTTTATTTTTAGTTAGATTTACGTTTATTTAGATTTACGCTTATTTACGTTAGATCGAGTCCACGCAAGAATTACTTACGGTTTAGGGTTTAGAGTTAGACGAACAGTGAAAAGATCTACTGTGAAAAGATGTTAAGATGCTGTGAAGTGCTACAGCTAGAGAAGAGGCAAAGGGGTTTTTTCCACTACATGCAGTATCATGTAGACGTGGGTGTGTAGATTTCTTGTACCCACAAATATAGGTATTGACCAATAAAGACGAGATTATAACCCGGTGGTTCTGATCTCCGTGCACCTCTAGACCGAGGTGTGCGGGGATTGGACATGACTAGAGAATGTGAGGTAGAGAGAGAGAGAGAGAGAGAGAGAGAGAGAGAGAGAGAGAGAGAGAGAGAGAGAGAGAGAGAGAGAGAGAGAGAGAGAGAGAGATAAGACGAAGAATGCCAATAGAATATTAAATTTGTTGTCCAGGTTATAAGTTTTTTATCCTCATTATGAGTAGCGACGAGGATGTGGGACCGTCCAACCGAAACACCTATCTCTCAACGAGGGTCTTATGTCCTTGTAATCAATGCAAGCATGCTGTGCGACGGACAAGACGTGTTTCTTTGCAGCACGTTCGCGAATTTGGCGAGTTCGATCCATCTATTATAGATCGAGTTGTTGCCAATTATAACTCGTCGGACTCTGACGCTGGCCAACAAGAAGCAATCTTGCAACCCAATAGACGTGTTCGCAGGCGCTTTGGTCAAGCAGCATATGTGAGGCCACAAGATGTAGCCTCTGACAGCTCGGGGGATGATCATGCAGAGCACATTCCCAACGAGGCAATGTTTGAGCCCGAGATTGATGAAATGATCGAGACGATCATGGATTCAGAAAGGCTTATCTATGATGATATGAAAAGTGAAGCCGATACGCCATTGTATAATGGAGCACGTATATCTAGATTGAAAGCACTCCTGGTTCTTCTCAACATGCAGGCAAAGTTTGGATGGAGTGACACTAGCGTCACAACGATTTTCAGGTGATCTATTACAATTAGTTTACTTTAATAGAACTCTAAATGTATAATAATCTGATAGATTTTTACACGACTGTATCATATTTTTATGTTGTGTAGATTGCTGAAAGAGCACATACTACCAGCTGACAATGTGATGCCAGATTCCCGAGATGAAGCAAGAAAGATTTTGCGAAACTTGGGGATGGATTACAATTCTATCCACGCTTGTCCTAATGACTGCATTCTTTTCAGAGGGGAATACATAGACATGGAGAAGTGTCCGAAATGTGATTCCGAAAGATATCGAGTAGATCTCCACGGGACAAAAATTCCACAAAAGGTTTTGCGACATTTCCCTCTGCTTCCTCGCATCAAGCATTTCTTCGAATGTAAGTCCATGGCCGCCCTAGCATCATGGCATGAGGAGAATAAATCTTCGGATGGTGTGCTACGAATTCCTGCAGATTGCGTAGCATGGAAACATATAGATGGAACATGGTCGGATTTTGCCAGGGAAGCTCGAAATTTGCGCTTAGGCCTGGCTATGGATGGCGTAAATCCATTTGGTCAAAGATCAACATCTTACAGTGTATGGCCCGTTGTCATCGTCAACTACAACATTCCCCCGTGGTTGACTACGAAGAAGGGGCACCTATGGCTAAGCTTGATTGTGCCAGGGCGATATAAAGTGGGGAATATGGATGTGTATCTTCGTCCACTATTGGAAGAGCTACAAGAATTGTGGATTGGCATAGAGGTGGTGGATATGAGCCGACACACAGGACGACGGAATGCTTTGATCAGAGGCATTCTAATGTGGACCATGCATGACTATCCCGGGCTAACAGAATGCTCAGGTGATCTATTGACACTCCTCACTCAGACACTGTAAATCTTGTTTTTTCCCATAGTTGATCTATTATCATGTGTATACATGCAGGGCTTCAAACAAGCGGATACAGAGCATGTGTCACATGTGGACCTAGACTGAATGCACGTAGGGCACCCTCACTGAAGAAGCAAATATACGAAGGTCATCAAGCGTATCTTCCAGAGAATCATGTGTTACGCGACGGCTTTTTGGGAAGAGAGCCACCAAGGATGTCTGCACAAGCATGGTTAGAGCAGAAGGAGATGTGCGATGACGGATTGCCTCCAGGGATGAAGAGACTATCTCTATGGTACGAGTTACCATACTGGCCCCGACTCATGATCAATCACTTGCTCGATCTAATGCACATATTCAAGAATGTGGGTAATCTACTATGGGACCATTTGACCGGCAAGAAAGATAGTTTGGGAGCCAGAGTTGACCTTAGAAATGTGGATCGTATGGAGCAATATTGGCCGCAAACAACGTCTGATGGATCGATAAAACTCCCTGAAGCACCATGGATTTTCACAGGAGCCCAAGAACGCAAAGTAAAAGAGACCATTCGATCTTTGCGGACCCCCACTTGCGTAATGCACTCGCTCCGAACGTGTTTTACTAAAGAAGGAAAGCTTACCGGTTTGAAGTCACACGATTGGCATAAAATGTGTCAGGTACGTTCATAGTGGACTTTAATATCATTGCATAAAATGTGGACTTTAATATCATTGCTGCACATACTTTACAGTTTATTTTACCGGTTGCCATTGAGGGATGTTTGTCTCTCGACATCCGTAACACAATCTACAAACTTGCAAAGCTGGTGCAATGGATCTCACAAAAGGAGATCAACGTAGACTCCATACCCTTCACCAAACTAAATGCTGCGGAGCTTGTGTGCATGTTTGAGAAACATTTTCCTACTACAATGCTAACCATTCAGGTGCATCTTCTTGTTCACATAGTTGATGAGGTGGAAATAGCTGGCACAGTTCATTCCAGATGGATGTTCTTCTTAGAGCGTTTCATGAAAACGCTTAAGGGATATGTGTGTCAAAAGGCACGTCCGGAGGGTAGCATGGCAGAAGGTTGGTTGGTATCAGAGTCCCTAGTGTACATTGGAGAGTGGCTAGACGGATTTGATAAATCCCGGGACATGCTATGGCGAACCATAGATGATGAGCGCATATCTGGGATTGTCATGTGCAATCTCGGTGTTGAGAAGAAGATGACGGAAGATCTAGAGGCTAAAATCAACCGATTTTGCATGCTTCACAATCCAGTGATGCAAAAGTGGATTTCACAATATGAGGATGCAAAGCAAGAGCGACAAAGGGCACGAATCGAGTGGAGA
This sequence comes from Adiantum capillus-veneris, assembly GCF_014529385.1. Lineage (NCBI taxonomy): Eukaryota > Viridiplantae > Streptophyta > Polypodiopsida > Polypodiales > Pteridaceae > Adiantum > Adiantum capillus-veneris. The sequence goes on along the minus strand of NC_140936.1, from coordinate 16,728,543 downwards.
CGGGGAAGACGACCACCGATGCACTATCCAGCGGTTCTGGAGAGCCTACCAACCTTCATGAGCTTAAGATGGTTGCACAACCAATTGAAAAGCGCACAACAATGCGGTAACGAAGTGACTGAAGAAGAGTGGGAGTACTCTCGGGGTTGCGCGACCAAGGTAAGTTTGCAATGTACGACTAGCAAGTGACTTTATTTATAAACGTTTGAACGGCCACTCATAATCTTTGTTCGTTGTAGTATAAGTCATACACAGCAGCATGGTGTAAAGGTCGACATTTTAGGGTGGAACGAATCGACAAAAAGCGTTTTACTCAAGATTGTGGAATCATGGCAAAATTTGAACAGTCTAGTCGACGACGTTCCTCTGATGCAGATCCTGTGGTGGCGGAACTCACTTACTTCGGCACGCTGCAAGAGATTTTGAGGATCGATTACAGAGGATTTTTTGTCGACTTGTTCGACGTGCAATGGTTCAAGATAATCATGGAGGGTCGCAACGCTACTGTGCGTAGAGGAGAGTCTGGTTTTCTTGAGGTGGATTCTACTAAGAGACACTTTCGTACTACCCGAGCATTGTGAACAAGTAAGTATGTAAATAGTTAACATCCCCCTTTTACAAGTTATGTGCTTGAAAGCTCTCATGTAAGTTATGTGGCTCTGGCAGGTAATATTTCATCCTACAAAGTCTACATCAAACTGGTGGTACGTCATAGAGGTAGCCCCTCGTAGTGCAAGGACGTATGAAGGCTACCATGTGCCAATCACAACAACATCAATGGAGGAGATCAGAGAAGATGCTCAATCAGAAGCCGCTGCGGTGGTGCCAGACGAGCATCAAGATGCTACTACTCTATATGGGGTGCATGCAGAGGAGCTACAAAATGAAACAGAGGATATGTGTTTAAACGGAGAGCTCTATATAGATATAGGAAGTTATGCTGAGTTATGCGAGGATGAGAGAGAGATCTCTTAAAGCCACAAATATTGTATTTGAACAATTTTGCTCCGTGTTGTAAAAGATCTGGCTCTCTAAGTACCTTCCATGGTGTATAACGCTCTTTTCTACTGGCGCTCACATCTTTTGATTGAAAATTCTGAGTTTTCGACTTGCCTCTTCTATCACTCAATTCATTGCGTCATTGTATTTATATGCGTCATTACGTCATTGTATTTAATGGTCTTCGCGTCATTGTCTACTCTATTCATTCAATATTAAGTTTAAATATTCGTGTGTTTAATGCAGGTATGGATGATGAGGAGTTTCTTTCTTCTTTGTCACCGCAACAGAGACAGTGGTACGTGGAGCGTCATCGCTCTGGCGCATCATCGTGCGTTCCTACTCCATCCGCATCTCCCTCTCTTTCGGAGCATTCGGCGCGCTCCGAAGCTTCGGCGTCGACGAGACGAGCTTCACACTCGTCTAGACACCGGCGCTCTAGTGGTGGCGGTGGCGGTTGTTGTGGGGATTCCGCCACCGATGCCTCCACACCGCCTCGTGTTCGACGAGGCTCTTTACCCTCCCCTTCTTTGCCCGCCCCCACACCAGCCACAACATCGCCATCTATGCCAGGTTTTGCACGACTGACTGTTCCTAGAAGCTACACACCTCTACCTACTCCGCCAGGAGCCACCCCACTCGACACTCCTCGCTTTGAGGCCCAGACGTCGGTGGAGACACCTGACGTCCGTACCCCCATCGACACGCCGCTAGAGACCCCTGCCGGGACACCCAGGTTCACGCGTCACCGGTCAGAGGGCTTGCCTTACTCCGTCGACATCAGCGGCGGCATCATCATGGATGATGACGGCAAGAAGGTGATCTCGTGCATGCGTGGTCTTTGCTCTCAGCTGTTTAGACACTACATACTAAACAAATGGAGTGAAGTACCAAGTGATTTAAAAAACAGAGTCATCAGCATACTTCATGATGAGTTTCCCGTTCCAACACGGGATCAGCGCTTCAATGAAGACCTGATGAAGATTCGAATGCGCGAATACTGCAAACACAAGCGTTCCGAAGTGCAAAAAGCAATCAAGAATGGGTGGAATAGGCCAGATTGGTTGGCCAAAGAAGATTGGAAGAATGCGAAGAAAGCAGCGTGCGAGAATCCCGACAAGTGGAAGCAACAAAAGGATGTAGCCAGAGCGCGAGTAGAGGCAGGGAGCTCGCACCACTTGGGGAGCGGTGGATGGGCATCATTTGAGGCCGATTTTGTAAGTGTTTTCACATTGCTCTTTATGTTCGATAGTTTAGGGTTTATGAGTTTTTTAGTTCTAACATAATGAAATCTTTGTATGTTTTGACAGTGGTCGATGACAGGACGTGATCCCACACCGTACGAGCGCGAGTACGCAGGCAGGAAGGGCTTAAACGCCCTGATGGACATTCTCAGTTCTCGCGGCGGCATGGTTAGTATTAGGGTTTACTCTTTTTTATTTTTTGTATTGTTTTATAAATGTCGTTATATGTTTATACTTACTGAAAGCTGTCTTATTGTCTTTTTTTGCAGAATCCGACAGATACGCCGCTTGGACGCGATGAGACGTCTGACTAGACGACGTCAGTTTAGCCGTAGCTAGATAGCATTAGTTTAGGGTTTCTCATAGCTTATGTATCATGAGACGGATTTTATACGTCTTTTTGAACCATGTATATTATTACATTTGTCACCGCAGTTCCTTTTGCCAATCAATTCTTTATGCCTATGATGTTGTACAATTGTCATTATTACATTTGCCAATCAATTCATTTTGCCTATGATGTGTACAATTGTCAATTTTGCAAACAATGCGTCTTGTGGGTGACTATTTTGGGTCTATTATCTACCCTTGCACTTTTTTTAAAAAGTGAATCAAGTACAATATGGTTGATGGGTGAATGCCCTGCCACCAAAAAAAAATTCTCTCGGGCGTCGCTATAAGCGTCGCTATTTATGGCTCTGTAGCGTCGCTATGAGCGTCGCTATAGTCTTCTGTGTAAACGTCGCTATATGCGTCGCTATGAGCGTCGCTATATAGCAACGCATATAGCGACGCCTATAGCGACGCTCTCGTAGCGACGCTCATAGCGACGGTTTTAGCGACGCCGGGGGTTATAAAAACCCAGTGTATTTCCGTCGCTAACAGCGTCACAAGAGCACACAACCTCTTGTAGTGTTTAATTTCCTCATTTATTTCAAGCCATTGTAATATTTGTAATGGGTTACCGGCTCAATGGGAGTTCCAAGATGTAAAGAATAGGTCAATTAGTGCATATGCTACATATTTAGTAAGTTGTGGAGCCCTAAAGGCCTTGGGCATTGGGACATTGCATATTTTTACCCGAGGTATATAAGGCAGTGTGTAAATGAAATTAGGGTTCTCAAACTCATTTGTTGAGACCACTCTTGGTGAGAGCTCATGAGGTGTGTGGCTATGGAGTCCTTGAGCTTCTCCTTGCTCATGTGACTTGATTAACACTAATCAAGGCTTGATTCTCTTTCACTATGCCTCTCTTATACTTCTTATGATTATTAATGATGCTTTGATTAGCTAGATCCTAACTAATTAGTGGTTAATGCCACTCTAATCTTGTGTGATTGACCTCTAATTATTTGTGTGTGCATATAGGTTTGGTTGGAGTACAGATGATCAATAGATCTATGTGTGTGCACTTGTGATTAGTGTGTTTCATGATAGGATTAGTGATGTGTGTGTCTTTGCAATCATTAGTGTGTGTGATTGCGTTGATTTGAGGTGAAGAGAAGTGGATGTGGATATTGCCAGACATCGTGGCTTAGCTCCTCCATAGTCCATGAAGCTCTCCTCATAGAGTTATAATTTGTGTTTCCATGATTAGCTCACTAATCAGTGAGTGTTTCCATGGCCTAGCCGAGTAGCTCATCCCTTTGGATTGACAATTATTGTTGGTCATTGGAGCTATGCTACGATGGTGCCCCCAATACCAGGACTAAACCTGATACCTATCAAAGCTGGACCTAGTAGGTCACCCTTTATGTTCCATTTAGACAATACCTATTGCTACTTGTGTTTGTAGGCTAGCAATCTAAAAGCATGCTTTGGTGATACAAAAAAGAATGTCCTTGCGGTTCATGTATGTAAAAATAAGGATTATAAATGAAATTGAGGAGGGAAAGAAACTCTTTGTTCTAAAGACATTTCAAAAGTGAAAGAGGCATCATTTAAAAAATGAAATAGACATCAGTTTGGAGACGTGAGAGTGGGGTGCGGTAGGGCCAAAACGGGTTGGAGAGGTGGTTCAATAGTAAGAAGCCCTCTCTCTCTCTCTCTCTCTCTCTCTCTCTCTCTCTCTCTCTCCCCCCCCCCCCCCCCCCCCCACACACACACACACACACAAACATTGTGTTTCCACCCAAACCTACAGCAAGGAAGCTCCATAGCCATAACACTGTGTGTGCATGTGTGTGTGTATGCACAGTCGGATTTGTCATCAGAAAGCTACATAGCGATAGCTCTCTCTCTCTCTCTCTCTCTCTCTCTCACACACACACACACACACACACACACACACACACACACACACACACACACACACACACACACACACACACACACACACACACACACACACACACACACACACACACACACACACACACACACACACACATACACACACACACACACACACAAAATTACATGAGGTCTTTCAACTCACTCATCTATTAAATTTGACAAAAACAAACCTAGTTGATAATTATTTTGGGATCCCCTCATCTACATCTCTATTAAACCGCCCATTACATGATCACACAAACAGCTGTCGCAGTAAAAACAGGTGTTTGGACGCTCTGCTAAAGGTAAGATACGAGTCGCCAAGACTACCCCATACTCCCGGGTGCGTGGAGTACTGTTAAAATATCCTCTTAATAGATGACAATAACTACGATACAAAAAAATCTTATGAGGTGGAAGGAATTGGGCTAGCAGGTATAACCGCTCAGAAAAACCTGGCTTCAGTGAATGTTCTATGTAATAATACTGTGGCCCTAGGCCCAGAGCCTTAGTTACCATCACCAATCTGATATTGTTCCTAAAATGCTCGCGACCCCAAAGGGTTACACGAGTCACTCAGTTCTGATATGTCCACCATTTAGTTTGGGAAACAGAGGTTCCTAATTGCGGGAATAGATGAAGTTCATAACGGAGTAAAGTAGCTCTCCAAGTAGATTCACCTGATTGATAAAGGTGAGCTGTTGCTATGGAAAAAACCAGTTCTTGACTGTAAGCCATTATAGGATAAATACACCTGAGGAGCAGATAAACTGATATGTAAAAAACTCGAGAATAGTTACTCCATATTGATACCATGGACGTGGTTGTGTATACATGTCATCTGGCTTTTATAGACCCACCTTTTGACTTCGAGACAGAATTGGAAATAATAAATGATCACCTAAAATTTCTGTTGCTAAGTAGTGCATCTCACACCGTTAAGATCAGGGCAGGCATACTGTACCCTAGTGGATGGCTGCATGACATAAGCTAATTGTAACGTTCTGTTGAATTGGTAACGGGTCGTGTAGGATCAACCTGGGCTAGGTACAAAGAGCTCCTAATAGGTTACGAACCGGGTAACACCCGCATAAGTTTTTTTGGTTGCCATGGTGTAACTTGGTACTATATGACTTGACCTTGCTATTAATTTAAAAAATCTCTATACACATAAGAAAACTCAGTAGCATTTTAAAGCTTCTCTGCATTTAGTGTCGGGCTTCCTGCAACACGCCTCCGCCTGTGCTAGGGTTTAGTTTGCAGGTGATTGCAGCAGCGAGTGTGGGGGGCGACTTTGTTTGGAACAACCGGATCTTTTGTTGGGGATAATCCAGGAGTATATGGCCCGTATGGGCACCCTCGAGTGTGGGCAGCTGGTCTGAGTCTGTGGCGGATCTTCTTATGATTTGATTCAGCAAATATAAAAGCCTCTTGAAAAGTGAGTACTCTTACTCACTTAGCATCGTGCTGTATTCACCTGTGCGTGCATTCTAAACTGTGTGGGTTAGAAGCTATTTTCTGCTGTGTGCTCAACATGCCGAAAAAAAATGGGAAGGAGATTGTGGAAGCTTCTTCGTCTCCTAATCTACTGGTTAACAAAAAGTCTTTCTTGCTCTCGAGAATGTCTAAAAATACTGTGAAGCTATGCTGAAACCGTTTTGAAAGGCTGTGAAAAAACCAGTAATTAGTTTAAAAAAAAAAAAACCCTGTTTTGGAAACTGACCTTTCTGGTTTATGGGGCAAAATATGAGTAGTAATATTTGTTTGCTTTGGGAATGATGCAAGTTATGGTTCTCTTTGACTAATGATGTAAAGGTCCATGAAATAAGCGGAATGGGGAAGTAAAAACCTGGTTATGTAAGCTAGTTGTTTTGGATGGGATAAGTTTGACCCTATCGGCTAAGAAATACTATGTCTTGAGTATGTCTAAATATATGGTAGGATTTAGGATTGGACTGCATTATGTTTGGTTGGAAAAGGTAAGGTTAGTTGGTGATGATTCTAATTTTTTGTTAAAAAAGCTACTTGATAGCAGAAATGTATGTATAGCAGGTCTTTGTATAGAGCCAAAAATTCACAAATAATAATAAAAAAAAGCTCAAAACAGTGAGCAAGTAATGGTCGGAGACCTGTGTCAGCTGTAATACTAAGTAGTTCGGAGTACACTGTGTACATTGGCTGACCTCAGACTGATTCAATTCATAGTACAGGTACTGAAGTTTTGGAATTGTCTAAAGAGACTTTGAATAAACTGAAAACTGTTTTCAGATTTGTTGCCTTATTGGCTGAGACTTTGTAGGTATTATATGTTTTTTACTCACTCGTTTTTACCGTATTACAGCACAAGATGGGAAGATTAGTGAAAGGTTCTTTTGCTAATCACTGATTCAGCTTATTGACAGATTTCTGTTGGCTGGGGCTGTTTGACCTTGGGTAATTCAAATAAAATAAGCTTGAAATTATACTTATAAATAACACAAAACAATGAGATGATGGTTTGGTTACCTTGGTGAGTTGTAATACCGATGTGTTGTAGTGCTCTAGGTAAGGTAACAAATCCTGGACTGATTTGGTTTTTCTTACTGAATCCAAAAAAGGTTATTCTGAAGTTACTGATTATTGGTGTCAGATATGTAGCCCTACCTTCGGATATTGTGTAGTAACTAAGTGGCATCATATACCGGTTGTGGTAGATAACTGGTTTTATATTTACTCGATGGTTTTTTACCATAGTGCATCACAAGTGATGTATATTAGTAAAAGTTTCCGGTTGCTGTTCACCAATTTAGCATAGGGACCGATTTCTACTGGCCATAGTATGTTGGACCCTCAGGTATTCAATAAAAATGTGTGCTTGCCATTGTCTGCTCACCTTTTTGTCAAGTATACTTTAATTGGTCTTTTCCTACCACTTTGCTGTATATACAACAAAAAGCTTCTAATGGGTTGGTTTAAAAGGGACTTGATACGATGAAGAATATCATAATTTTTTCCTTAAGATTAATCCTAGCTTAAGACTTTTATATCACTTCTTTCTCGGATGATGTCTGAGCTTGCTCTAAGGGACTGAGTCATCTAGTGCATTTTGGTATGCAATTTATAGCTGGCTTAGGGCAGCAATATGTTGAACATGACATAATAACATTGTTATTTCTTGATTAAGGAAGCGTATATCTAAACAAAAAGGAGTGATTCTCTGGTTTATTGGTAAATACTTAAGTTTTTTGGTGGATATCTCAGCTTGGTTATAAATTGGTTCTTCAAACAGTTTCAGTTATATATATATATATATAAGATACAAGAAAGTGGTGGTCTTTAATAAACTCAGATCTGGCTCGAGATTGCTCGTGCATAACTCTATAGTGTGAAATTCTCTTCAATCTGTTTAGGAAAGAATTACTCTTTTAATCTCCCTAATATACTCCTAAAATCTTAGGATCGGTAAAAGAAAGTTTTTTATTCAAGAAATATATCAGATATTTAGCAGTTCTATGGGGTTTATCAATTTCCTTATCAGATTGGCAGAAAGCCAAGTAACTTTTTTTATCTAAAAGAACAAAATACAAGTTAAGAACTATGTTTTTTTTATGGTTACATGGATAACAGCTGGGATGCCCAGCATCACCTGCGTACAGTCACGTGCTAACGAATTGTTTTCTTGTGCCTATGGGTGCAGGTGAGGGCTACCTTTCTTGATTAAAACGTTCTATTCTTAACAAATGGTGGATCTCTTATTGTGATGCAAAATTTTCCAGACTTTGGGTTTGCGGATTCCTAAGCTATATTCTGTTATCTTCATTACCTTGTACAAAATTTATTTTCAACTACTAATAGATTATTGTACAAAATCCATTGTACTTTTCTAGAATTGTTGGTCTGTGAACAGTTAGTGTTCGTTTGCGTATATATATATATATATATATAGATTTAGAACTGCTACACACACAATAAACGCAAAAGAGAGATTGACTTGGTGTTGATCTCTCTTAGACAATGACTCTAGAAACTTTCGCCTATTATAGTATAATTTTTATACTCTAATAGGTTGGGGTGCTATCACATAGTCTCAGTGGTTTTTTTTAACCTGACTGGTGAAAGGTTGCTAGCACTACCATTCCACTTTATATTCATGTTTCTCACTTTACTTTAAATACTATCATTTACATGATCTATTACTTCTATTAACAAGGTTGTGGGAAAGCTCACTGCAAGAATTAAAGTTTGCTCTGACCCAGAAAAAAGAGCTCTGATTTCGGAGAAGTTACGACTCGCTAAAGAAATAGAAAAGACCTTCCCTCATATCTCACTTAGGATTAGGTCTTATCTACATAGGGCTGTAAAATTCAAAAAGATGTAACTCTTTGTGTTAGATCTTCAGGTCTATACCTCTCTTCCAATACTATGGAATTCTAACTACTGATAATTTTGCAGATTGTTTCCCTTTCCCAAGGGCTCGCTCTTCTTGTGGAACCCCTTTCCCTTGCCTCTCTTCTTGTACTAAAATGTATACAAGATAGAGAAGCCTCTACCCTAATTTATGATGCCTCGAAGGAGTCTAGTCTGTCTCTTGTCCAACTTATTTCTTTTGACCTATGGGTTAAAGTACTAGCACTTCTTGTACAAAATAAATCTGATGGTATCAACCTTTTGATGGAATTTACTTCGAATTTGGCTGGACTTTCCAAAGCACATATTCAGGACTTAGCATCTTTCTCTTCCAAAGGCTCTAAACTGGCCAATCTTCTTAGAAAATTTTGTGGGCTTAGTCCTATCTTTGTTACGGCTCCCTCTACGCCTATAGTCCCTCCACCGAATAGCCTCTTTTGTAGAGATGTAGCTGCATTAGAAGCGGTAAAAGAATTTTAGAAAGACCTTTGTTCACTCGGTGGAGCTTCGCTTTTGGACATGGTATCGAACGTTTCTAGGGCCTTTCCTTTTTTACCTTTATGACAAGTTGAGGTAGAATCCTTGGGGGTAGAGCACAGGCTGTGGATGTTCCCGAATAAAGGATTTCTTGCACCCATATCCATGGAAACCTAGGTCTTCCTTGCCAACTTGGCCCCTGCTACTATTGAGGAATGCAAACTTAAAGTTCTGAAAGGGATCCAGCTCTTGGACAAAGAGGATTTGATTAAAGCTCCTTTCAATATGAGTTTCCTTAATGATAAAAAATGTAGTTTGAATACAAGTTTATATGCAAGAACTAAAGGAGTGATGACCTTTAGTAAAAGTAATGTTGATTACTACACCGAGACAGTGTGGAATGTGTTCAGGCCTTACCTTAAGTGTGCTTGCAGATTCGTAGACCCCAAAGCTGCTTGCGAGTCAAGCATAATTTGGTTTGACCATGCTATTTGGTATACCCTCAACAATCTGCCTAGTATCTTTCCTGATAAAGCAGAAGAATTTCACCTTTCCCCCTTTTGCTCTTGGCTTGGTGGACAAGCGAAGGATCTGGTCTTAGCTCAAATTGCCTTTATTTAGTACATATCAATTATGTGTGACACACTTGAAGAGCTTGGATCGGATGGGTGTGGTACTTTGCTAACCACTTATGGCGGCTTTAAAGGTATCAAAAGTATGGTTGGGCAAATCAAACCGAATATTGAAGAGGATGAATCTCAAGTTTCCAAACATCCTAATACTCTTGTCTCTCCGGCGGTGTCTTACACCTCTTTCTTAACTCCCTCCTCGAGTGAATCTGTGTTTGGAAGAGGAAGAGGTTGAAGTTATGTGAGAGGTAGGGGAAGAAACCTACCAATTAGAAACCTTTTGGATATGTAATATGCAGGATTGAAGGATTGCGTGCGGAAGACGTTACCTACCTCCAAAGGAAGAAGCGTGTAAAAAGATTATCTCACATTGCTTGTTTACGAGCAAGATTTTGGATTTCTTTACTCCCCAAGCTATTTTCTCAGAATGTTTTGGACATATTTTTGGATTGAATTTATTACTAAAATATGTGATGATTGGATGGAAATACTTGCCGCCTATTAAGAATCTTTTTAATTCAAATGAATTTCTCCATAATAATGAGATACCTATCTGCTCTTGTCATCTATTTCAAAAATTCTGTAAAAACTTCACTGACTTTGGTTTACATGTTTGTACATCTAACTTAGAAATCATTTTAGATCCACAAGTAAGGAGCCTCTTGAGTAAAGGCTTGAATCATATTCCTCCTTTTTCGCTAAATCCTCAAAGTACCTTATTGGCACTACTTGAATGCCTGGCCGACTTGGCCTTAAAACTCCAACTGGAGGTGGAAGTTCACTTCCAACTTACTTCAACACTCAAAAGAATTTTTTGGAAAAAGATCAGTCTTATGCCACAAGTATGGCTAAGCACTGATACTACCTGGCTTACGCCTAAAATGAAGACCTCTATTTTTGACACAAAAAAGAAATGACTCATTATTGGCCTAGATAAAGCCTCAAATACCGCGTCCTTTATATGTAAAAAATTAGCATTCGAGGTTGCCAATACAAGACTTAATAGTAAGGACTTTCTTAAACTTGAGAACTCTCCGCTTTGTGTAGCTACAACATTGAACAATGAATTACCAGGACTCGGGTATAGTCCCAACTCTCTGAAAATTTTTGTACTCTTCCCAACATATAAGAATCATAAGCATAAATTTAGATGGATTTCTGACGCTTCCAAAAGCCCGTTCTCTTGTGTTACGAATGATATCACCCACTGCTTAACTTTTGTTCTACTAGAAATCGAAGATATCAGTGCCATCAAACACAGAGATATAAAGAGATTCAGAAATAAAAATTATTGCCCTTTTTGGGTCATAAAAAACACAGCTGAGATGTTTATCAACCTCCCAGAAAGCATTTACTCTATCTTCACGGCAGACATAACTCAATGTTATGAAAATATCCCTTTAGATGGACCGTATGGGCTTGTTTATACCTTATCTTGTCTTATAAAGATTGCCTTTGTCCACAGAAAGGAGCTTGGGTATACTTGCATCTCACAAAAAGGGAATAAAGGATGGGTAAAAAAATCGAATAAATCTGCACCTTTCATCTTTAAAGAGGATGATTTATATAAGTATATCTTTTGGCTACTTAATAACAGTTGTATCCAATTAGATGATACCTACTACAAACAAACTCTAGGGATCCCAATGGGTTTTTCATGCTCTACGATTATGTGTAATCTATATCTCTGTTACTTTGAATACCAATGGCTCCTAAAAACATTAAATAACCCAGCAAGTAATTCGTTACTCACACACTTTGCACATTCATTCAAATTTATGGATGACATGTGTAGCCTCAACAATCCCATGTTTGAGATTACTCTTAATGATATATATCCACCTTGCCTAAGTATTGAACCTACATTCTGTGAGAGAGTTCTATGGCAGGATAAATGGATCATTTCCAGGACACACTTTTGGAATATTGAGTTTACTTTAACTCCCCCATTTTTGGGAAATTTTTATACTTGCTTTTTTTGGAAAAGAGAAAAGCTTAAGCTCGTGTCCTCCGAATTTACAAAGAAAAAAAGCAATAGACCTTTCAAGAACTCTCTACACACCTGTCTAGGAATGCTTTTTCTTATAATGTATGCCTCTTCTGACTATTTTAGAGCATATGAAGAAATCAATACTTTGATTACCAAGTTCATTAATAATGGGTTTACAAAAAAAAAACCTTGTTGCATGTATCTGCAACTCGCTAGAAAAACACAACTGGACCTACCTTAAGTTTGCCTTACAAAATTTGATAAGTCTAGTTAAAAATGAACAAAATCTATCTACAGCATCGCATGTTGCAAAATAATATAAACACTTCCTGAGGTAGTAGGCCCCTATTCTATGGGGTCTACTACCTCATAGGATATGGTGCCTGGGAATGGGTGGGCGCGCGCGCACGCGCACACACACACACACACACACACACACACACACACACACACACACACACACACACACACACACACACAAAATTACATGAGGTCTTTCAACTGACTCATCTATTAAATTTGACAAAAAGAAGCCTGGTTGATAAGTATTTTGGGATCCCCTAATCTACATCTCTATTAAACCGCCCATTACATGATCACACAAACAGCTGTCGCAGTAAAAACAGGTGTTTGGACGCTCTGCTAAAGGTAAGATACGAGTCGCCAAGACTACCCCATACTCCCGGGTGCGTGGAGTACTGTTAAAATATCCTCTTAATAGATGACAATAACTACGATACAAAAACATTTTATGAGGTGGAAGGAATTGGGCTAGTATGTATAACTGCTCAGAAAAACCTGGCTTAAGTGAATGTTCTATCTAATAATACTGTGGCCCTAGGCCCAGAGTCTTAGTTACCATCACCAATCTGATATTGTTCCTAAAATGCTCGCGACCCCAAAGGGTTACACGAGTCACTCAGTTCTGATATGTCCACCATTTAGTTTGGGAAACAGAGGTTCCTAATTGCGGGAGGAGATGAAGTTCATAACGGAGTAAACTAGCTCTCAGAGTAGATTCACCTGATTGATAAAGGTGAGTTGTTGCTATGGAAAAAACCAGTTCTTGACTGTAAGCCATTATAGGATAAATACACCTGAGGAGCAAATAAACTGATATGTAAAAAACTCGAGAATAGTTACTCCATATTGATACCATGGACGTGGTTGTGTATACATGTCATCTGGCTTTTATAGACCCACCTTTTGACTTCGAGACAGAATTGGAAATAATAAATGATCACCTAAAATTGCTGTTGCTAAGTAGTGTATCTCACACCGTTAAGATCAAGGCAGGCATACTTTACCCTAATGGATGGCTGCATGACATAAGCTAATTGTAACGTTCTGTTGAATTGATAACGGGTCGTGTAGGATCAACATGGGCTAGGTACAAAGAGCTCCTAATGGGTTACGAACTGGGTAACATCCGCATAAGCTTTTTTGGTTGCCATGGTGTAACTTGGTACTATATGACTTGACCTTGCTATTAATTTAAAAAATCTCTATACACATAAGAAAACTCAGTAGCATTTTAAAGCTTCTCTGCATTTAGTGTCGGGCTTCCTGCAACACGCCTCCGCTTGTGCTAGGCTTTAGTTTGCAGGTGATTGCAGCAGCGAGTGTGGGGGGAAACTTTGTTTGGAACAACCGGATCTTTTGTTGGGGATAATCCAGGAGTATATGGCCCGTATGGGCACCCTCGAGTGTGGGTAGCTGGTCTGAGTCTGTGGCGGATCTTCTTATGATTTGCTTCAGCAAATATAAAAGCCTCTTGAAAAGTGAGTACTCTTACTCACTTAGCATCGTGCTGTATTCACCTGTGCGTGCATTCTAAACTGTGTGGGTTAGAAGCTATTTTCTACTGTGTGCTCAACATGCTGAAAAAAAATGGGAAGGAGATTGTGGAAGCTTCTTCGTCTCCTAATCTACTGGTTAACAAAAAGTCTTTCTTGCTCTCGAGAATGTCTAAAAATACTGTGAAGCTATGCTGAAACCGTTTTGAAAGGCTGTGAAAAAACCAGTAATTAGTTAAAAAAAAAAAAACCCTGTTTTGGAAACTGACCTTTCTGGTTTATGGGGCAAAATATGAGTAGTAATATTTGTTTGCTTTGGGAATGATGCAAGTTATGGTTCTCTTTGACTAATGATGTAAAGGTCCATGAAATAAGCGGAATGGGGAAGTAAAAACCTGGTTATGTAAGCTAGTTGTTTTGGATGGGATAAGTTTGACCCTATCGGCTAAGAAATACTATGTCTTGAGTATGTCTAAATATATGGTAGGATTTAGGATTGGACTGCATTATGTTTGGTTGGAAAAGGTAAGGTTAGCTGGTGATGATTCTAATTTTTTGTTAAAAAAGCTACTTGATAGCAGAAATGTATGTATAGCAGGTCTTTGTATAGAGCCAAAAATTCACAAATAATAATAAAAAAAAGCTCAAAACAGTAGCAAGTAATGGTCGGAGACCTGTGTCAGCTGTAATACTAAGTAGTTCGGAGTACACTGTGTACATTGGCTGACCTCAGACTGATTCAATTCATAGTACAGGTACCGAAGTTTTGGAATTGTCTAAAGAGACTTTGAATAAACTGAAAACTGTTTTCAGATTTGTTGCCTTATTGGCTGAGACTTTGTAGGTATTATATGTTTTTTACTCACTCGTTTTTACCTTATTACAGCACAAGATGGGAAGATTAGTGAAAGGTTCTTTTGCTAATCACCGATTCAGCTTATTGACAGATTTCTGCTGGCTGGGGCTGTTTGACCTTGGGTAATTCAAATAAAATAAGCTTGAAATTATACTTATAAATAACACAAAACAGTGAGATGATGGTTTGGTTACCTTGGTGAGTTGTAATACCGATGTGTTGTAGTGCTCTAGGTAAGGTAACAAATCCTGGACTGATTTGGTTTTTCTTACTGAATCCAAAAAAGGTTATTCTGAAGTTACTGATTACTGGTGTCAGATATGTAGCCCTACCTTCGGATATTGTGTAGTAACTAAGTGGCATCATATACCGGTTGTGGTAGATAACTGGTTTTATATTTACTCGGTGGTTTTTTACCATAGTGCATCACAAGTGGTGTATATTAGTAAAAGTTTCCGGTTGTTGTTCACCAATTTAGCATAGGGACCGATTTCTAGTGGCCATAGTATGTTGGACCCTCGGGTATTCAATAAAAATGTGTGCTTGCCATTGTCTGCTCACCTTTTTGTCAAGTATACTTTAATTGGTCTTTTCCTACCACTTTGCTGTATATACAACAAAAAGCTTCTAATGGGTTGGTTTAAAAGGGACTTGATACGATGAAGAATATCATAATTTTTTCCTTAAGATTAATCCTAGCTTAAGACTTTTATATCACTTCTTTCTCGGATGATGTCTGAGCTTGCTCTAAGGGACTGAGTCATCTAGTGCATTTTGGTATGCAATTTATAGCTGGCTTAGGGCAGCAATATGTTGAACATGACATAATAACATTGTTATTTCTTGATTAAGGAAGCGTATATCTAAGCAAAAAGGAGTGATTCTCTGGTTTATTGGTAAATACTTAAGTTTTTTGGTGGATATCTCAGCTTGGTTATAAATTGGTTCTTCAAACAGTTTCAATTTTATATATATATATATATATATATATATATAAGATACAAGAAAGTGGTGGTCTTTAATAAACTCAGATCTGGCTCGAGATTGCTCGTGCATAACTCTATAGTGTGAAATTCTCTCCAATCTGTTTAGGAAAGAAGTACTCTTTTAATCTCCCTAATATACTCCTAAAATCTTAGGATCGTTAAAAGAAAGTTTTTAATTCAAGAAATATATCAGATATTTAGCAGCTCTATGGGGTTTATCAATTTCCTTATCAGATTGGTAGAAAGCCAAGTAACTTTTTTATCTAAAAGAACAAAATACAAGTTAAAGAACTATGTTTTTTTTGTGGTGACATGGATAACAACTGGGATGCCCAGCATCCCCTGCGTAAAGTCATGTGCTAACGAATTATTTTCTTGTGGCTATGGGTGCAGGTGAGGGTTACCTTTCTTGATTAAAACGTTCTGTTCTTAACAAATGGTGGATCTCTTATTGTGATGCAAAATTTCCCAGACTTTGGGTTTGCGGATTCCTGAGCTATATTCTGTTATCTTCATTACCTTGTACAAAATTTATTTTCAACTGCAAATAGATTATTGTACAAAATCCATTGTACTTTTCTAGAATTGTTGGTCTGTGAATAGTTAGTTTTCGTTTGCGTATATATATATATATATATATATATATATATAGATTTAGAACTGCTACACACACACACACACACACACACACACACACCCACATAAACACTTTGTGTTTCCACCCAAACCTATGGCAAGGAATCTCCATAGCCACAACACTATGTGTGTGGGTGTGTGTATATGCACGGTCCACTTTGCCATCACAAAGCTAAATAGTGATCGCTCTCTCTCTCTCTCTCTCTCTGTGTGTGTGTGTGTGTGTGTCTCTCTCTCTCTCTCTCTCTCTCTCTCCCCCTCAGCAATGGACAATAACGCAGGAGATTATAGCTTGGGTGACTCACAGATACCGTCTAGCAACATGATGGGAGGCAGTTCAGCCATAGATAAACATACACAAATACATTCCATCCGTAGTTCTAGTGAGAAAACTCCCACTAATTGGCCTATGCCTCAGAATTATTTTCCTGCAAAAAAACAAGAATAGAGAAGCAAAGAAAGGCATCCGTCTTTTTCATGTGGATCACTACTAGCTAGGTTAAGGAGAAGAACACTTGCACATCTATGTTACAATGTTGGCGCAAGCGGAGTACATGACTGGGAATGAAGAAAAAAAATTTAAAAATAGCAGCTCTTGAACCATTGAATATTTTTTGAGCTCCAAAATTCAAATTTCATGAAAGCCAAAGACATCATTCTCTCAAGTGTACGCAACACTTTGACTCAGCTTAACGTTTCCCAATCAGCAAGTTAGATTTTTGTGAAAAAAACCTCTTTGACATCGATCTTGAACAATACCATAGGCATAACATCAGTGAACCAATCTATAATTGCTAATGTCTTGGGAATCCATCAAAGGAGCAAGTAGCTACAAGTTCTCGGCTAGAGAAAAAAGATAAGGATGAAGTCTTGCCATTGAGTGCTTGTCAGAGAGGAGGTAGCATTATCACCAATGAAACCAAATATTTGATGCATGATTCATCAGAGACTAGAGTTTCACCTAACAAGAAGGACATATGCAAGAATATAATTAGAAGGAAAAGTGTTTTCAACCATCATATGTGCATCTATTCAATGACTCTCAAGTACTACCTACTCTTTATAATTGTAAATTTTTTGGTACATTCTTAGGGCCAATTTGGTAGAGAAAATGCCAAATTTGGTATTGTACTATATGGTTGTAGGTGTGTACATCTCCTTACAAAAGTTCTACTATATATATAGTACCTAGGCCATTCCTTTTTACGTCCTTTTTACTAACAAAGCTATTTTGTATACAACCAAAGCCCTTGTGAATTACCAAA
Source organism: Adiantum capillus-veneris (assembly GCF_014529385.1). Lineage (NCBI taxonomy): Eukaryota > Viridiplantae > Streptophyta > Polypodiopsida > Polypodiales > Pteridaceae > Adiantum > Adiantum capillus-veneris. The sequence continues at coordinate 16,711,005 of NC_140936.1, read as the reverse complement.
TTTGTTGTTCAATTGGATCATAGTGATTCCAGAGACTATCTATATAGTACTAAAACCTCACTCTATAGTAGCAATGCCTCATGTATAGTATGAAAGTATCTGTGCAATACCAGAAGTGGTTTCTTGGTATAGTACAAAAGCATTCCTATATATCACTAAAGCCTTTGCAAAGTAGCCATTTTGGTACTCTTCCACATGGTATCAATTCTAGATGGTTTCAAAAGCATGAAGGTGGTATCAACTTTGACCTTTAATATATGGCAATGGTTGTATAGTACCCAAGACTCTATAAAATATGCAAATTTGGTACTTTTTTGCATCGTAGTAGTTCTATAAAGCACCAAACTCTTGAAGATACTACCAAATTTGGACTTCTTGTTAAGGTTCAGGCCAACAGGTTGCACACCCATCACACTAAACATACTAGCCTTATCTATTCTTCTGATAATGTAGAACAATAAGGAGTAGTGCAAAAACTCTAAATCCTCACTGAGAGCTCCACCTACACTCTATGTTTTCTCTTCTTCTCCCTTGCACTCTGCATGGACCACACACTCTTTAAGTGGTATCAAATTTGAAGGTTGCAGTGCTACTTCTCTTCTGGCATTTCCCTTCTCGATGAGCTTCACATTGATAACATATCAAATCTTAGAGCTTCCATGGCTATGGAGGCACTGTGAGCTTGGCACATAGAGCTCACACATCAAGGTGGCAAGGGGTTGCTATATTTAGTGGATTTGAGTATGCACACCAATGAAGTCTTTATTTATGATCGTGGATGGCACAAAGAAAATTCAAAATCTCAACCTTGGGGCTCGGGGAGTCAGCGCCCTCAAGGACAATTTTGAGGGAAGATTATTCCTTTTTGCCAAAATACCTTGGCTAGATGGCCATAAAAAAATGATCAAAAAAAGATTGACTAATGGCTAGTGGCCGGAGGTCAATGGGTAGTTTTTAATGGTGGTTGGCATTCAACAAGGCCGATAGTCAACTTCTAGGTGGACTTGGCTACACATGGATGGCTACACATGGGTGCATGGATGGTTGTCTCTCATGAGAGAGGGCAGCCCAAAGAGGCTACTTTACATCTATATACGGAGGGCCCCTTCTTCATGAACCATTACACATCCATATTGAAGGATAAACATCCCCTTGTATTCTTGCCTACCTACTCTAGTTGTCTATATCACCATCTAAGCTCTACCTTTAGAGCGCATAGACTCCATCACTTTATATTGGTGATAATCTAAATTTTTGATTTGCCACTAATCTACTTTGCATCGTATCTCTCTCTACTCTCCTTGAGAACCATAGTATAACACCAAAGTTTAGAATGCTAGAGCCACAATGTAACACCAATGTTCACAATTTCAAAAACATGCTCAGAGAATAAAAATTCTACAAAAAACAAGAGAAGACACTAGCCATCACAACCCAAGTCAGTGTAGACAAAAAGTGACTTTCCATTATATAGTATGTTTCATGTTACAAAATTTGAAAGTATAGTAGTTTTGGACTGTTTTCAGTCAAGAGGACCAAACCTATAAGAGTAACCTTCCATTTATATGAAATAATTGGAAAAAAAACTAGAAACATCATCTTCTATGTAAAAGATTGTTAGGTATGTCAAGCTCGTGGGCACAACCTATAGCAGGCAGTTCCAGTTTGCATGGACATTGCATGGCAAGCATGGAAAGCTATACATGTAAGGTTATTTCTCAATTAATCATAGCGTGTGTTTTATTTGCTACTAAATATCGACTCTCTCTCTGTCTCTCTCTCCCTCTCGTTCTCTACAACACAAATTCTCCTAGCCATGGCACCTCTTAGGTGCCACCCTCCATAGATTCCCAACACATCAACATATGGTATCAGAGCCCAGGTGGGCCACCAAGCAAGGAGGAGTGCGCTGACCTATAGCAATCTAAGCAAATCCACCTATAACATGTGCACTTTGGGATACCGATGAGCCTTCGACACATGATCATCTTCTCTTTTGGCCTCTACAACCCGTTGCAAGCAAACCTCGCCATCGCACACTATGTCATCTGCTATAGAAGCTCGTTTTTTTAATTGTGAGTTTCACACTACACACTATTTTTAATTGGCCGTGTTATTTGATGTCTTTGGCTTGAAGCAGCCTTTTTTCGAAAGCTTGATGGTCTTCAACCATGTGAAGTATAAGAGTTGAAAGCTGGGACACACATATTTGCTGTTTATGGTGACAATTTTTTCCAAGATGCAATTTACACAATTGAAGCTATATCAATCGAGTCCTTCAAAGATTTTGTAGAGCAACTGAGGGATATAGAAACACAACTACTAAAAAAGAGAAGCAAATTATGGCAGTTTGAGACCGAGTACAAAGAGTCACTTTACCATGAAGCATTGGAAGTTGAAGATTCACACATGGCATCAAATATTGACAAGTTTGACAATGGTGACCAATTCCAATTTACATCATCAGGTAGAGAATTTTTTGCTATCAAGCCTCTAGAAGCTTTTGACATTTCAAAGGAGAAAGTGTGAAAGTCCTGGGCAAATAGGTGGAAATGGTTGTATATGGCTGATGCAATTTTATAGACCCACCAAAAGGGGTTCAGAGTGAGCCAAGTGGCATGGAAGGTGAAGGATGTTCAAGGTGCACATTTTTTCTTTTGGTGATGAAGAGCTTGAAGTGTTGAGGGAGCTGATTCAAACGACTCATCAAATGGAGCTATGTATTTCAATATATGGAAGTTTGAAGCTAAAGTGGTTACAAATTAAGGACGGACAGGGCAGGTGACGACACGTGGTCAAAGCTAGTTTTAGAAGAGGGATGTGTAGAGCTTGTATTATGGAGTGCGTCGATCATTTCAGATCGACAATTAGAGTGCCGAATACTAGGTTACAAAGGTTGGAAGTTTTGGCAAGGACTGATTCTGAGCCGGTTTGACCCCTTTGGAAAATGTGCCATCTAAAGGTTTTTTGACTTCAACGGGATTTGTAGAGGTAGTGTGCACTGCATGGAGTTAATACGAAGTAACAACTCTCCATTTTGAGTCTCGAGCGCTAAGTTTATGGCCTGTCAAAATTTGGGTGCAGATGCCAGAAGGAAGGTGTCAGATGAATATTGCTCGTTTTTGTAGCCTCGGTTCAAGGTCTTGATAAAGTCAAGGTGCAGCCAAGATGGAGAGGTTGGAAATTGGCTAGCAAAGGTTTCACTTGTACTTGACGTCTTGGTCATCGGATAGGTGGGCATCAAGTTGTAAGAGATGGAAGTCGAGGGAAAAAATGGATATTTGGTTGTTTTTTCAAGGAGTTTTTGGTGCTTTGGAGGGTCATTGAACTAGGTAGTGACATGTGGTGGTGCATAACCCCACATGCATGGGCAGCACCCTGAACCTTGGTATATATATATATAGAAGCGTGGAGATCTCTTAGGCATCCCAAGGGGCTCCCTTGAGAGCTCATCGAGGTGGTGGCTATGGTGTTATACAACAATGGTGTTTTGGGCATTTCTCATCACCGTTGTGGGCACGAGCGGCAATTTTTTGTTGTCAACCACTATGTGGTGCTGTTATGGCCCTGTTGATGGCATTGTTTGGTTGCTGAATTGGCTAGAGGGCACCCCGATTGCAGGTTAATTCTCACGACTCTCCACACCCCCTGACTTTTGAAGGAAAAATGAGGAAAGGCACTAGCACTAGAGCTAGTGCCCCCCCCTTTAGGATCTTGAGGCGCATGCGCACGCACGCACGTGCACACACACACACACACACACACACACACACACACACACACACACACACAGAGAGAGAGAGAGAGAGAGAGAGAGAGAGAGAGAGAGAGAGAGAGAGAGAGAGAGAGAGAGAGAGAGAGAGAGAGAGAGAGAGAGAGAGAGAGAGAGAGAGAGAGAGAGAGAGAGAGAGAGAGAGAGAGAGAGAGAGAAGAGCCGATAAGACTACAAAGAGGCAATTTGCATGCAATATTTCTAAGTTGAGTGGACACTTGTCTGATGCTCATTCACTTGCTAAAAGAACCCTAGGAGAATCTGTAAAAAACAGCTTTTGTGCCCATTTTAGTGACTTTTTGCACGGGTTTTTTTGCAAGAGCCAAGGGGATGTGTTTTTCTGGTGGTAGCTTGCCGCACTTTGGAGGTGCTTTGGTTGTAAAGAGATATGAAGCAAGGTTCAATTTCCCCTCCTTTGTGTGGGTTTTTCCCTACCCCTCTCTATTTTTTTTCTTGCTCTGAGTGTGTGTTGGTGCCAATATAGGTTTGTGTTTGCGGACCATTGTGTGGTATAAAGAGCAAGAAATTGAGGTGTTGTGTGTGTTGGGAGTAGAAATGAATTGTCAAGGTCAAGTTGTGTTGTGTGATGGTCTTGTTGAGCGGGTTTGTGTTGCTCTATGTGAAAACGGTGGTTTCCATGCGGATTGTGTCGAGTTTTGAAGGTGAACTCTAGTGGATTAGGGCGTTGTGCATACCCTGGGCTATATGGAGTCATTTTATGTGTGTTCGAGATGTGTTCCCCTTTCCCTCTCTCCATCGCTAAAACAATTCAAGCCTTGTTTTCTACAAAATAATTCTTGCACATAAGTTTGGGGAAACAAGATTTCAATATGTTCATCAACTTATCTTTTCTAGAGAAGGACCATTCAATAAACTTGCCTTTCTTTTTAAGAGTTTGTAGAAACTCCTCAACATCTCAAGTGAACCAAGGCTCAATAGTGACAATCTATGGTATACATTCTTCCTTCATAGCCTAAAGGCCATCTAGAAGCTCATCCAAGCTCTTCAATAACGGCCCATTAACATCATTTGTGGCTCAGATGGCTTGTCAATTGGACACCTGGTCATTAATTGGTCACGATTTTGCAATTTTAGTCCGTTGTAAGTTGGCCCAAATTTCAATATGTACCAAATCCTTCCATATTGGATATACTCAAAGCTTTTTCTTTGTAGGTTCTGCATTCGCTTTCAAAACTTGGACTCAAATTTTTTGGCTTTATTTATCAAATTTTTATCACTGTTACGTTGAAAGGCAAGAAAAATTATGAAAATTATTATTAATTGGCCAAATTTTTCACCAAATTATTCCTCACATTCATATGTACATACTCTCACTATATGCATCTCACCCATCGTAATTGTCAATATGGATCAATATTATGCTTGATAAGAGTAAATATTCTCCTAAAAGTCAACAAAAATGCAAAAATTTAAGCATCAAAACACACTTTATACATTGTACACATAATTTCTCATCATCTTACAGCCTGAGATCTTTCAATATGCTGCTCCAGCTATGGTTACTTCTCCCTTTCCATTTTGAGTCATCATGGACAAAGGTTTGTGCGATGTGCATGGGCACAAACAATGTGTCTATGTAAGACCATGAAATGTGGCCCTATCATGCTGATGGAAGAGATGCATTGAGTAACATGATGACGTGCAAGATGTGGGTACTGAAACCAATTTTTTAGTGGTTTTTGTTGGCGAGGTTTTATCTATTTTGCATTTTCCAAACCAAAGTTTCCCGCTCTTTGATGGTTGGTTTGGATAGTATGATGGGTTGGTTACTGATTTGGCTTGGCCTAGCTTTAGGTGCTAACTTTAAGATTGGTTTTGAAGACTTGGAAGATGTTTGGTGGTCTGCTAATTATTGTCTTCATTGCCATGTCCGTACTTTGGCGGTTCTTGACTTGCTCAATTGGAATTCAGGAATCTATTTGTACGTGTTAAAGCCAAATGAAGCATTAAGTTGTTGGTTGGATTTTTGCCACTGTGTTGACTTTGGTTGAGGTGTTGTTGCTACTTGGAAACATGGCTTGATTGAGTTGGAAGATTTATTGGAAAGCAAGGCTTTGGGTATCCATATCTGCTACGGTTTGGTCTCTATGATTGATGTTTTTATCCAAACTTGCTTAACCTTTTTCCCATGAGTGCTTGTAGACTCTTGCGGTTGAATATCTATGATTACCCTATTTCATTCTCCTGAGTGAGGTTGTACTTCCCAAATATGATCTTTTTGTGCCAAGGATATAACGTACTATGTATCCATGATGTTGTACTTCATAATGTCATCCCGCCAATCTGGTACTGCTTTGTAAGTGCGCATGCATGAAACTCCTACGATGATTTCTTAGTTGAGATCCGTATTTTCCATAATGTGAAATTGATCTGGGTAGTTATTATCGGCGATATTAATTGAGACATTGGCTTGTCCCAAACTAACCTTTGTTCTTTTCTTAGCTATCTTTAGCTAGTTTGAAATTTTGAGATATGTAGAATACCTCATAGCATTAACGTACACTCCAATATCTACTTGTGCTCATTCTGTTGTTCCATTGGTGAGTTGGACATTGATGCGTACATCCATGCCTCCAAGCCATCTTTTCTTGATTTGGACTGCTACAATAGGGGGAGAAGGTGCTTTGACTTATCGTAGGAGAGTTGGACTTTTTCGTTCTTTGTGTTTTAAAATCCGCAACCCAACTTCCTCCTTTACATGTTCTTGAATTGATTTTTCTTTTTTCTTTTTTTCCTTTGCTTTGTGTATATTATCCAGCAATTCTGTGATGAGAGGTTGATGATATGTTTTAAGTCTGCATCCATTGATCCAGCTAGACATCACTTCTCCCTCCAATGTTGCAAGTTGTATGACACCACTTGGTGATATTGCTCAATCACAAATGGGCCATTACCTCTCCTTTTCAATTTCCTAGAGTGTTGTTTCAAGGTGTAGACATACATAGTCGCCTTTCTGAAACTTCTTGCTTATCACATGTTGGTCATGAATTTCTTTCATTTGTCATTCTTGTGCATAAATTGTGCCCACAACCTTGAGTCTCAGCTCATCTAATTGGGTTAACTGTTCCATTCTACCAGAAAACTTGCATTAAGTCCAGTCTAATTCATGTGCAACATGTAGTATAGGAATCAAGAATTCCATAAGAAATATGGCATTTATCCTGAATATCAAATTGAAAGGTATCGTATTTTATGGCATTTTGTATACTACCCAATATGCCCGTAAAGCTGAGTGTAGTTTCTATTCCCAATCTGCTCTTGATTCGCTAACAATTTTTGTGAGCAACATCCATAGAATTTTTTTTGTGTTCTCAACTTGTCCGCTAGCTTGACGGTGGTATGGCGTTGACTTTGAATGAATCACCATAAATTCTCTCAATAGGAAGTCAACCATACCGTTGAAGAAATGAGTTCCTTGATCACTTGCTATTTCAATCAAGAGCCCATATCTAGTGAAAATGTTCTCCTACAAGAATTGCACTATCATTCTGGCATCGTTCTTTGGTGTGGTCTTGTCTTCTATCCACTTGGTCAAATTATATGTGTCGACTATGATGTATTGAGCATGTGTTCAATATGCCGGTGGTGAGATAGGTCCAACAAAATCTATCCCCTATTTGGCAAAGCCCGTGCCCCCATCATTGGTCTCCATGACATTTCATAAAAGTTGCATAGGTACTTTTGTTCGTTTTGGTAATTATGACATCTTTGACATAGTGCTTTGCATCCATGTACATAATAGGCAACTAGATTGCTGAAACAAGGAGTATCAGTTTTACGGTTTTGTCAATCAAAAAGTGACCTCCTACCGGTCCGGCAGGTGCTTGTTCAAGAATCGATAAGTACTCGTACTCCATGGCATAGATTCCCAAGTTATCATCTATCTCTCTCCACTAAAGATTATTTTCAATGATGATGTAGTTTTTGTTGGAATTAGGGTTGCAGAGAAACGCGCACAGCTTGGAGAAGATGAAGGAAGCTCAAGGCACACAATAGAGAGTGTATTACTTAGTGTGCAATGGAAAGATAGATAGCCCTAGAGTGATGGGCGTATATACAATGCTCATGGGAAAAAACCTCCTAAAGAGGGAAAAAATGCCCCGGCGGTCCTAGTGTGTTCACACACATCACTACCACATGTATATGGTAACAAATCCCCCCTAGAGTGATGCGATGAACAAGAGCTGGCACATGAGCAAAGGGAAGTGCCATGCCCTAAGGACATGATCAGTCCACAAAGGGGAGTAATCCCAAAGATTTGTGGAAAGCTTCAAGATTCTCACAAGGCAATGCCTTTGTGAAAAGATCTGCAAGGTTGTCTTGTGTTGGCACATAAGCCAAGCTGATCTCTCCTGTTGAGAGCCTCTCCCTGTCATAGTGGTAATGCACCTCAATGTGCTTTGTGCGAGGATGAAAAACTGGGTTCCTCGCAACTGCCAATGCGCTCTGACTGCCAGTGTAGATAGTGTTGGCAGTGTCTTGTCCAACACCCAAATCAGCCATAAGGCGTCTGAGCCATACACACTGAATCATAGCTGTGAAGACTGCCCTGTACTCAGCCTCACAACTCAAAGTGTCCACAATAGGTTGCTTATTGCTCAACCATGATATACATGAACTGCCAAGCATGAAATAAAAACCACTTGTGGACACTCGCATGTCAAAACAACCAGCCCACTCTGAGTCTGAAAAAGCATGTAAGTTTGGTGGAAATGGGCCCCCCTTGGGATAAAACAAGCCAAGATGTAAAGTGCCACTAAGGTAGCGGAAAATCCTCTTGATAGCCAACCAATGCTTAGACCCTGGGCTATGCATAAATCTGCTGACTTGTGAGACTGCAAACTGAATCTCTGGCCTCGTGTTGCATACATAAATGAGGCAGCCAACAACAGTTTGGTAAAGAGTGACATCCGCAGGATTGCCAGCATCATGTAGAATCAACTTCAAACATGTTTCCATGGGAGTGGCAATAGGTTTGCAATCCTCAAGTCAAACTTACATAGCAATGTCTCTATGTAACTTTTCTGACACAAGGCAATACCACCATCACATTGCTTAAACTGTATACCCAAGTAATGATGCAACATCCCCAAATCTTTCATCTTGAAAGTAGCATTCAAATCAGCCTTAAATTCAGCAATATGTCTCTCATTTGGTCCAGTGATCAACAAATCATCAACATAAAGAACCACAATGAGAACTACATCACCCTCACGCTTTACATACAATGTGCTTTCTATTGGATTGTTACGAAAGCCTCGTTTAACCAAATGAGTGTCAGGTTTCTCATACCAAGCACAAGGAGATTGCTTCAACCCATACAAAGCCTTCTTACATCTGCACACTTTGTCCTCTTGTCCTTTTATGACAAAACCGCGAGGCTGCGTTACATAAAATTCCTCAAATATGTCACCATTCAAGAAAGCTGTAACAATGTCTGATTGATGTACATCCCAACCAAAATGAGCTGCCAATGCACATAGAAAACACACAGTAGTCATACGACAAGTGGGAGCAAAAGTCTCTTCATAATCTATGCATTTTTGATGTGGATAACCCTTTGCAACAAGTCGAGCCTTATGGCGATCGATCTCACCATCTGGCTTGCATTTCAACTTGTAAACCCACTTCGTACCAATGGCCTTTTTGACAGGAGGCAAATCACATAAAGTCCATGTGTCATTTTCTGTAAGTGCATCATATTCTGATTGCATGGCAGCCATCCAATTTTTTGAATTCTGTGCTTCATCAAAAGACAGAGGCTCCTCAACATCATGTAAGCTGGACACAGCCAAAGCATAACAATCTGATGCATAAGATGCATGGTGAGATCTTGAACAAGTACGACTAGACAAAGGTGCATCCAATTTACTGTCACGCAAAGTGTGCACCAACCATTTTGGCATACCTCTAGCTTGCTCATTTTCAACCCTTTCCTCATCAAGTACATCATGTACGTCTGCATCAGTAATAGGCTGATCTAGAACATTTTCAGAAACCCCCATAGGCTATACATTTGCCTCATTGGAACTTACATTTGTATTTCCACCACTAAAAAGAGGCAACAAAGTGTCATAAATGTCTTGTGAGCTTACATTACTGTCGCTAGTACATGACATCAAGGGTTGAACAGAATCTTCCACGAACACTACATCCCGTGAAACCAAAATACGTTTTTTTGTGTGGATGATACAACCTGTAACCTTTGCTTTCAACACTATAACCAACAAAAATACATTTGACAGCCTTATCATCCAATTTTCTGTGCTGCGTTTTTGGCACCAAAGCATATGCCAAACAACCAAAAATACGCATGTGCTCAATAGAAGGCTTTCTATCATGCCATGCTTCATATGGAGTAATAGACGGCAAAGCTTTCGTAGGACACCTGTTAAGACCATAAGTGGCACACATGATGGCCTCAAGCCAAAAAGAATGGGGCAAAGCTTGACTTTTGACCATACATCGTGCCATTTCCGTCAGTGACCTGTTTTTCCTCTCAGCAACACCATTTTGCTGAGGTGTATAAGGCATTGTACATTGGTGTTTTATCCCACGACTAGCGAGAAATGCATTAAATTCATGAGACATATACTCCTCCCTCGATCGGAACGGAGGGTGCCCATAGTACATTTCGAGACATTTTCAGCCATAGCCAAAAATTGTTTGAAGCTCATAAAAACTTCGGACTTCGCTTTAAGCGGAAATACTCATGCATGCTTGGAGTAATCATCAATGAAAGTCACGAAGTACAGGTAATTGCCCAAGGATGGAGTTTGCATGGGCCCACAAACATCACTATGCACAACCTGCAACCTGCATGTGGCCCTAAATGAACCATCCTTTGGAAACTTAGAACGCTACATTTTACGCAGAATACAACCTTCACAAGCATGTTTGATAGGTGTTTCAAGAGGTGGCAAAGAAGCAACCATATCAGATTTTTGCAAACGCAGCAAACTGGAAAAATTCAGATGACCAAAACATGCATGCCAAAGTTTTGCATCTGAAATAGCCCTTGAATCTGCAACAACATTTGCAATATTTTGTCCACACTTGTCATACAAATTGAGCTTATACAACCCACAACACAAAAGGCCAGATGCAACAATTTCATCACCAAAACTGAGATCATGAACTGTACATCTGTCATCCACAAATTTGACTACAAGTCCAAGTCTAGAAAGTGCGGATACAGACAAGAGATTCTTCTTGATCCCAGGTACATAAAGTGCATCAACAAGTGTGAAGAAACTGCCATTTGCAGCAGTAAGCACAATCTTTCCAACTCCCTGAACCGGATAAGAGGCATTTTTGGCACAAGTGACTGGATTCCCATGAGGGACATACTCGAGAGAGGTAAACAATTCATGATGTGAGGTAATGTGCTTTGTAGCACCACTGTCAAAATACCACACATGTGAATCTACAGCAACTGACAAGCATGCATCATGGACAACAGGATTGTAAGTGCACTCTATGCTAAAAGCCCATTCTGCATCAACATTAGCAACACAGTCTCCTTTTACAGAAGACTCAACAATGGCTACATTTGTAGTGGAACCAGCATTTGTAGTGGAACCACCCTCTTTCTTCTTAGCCTCTTTGGCTTTCAACTTAGGACAAGACTTGATCAAGTGATCATTAGCTTTACAATAATGGCAACGCATCTTCTTTTTGCCCTTATCACCAGAATTGCCAGATGAAGTGTTGCCAATAGAAGCATTAGGAACAGAAGTTTTGCCACTCGCAATAGAACCATAAGAAGTGGTTGCATTGCTGTTACCACCCTTTCTTTGAGAAGAAATAAAAGCCTGTTCAACTGCACACTGTCTAAACCTGTTTTTTCTGGAAAGTGACTCTTGCAACATCAATGTGCATAATGCAGCAAACTTGACAACTTCTGGATTTCGTTGGGTCATAAGTCTCAAAGTACTAGCAAAAGTCTGGTAAGAATCTCGTAAGGCATGAAGAACAGTCTGCACAGGGAACTGTCTGAAATGACTTCACCTGCAGAAACAAGCTGCTCATTGATATCCTTGACACTAGCAAGGAAAGTGTCCATATCATCTTCCTCATGCATAATCTTCGACTCCAGCTCTTTACACAGCAAAGAAATTTTAACCTCATTGCGACATGCATAAAGACTAGCCAATATATCCCAAGCCTATTTTGCAGATTTTGCTGAACGGATGTGAGGAACAATGGTGCGCTTCACGGACAACGCAATCAGTGCATGAGCCTACGCATCCTTTACATCCCAATGAGCTTGTTCTGCCGTAGGGAAAACAACTCTAATAGCAGCAAGCCTTGCAGCAAGACCTGCAACATCCTCAAAATCGCCTACATCCTTAGAACCAGGACATACATCAATGCCATGCACAATACTCTAGATGCCCTTTGTCACAAGAACATGTTGCATCATATAAGCCCACATAGGGTAATTGTCCCCATCAAACCTGTCCTCATCAGCACACATCTTGAACACATCTGTTTTGTTGTTGTCAACCATGGTAACTGCTGCACCTGATGTGAAAACTGCACAAAAATAGGAGAACGGAGCGGGAACAACACGTGCTATATAGCACAATCCGTAGAAGACTATGAGGCACCTGTAATGCAGAAAACGGCACTGATAGAAATTCTGCACAAAATGACGAAATAGTCTTTGCAATACTACCTGTAGTGGAAATGGAGGCCGAAATGAGCCTGAATCAGAAATCTGAGCAAACTGAGCTGTATGAGCTCTCCCAAAATATTTGTCGACCTGCAAACACTTGACAAACCTCAGTGTAATTGGAGAAATTGAGTAGGTGTGTGCTGGAGCAGCTAGCGACTAAGCTCGAGAGGATGCAACCTGCTCTGATACCAATTGTTGGAATTAGGGTTGCAGAGAAACGCACATAGCTTGGAGAAGATGAAGGAAGCTCAAGGAACACAATAGAGAGTGTATTACTTAGTGTGCAATGGAAAGATAGATAGCCCTAGAGTGATGGGCGTATATACAATGCTCGGGGGAAAAAACCTCCTAAAGAGGGAAAAAATGCCCCGGCGGTCCTAGTGTGTTCACACACATCACTACCACATGTATATGGTAACAATTTTTTTCTTCTCTTTGGATTGAGTGTAGTCTGGATCTGCTCAAGTTTGCTAGCAAGATTCCATGTTCAATGTAATCCACAATGTAACTTTCCCACTTGGGTGCTTTTGGTTATCCTGAATAATGTAGCATGTTTGATTTGCTTATGGATGGAACAAGTGTCCCATGAACTAAAAATGTAGTCATGGATGATTTTCTGCATATGAGGCCAATATACCCCAAGTCTCATCAGTCTCTAGTATGTCTGTATTTTTACATTGTGAAACCCTCTTGTTTGTACGTGATCTTGTCTTAAGTACAATTCTTTTTTAGATGGCTCTATGCATAGCCCAAGTAATCCCTTGTTTCCCTGCTTATATACTCGTTCGGCTATTAGCACTAGTAGGTACCACATGTTCTCTCCACCTTGGTACCATCTATATGTTAAAAAGGTAAGAATATGGCAAGTCGCCATCAACTTTGATAGGTGCTTTTCCATGTATCAATCGTGATAAATGGTATGCCCTTTGATAGATAGTCCCTTTCTTGACCACTAAGGTGAAATAAAACTCTAGAAATATATGAACCATCAAACTATACGGCCATTATTGCATGGTTTGTTCACTAAGTACAATAGTACCTGGTGATTCATAAAAAATACGAATTTGTTTGCAAGAAGGTAATGTTTAAGCTTTTTGACTACAAAGATCATTCCCAAGCCCTCTCTTTCTATGGTCGTGTATTTTTTCTCCACGACTATTGAGCTGTCTACTGGAGTAACAAATTGGAAAATCCATATTGTTCTCTCGGAGTTGTGCTAAGAAGCATCTAGTAACATAAGACAATGCATGTACATGAACGGGAAAGATCTTGTTCCACCAATCACGAGCTTTCAAAATTGAAGCAAAAAATTAGTCTCTGCTTCAATTGTTGTTGAAATGCTTTCTTACATTCTTCATTCCATTCAAATTTTGTGGTGAGAGCATAGAGAGGTTTTGCAACAACCGCATACTTGTAAAAAAACCTTTGATAATAGCCACAATGGACCATAAAGGCTTGTACCTCTTCTAGTGTCCCTAGTCTCAGTCCCAAGACCTCACACACCTTCAAAAATGGTGAGAGATAGCAGGGAATGAGGATGATTGAGAAGAAGAAGATGTATCTTACAAGAAAGAGGTATTATCCTCACATAATCACTCTAATAACATAGCTTAGCTTAGTAATTAGCATGCTAGAGAAGAGGAGCATGCCATTGAAGCTTGGCTCTTGTTTGGATTTGCAATCCATAGCTAAGAGTTGTTGGTGTAGGTCTCTACTTCTCAATGCCCGAAGAAGGAAATGGAGTTCCTCTTGCACACATGAGTTGTGTGTGTGTGTGTGTAGCATGGTGTTAGACAGAAATGCAGCCCTCTCTCTCTCTCTCTCTCTCTCTCTCTCTCTCTCTCTCTCTCTCTCTCTCTCTCTCTCTCTCTCTCTTCTTGGTCGACCCCTCTTGCCAATTACTCTTCGGCCTCCCATTGGATCCTACAAAGCTTAACCAATCACAAAATAGAATCATAATTGATAGCCTTGTGACATGTGTCCCCATTTCCCCTTTTGTGAGAGCTTTAGGTAATTAAAATAGTTTATTAAACTCTCATTGGACCTTTTAGTCTTCTGGCCAATAGGATCATGCAAGCCATTGGGCTGCTTGATGCTCATTGGACCCCTTGGTAGACTATCCAATAATCTTTTAGGGAGCTTAATGTTTACTGGTTCTTTTATCAAGCACTTTAAAATTAATTAGACTAATTTTACTCTAGCCTAATTCTCATTGGTCCACCTCTATGGCCATCCAATAGGATTTGAGAGAAGATTGGGGGCAACTGGGCTAGGAGTCTACCATGTGTCCAATATTCCCTTTGGGGGAAGCTTTGGAGTGTGTGTGTGTGTTTCTCTCTCCTCCTCTACTCTTAGGGCTGGCCCCCTCCTTGATAGGGATGTGGGAAGACTTTTGAGTCTTCCCACCACCATCCAATTTTTCCAGCTTTGACCATTTGGACTTTTTAATTGAAATCATGGAACCTTAGCCTATTGAAGTATTAAGGAAGCTAAACCTTAGATCTTTTAAGCTCCATTGATGCACATTGATCTTTTGCAGACTGTCCCCCTTTGGATCCCTACCGAGACCGGTCTGGCAGCCTTACCAATATTCTAGCTTTTACTTCCCTGGTACCTCCCCATATTAAATGATCAGTTTAACATATAAAATAATTTGGAAGAATTAGATATTAGTTTATATGGCATGGAATCTGTAGCTACACCAAAGTCTTCTACTAGGGTTCGATTTACATCTTTGTAACTATGGTCTGTGACCCTAGTTGTGATACCCTTATGTTGTAAGTAGAGATGGTCGTAGCCCCAATCTAGAACCATTTTGAGTTGACACATGAATGGTCATCCCAAAATAAATTCAAAGTTGTTGCCTTTTTCAAAGTCAACCATAGCAAAAGTATGTTCGTACTCTATTCCGCAAGAGGATACAATACTTGTTCCACCATTCCTAAGGGTATCTCCACATATCCGTTTGCTGGTTTCAACTTCATGCGCTTTCTCCTGAGAGTTGGTCTTCCTCATTTCTCCCAGATTCCCTTTGTAGCAATGGATACTCCGGTCCCATTGTTAGGTATTTCTATCATCTTTACTCCCTTGTACTCTAGTAGTAAGGTGGCGTTCCCTTCTTTGCCCTCACAATAATCACCCACCTTATTTACTGGTACATGCTCTACTTTGGGTTTCTTTGGTTGATTCATTTCTATGATTTCCTCCACAAGTTTATCCTTTAGATGGATTTTCAGTCTCACTTTTTTTAGGTTTTTGCTCATTTGTCCCCACAAATGTAGTCTGATTTTCATGAGTTTGACAAGAGTAAGGATACATCTTATAGAAGATGACATTAAATCATGCAAGCTTTTTGTGTCCGACATCTATAGAATCAGACTCCATTGAGATGGCATACAATTTTCACCTTAAATTTTGTCTCATGTTCCCCTACAAAGGAAGGTAAGGTCCTTATGGTCACTCGTTTACTCTTCACGGATACTTTCATCCTTGCAATCCTGTGTAATGATTATATATGCCCAGGATAGATCTCATTATCCATGTTTATCTCCAAAAATAGTGTAGACAGCAACGTGACACTTTTGTCTAACCATGCCATCCTAACCCTAACCTTTCAAAAGAGAGTTGGACAAAATGCATGCAACTTGCAAGCCTCAAGGACAATAAATATTGAACCTTGACTTTATAAGTCTCAAAATCAAGCATTGAAGAAAGAATAATGCTAAGGATATTGTTGGGGATTCCATCATTGCATAGCTCCAATGACCAACAAAATTGTCAATACGGAGGGATGAGCTACCCGGCTAGGACATGGAAACACTCACACAATTAGTGAGCTAATCATGGCAACACGAATGGTTAACTCTACGAGGTGAGCTTCTCGACCGATGGAGGAGCTAAGCCAGAATGAAGGACAATCTCCACATCCACTTCTCTTCACCTCTAATCAACCCAATCACACGCACTACGATTGCAAGATGCACACAACACTAATCCTATCAAGCAATACACTAATCGCAAGCACACACACATAGATCTATCGAGCACCACACTCCAATAAAATCTACATGCACACACAAGCAAAAGAGGGCAGTCACACAAGATTAGAGAGAGATTAACCACTAATTAGTTAAGATCTAGCTAATCTAAGCATCATAGGCAATCATAAGAAGCATGAGAGAGGCATAGTGAAAGAGAATTAAGAATTGATTAGTGTTAACCAAGTCACATGAGCAAGGAGAAGCTCAAGGACTCCATAGACACACACCTCAAGAGCTCTCACCAAAGAGTGCTCTCAACAATTGAGCTTAAGAACCCTAATTTCTTTTTCACACTATCTTATATACCTAGGGTAAAAATATGCAATGTCCGAGCGCCCAAGGCCTTTAGGACTCCACCACTTACTGAATCTTCTATCTAGGCACAGTAACTGATGTGCTTTTTACAACTTGGAACTCCCATTGAGCTCGTAACACATTAACAATATTACAATGGCTTGAAATAAATCGGGAATTTACAATACGTGATCATTTTGGGAAAACGTGAAAAATGTGTAACTCCAATCTTTACTGCTTCTTCCTGTTGATCTACGATGTGAATTCATACGTCTTCGATCTTTAGCAGCTTCTGTTAGCTGACGTTGACTCAGTTAACATTCCCTCCTTCCGATTTTAGTGACCGTCCTCGGGCACTTTCGAAAAGTGTCCGTGGAGGCTGTGGAAGGTTTTGATTGGTTGTTGATGGGCTGATCGTCTTCATTTGTCATTGAATTTGTTGATGAGGTTAAATTTGTTGCAACATCTTGATTGGTCTAAATAAGTCTAATGTGAGAGATGATGCTGTATTTGTCCGTTGTAATAGAATAATGAGGAGGCTATTGTTTATTTATGAAAATTATGTACAAGAGAAGTAGAATAATGAGGTTCTAAATTAGGTTGTAATACCTGGATGACCAAAGGGAAAAAACCCAATGGAAAAAAAGTACCTTTGGGATACACGCATTATTGGAGTACTCATTAGCATGGGAAATATCAATAAAGTACTCAAGGGATTAGTTGCTAATAGATATGGAATGAAAACGGGCAGCAAATATGAAAGGGTAGCATGATGGAAAATCGGTTTTCCTGTTGAGTCCACTCAAGGTGCATAGGTGGGAGCAAAAAATAGTCTTTAATGCATATGTCCTATGATGGGACATCCTTTTTATACATACACAAAAATGCATGGAAAACAATATGCTGTGTAAGAAAGATTTTGAGGGGTTATTCAGAAAGATGGTGTAGCTATAAAAGCATATGTCATGGCTTTGCAAGCTAGAACCCCTTTAAGAATGGTTTTTGTTGACAAGGATATGTGCTCTCATCTTACTGTGCATTGTGCATGAGTGTTGGACTCTACGACACTCCACCAATTGTAAGTTAATAGACTTTTACTCTTATGCTCATCTCATCTAGCATGAGCGACATGACTTAGATATGCTCAACACTTCCAGCTTGAGTGTAAGCCAAATAACTACGACTTTTAGCATAGAGTTTAATATGACTTGAAGCTTTGGGACTAATGCTTTGCTCATTTTATGGCTCAGTAGCCCAACTCTGACTATGCCAAAGAGTGTTTTTTGTACCCTGGCGACTTGACTTTTTACATTCTGGTGCTTATGACAAACATTTCTTCAAGTAAAAGTAAGCTTGAATCCTCAAAAAGAGGATTAGTGAAGGACCAAGCTAGCATTGAAGGTTTCTTTTGCCATACCTCTTTTATCATCTTTGAATCTGCATTTTTGTTGTTTGGGTTGTCCTTCTTTGACTGTGAAGACTCCATTATCTGTTTGATTCTCCAATTGGGCTTGTTGTAAGAAGTTTTTGATGTTGTTGTAGGAATTTTTTCACTGTCAGCAATTGGCTTTTGACTAGGAGCATTGCAAGACTTAGGAATCCAAATCTTTTGAGGACCTTTGTAACTCCTTTATTGACGTTGTTGAGCTCTAGGGCTTGTGATCTCTTGAGATCTTCATGCAGGCATGGTGTAGTTGTAGTTGGCTTGTGGTTGAATGGTAGACCAATCTTTGTATAACCTGTGTAGAATCCTTGTCTAAGAGGAAGATTCTTTGACATCAAATTTTTTTTTCTGTATCCCCTTGAGAGTTTTGGTTGACTTTAGCATCTTTTGGTGTTGTTCTATTGTATACCTGCTTCTTAGGTATCCTAGGATATTGTTGAAGTTGATATCTTGTGGGACTTCTTTCTTGGGAGGGACTTGACATTACTTCATATGCCCTAGCCTGCATTTTTGGTACCCATATCTGTCTATTACCTCCATAGTACTCCTGTTCCTTTAAGCTCCATTGTGATGCTATCCATTCCATGTGTTTGTCTTTTTGTGTTGATTTCTTGTCTTTAATCCAAACCAGATCATTGACTTTTACTAAACTGCTTAGAGAAAACACTTGCTTAACTATCTTTTGCTTTCTTGAGCACTTTGGCTTATATACCTTTGATTTTTTGGGTAGCTTGTTAGTGTTTTCAATTGGGTCAGCAATTGACTTGAAGTTTAGAAAGCCTGTCTTGTAGGAAGAAGCTGATCCATGAGGGTTCTTTGATGTAGAGGAATATGCTATCACACCTTCTTTGCTAATCGGTGGAGGGTGCACTTTAGCTTTACCTTTGTCTGTAAGATTTGTCTTTGTCATTTGCAACTTTGATTCCATCATTAATGGTACCTGTAACTGTTGCTTTTTACCTCTTGGAAAAGAGAGTAATAACATTATGTCTTCTTTGTAGGCTTTATGTTGGTCTAACCACTAATGTCCAAGGATGACATCTACATGCACGTCTTTTGCTATGATCACGTGGAGTTGAGCTATGATGATCTATGAACTTACTTCAATGGTTGTGGAGATGATTCCCCAGCATTTTGCTCGTTTGTTTACTTATATGATCACAAATTCAGGAGCATCTTCCAACTGTGGTTGTCCACATCTTTTCCAAGTGCAAAAAGACATGAGGTTCTTGTCTAGCTGAAAATCTAGCTTTACTGTTGACAATATTTTTTCATTCTCACCAACAATGTTGCACTTGATCATGTCCAAATTGACTGCTTTTGTTGTGGAAGTTTCCTTCGGTTGAACTTTTTCTTCAACTTATTTGCTTTGACCACGTGCTTCAATTGATGTTGGCTCCATTGGCTGTAATATTGAACTTTTTGTCTGCAACTGATGAGCATTGTCCACCTGCATCTAGGTAACTCTTGATCTTAATAGATCCACTATACTTTCTGGCATAATCTGTCTCTTTGGAGGATATTTTGGTGGTGACCTTTGTGTAGACTTTTGGACTTTAGCTCCCATTGACTTTGACTTTTTTGTTACCTGCTTTGGCAGCTTGAGACTTTGCATCATCTTCAGATAGTCTTTGACTTTAATCGTACCATCCATAGGGGTTTGTACAAGGTTTTGATCTTGATAATATTTGTTACCATGTGCATCTTGATATGCATATGTGAGCTTGATCACATGTAACTTTTTGAACACTATGGGATTTGTTGGCTTTTGACTTTGATGTGTGGAGATCAGCTGAAACTTCTGTCCTTGATGATCTTCATAGAGGCATTTGTCTGCTGATTCTGATGGAATCTGGGTCAATTGGAAACTTCCAACAACCATATGATCTTTCAATGGTTTTTGCTTTGAAGGAGTTTGTTGGATAGAAGCCCCAGGGCTTCTAACTGGTGTAGCATTTCCTGGTACATAAGCTGAGCTTGATGGATTTGCAGCTCCCCCCTTCCTAGGGTGTTCACTATAGTCTGCTTCATTATAAGAGTTCAAATTTTTTTGGCTCTGGTTTAGTTTTACCTTTTGGGACTGTGAAGGCACACTTTGGATAGCACTGTTGATGTTTGGCATCTATAATCCTTTTGCATAGTTTCCTATGTATCTTCGTGAAACATGAAAAATTATCCCCCAAGTTAAGCTGTAGATACCATTATCTTTGCCCTGATATTGTCTATCCCATGGGTCTCCTTAGTATGATATGAGATTCTGTGGTTTCAGGACCCAATGCATCATAGATGCTAGACTCTCATCTATATTTATAACTATTTTGGTCAAAGTATATGTTCATTTGGTCATAACATCGAAGTTTAATTTTCGATGGAGGAGAGTTTGGCTTTGAACAGATTTCAAGGTTCACTCTGTTAATATCCTTCAGCTCTTTAGAGGATGGGCTATAATAGATTCTTTCCTCTGAAATGAACCATCCTTTCTGATCTATCACTGGATGCACTTCTATGAGTTGGTATGTGGGCCGTTCAGACACTGGTTGATCCTTTTTGTACAGTTTCCCTTTTTTGGCATACATAGTGTGCATATGAATTGTGTACCATACAAAGCAAACATCATTCTGTTTGATGTGTCCCTTGGACTCGTGAATGATTGTACACTTGTGGTAGTGGATGCAAAATCATTTGCAAACCTAACAATCTTTTCAACCTTCGGTGATATCTGTACACCTTGACCAAATTCATGCAAGAATTTGTTGTTCAAAGAATCAATTTTAAGCTTTTCAGATGCCTGTGCATCTTTATGCTAATTTTGAACTTGCAGTGCTTTTACTCGTGCTTCAGATGGTATTGGGGAATCATCTGATTGCATTAAAAGTGACGAGTTAAACGCACTTACATCGAGATTCGCATTTCCAATTTGCTCTGTGCCTTGCTTGGCAGTTGATGTGTCCTTGTTGTCAGGATTTCTTGAACAATCTTCAGAAAAATGTCCACCTTTTTGTCCACAATCTGAGCAATATGCCATGACTGGTGGTATTTCATTTGGTTCTGTCATGTCAAGCTCTTGCTAAGAAGCTTCTGTTTTTGTGCTTGCCAAGTTGTCGGCATCTTCTTTTAAAACACTAAGCATCAAGTTGTAGAATGCTTCATCTTGACCTTTGTACTGTCTTTGGCTTGGTTCTCCAATTAAATTGGCTTCTATTGGCTGATTTGTTGGATCTTGCATTTCTGGCTCTCGACTATAGATCTGACCACTATAATCCATGTACCATGACCCTGATTGCATGTCATAAAATCTAATATCTAATATCTAACCAACCCAAATGATTTTCTCATATTAAACTGATCACTTAATGTGGGAGAATAAACGAGAACAAGTGTTAAGATATAAACATGTGCTTATAGATCTATCTCAACATGGGGCCAATGGTAAAGGGGCCCAAATGAAAGATGGTCTATCACATAGCAAGACTAACCAATGGATCATAATACCTTAGGGTTAGCTTCATTGAAGACCTCCAATAATGTGTGTAAAAGTCCTTTGACCTAGGTAAGCTAGGGCTGAGCTTGAGGCGGGAACCCAACCCAGCTCGAGGTGCTAGTCCTGCTTGTCATGCTTGATGGCTGAGGTGCTTGATGATTGTGCTTGAGATGCTTGAGGTGCTTGGCTTAAGGGCCAAGCTTGTGGTGGGAACTGGGCCTATGCATGAGGGGCTTGAGGTGTCAAAAAGTCAAATATTCAATCCCTACAAGGAGGGAGCGAGCCCTACATGAGGGGGGATGAGAGAGAACACCCACACACTCACACAAGGCATGCATGGTACAAAGAAAGCAGAAGGGACACTTGTCAAGTTCCTCCTCATGTTGCCCTCATGTTGTGCCTGAAGCCTATTGGTTGGCCACCCAAGGGGTCCAATGATAATTTAGGATTTAATTAATTTATTTTTCATTTATCAAGTCCTCTCTCTCAAAGGGGAAAGGGGGACACTTGTCCCAAGGCTACCCTTGTTGCTTGTAATGCAACCTGCTTGTGATTGGCTAGGCCTGGGGGGGACCCCTTGGCCACCCAAGGGGTCCAATGATAATTTAGGATTTAATTAATTTATTTTTCATTTATCAAGTCCTCTCTCTCAAAGGGGAAAGGGGGACACTTGTCCCTTGGTCCAATGATAATTTAGGATTTAATTAATTTATTTTTCATTTATCAAGTCCTCTATCTCAAAGGGGAAAGGGGGACACTTGTCCCAAGGCTACCCTTGTTGCTTGTAATGCAACCTGCTTGTGATTGGCTAAGCTTGGAGGGGTCCAATGAGCTTCAAGCATGAGCTACAAGGGGGGGTCGACCCAAGCAAGCTAGGGGGTTGCTTAGGGGGTATACTCACCCACACACACTCACGAACACTCTCATTGTGTGCTATGCAAAGTGCAAGAGCTCTCTCTCCTTCTCCAAGAAAGTAGAGGTTGAGAGCCTACACCAACACTCTTGGCTATGGAGTGCAAATCCAACCAAGAGCCATGCTTCAATGCTTAAGCTTGCCATATCCTTCTTCTTCATTACTATGCTATTATGTATGCTAGCAACAAGAGTTATGATAAGTGAGGAACTAATTCTTTCTCCTATGAAATGTTTCTTCTTCCTCTTCCCTACCCTCATTCCCTGCTAGCTCTCTCCACCTTCGAAGGTGTTTGAGGTCTTGGGACTGAGGCTTGAGATAGTTAAAGATTTCTTCAAGTTTATGTTATGTTTGTGATGCATGAAGCTTTCCATCTTCATTGCATCACCTAGGTTACAAGGAACACAAAGATTGTATTGTAGCAAATCTCTCTTAATGGGAGAAATCATAATACAAATGCCTATTGGAGTGGGGACCGGCTCCACATAAATCCGGTCCTCAACTGTTGTCATGTTCTCTAAATTCTCTCACTTGCAAAAGTATTGTTCATGCCAAGTTAACTAATTGCTATGATTATGTTTCTATCTTCAATTATGTTCACCCGCTATGCTCACAAAGTCCTTTCTCAAAAGTACTGTAATTAATTTCCGCTACTCTCAAGTTAAATAGGCCAATTTCATTACATTGGTATCAGAGCATTTGGTTTCTCTTTTCTTGCTTAAGAAGAAAGGTCATTAAGTAGCCTATAAATGGTTGATGTTGTTAATTATATTAGGGTAAGTGGAACTGGGATCTATTAACGGTTTTGTTGAGCCCACTATGTGGGGATGGTGCACACCTCGGGAGCTTTGGACTTAATAATGGAGTCTTTTTAAACTTGCCTACGGCTTTACCATTATTGAGCCATAAGAAGTCCGGAAGGAGCTTTCCCTCGGCAACTCTGCTATGTTAGACCTACTCCTCTACTCTCTATAATTAACCAATTCGATCCATGGGTGTAGATACTTAAGAGCCGATTTTCAAAGGCTAAGAGGAGTGGCAACTAAGGTTTTGAGTTGCCAAAGCATACACTAAGTACATACATAAATTTTGTTAGCATGGCTGACAATAATCAAGAGAGTAGAATGAACATTGATAGCTTTGATTTTTCACATGAAGGTGCTAATGATGATGCTCCCATGTTTGTGAATTATCTCGTCACTAGGTTGCAACAAGCTATGGGCAACCCTGCTTTGCAAGCCGAAGTTACTCAACAACTTCGTGCTTATGGAATTTCCCTCCCTCTCCAAGAGGAGAGAGAGCTTAGGAGGCCTCTTGAAGAGACCCCCAAAAGAAGACTCTCTCCCATTCGAGAGGAGGAATCCAAAGAGCAAGAAAGCAATGAAATTTTAAGTTCCTCTGAAGATGTGGCTCCACGAAGACGACGGTCTAGACGATCGCCTACTCCTCCCAAGAGGAAAAGATCAACACATAGTCCTTCTCCTCATCACTCTAAAAGGCAAGAGAGGAAACAAAGGAAGAAAAGGGCTAGGAAGAGGTCACCCTCTTCTCCTTCTTCTTCACCTTCCTCCTCTTCCAATGAAAGCTATGGCTATTCTCCTAGAGAATACAAGAGGGGAGGACATCGGAAATCATGTCCTGCATGGAAAGAGTATCTCTTTTCTCACCTATGATGGAACCTTTGGTGCTATTGACAAAGTGTTGGCCTTCATCCAGCAATTTGATGCGGCCTTTGGAGACGAGGGCTTCATAGAGTCCTCCAAGCTACGCCATGTAGCTATGCACTTCCAAAAATCAGCTCGTCAATGGTGGGCTAGCCTTCGTGGAAATGGTGAAGCCCCAAAGACATGGAAAACTCTACGAGTTTCCATCATGAAGCAATTCCTTGCAAGCGATGCAAAAGATAAAGTGCTTACTAAATGGGGCAGCTTGAAGCTTCTCTCTCATGAGTCTATCCACAAGTACGTAGACAAGTTTTGGGATTTACATCTCAAGGCTACTGTCTTTCAAAAGAAGACTTTGCCGAGCAAAGGCAACAATTCTGTGCGGGATTACCTGAAGAGATGGCCGAATACATCAACTCTCAACGGCCTGGTACTAATAGCGAAGTAATCCATCACACCATGGTTGCTTCATGCATCAATTTCCATCAAGGGGCTAGACATAATGTCAAGCCCATGGAAAACAAAGACAAAAATGATGCAAAGGGGAAAACCAATGTTCAAAATACATTCCCAAGTCACTTCCAACAACAACAACAATCGGTACAAGGAGAAGGGAGTTTACAAAGGTAAAAACAAACTCTCTCCTGAAGAGCTTAAAGCTTTTCGCAAGGACCATAAGTGTTTCAAGTGTGGGGAGCAAGGACATGGCTATTGTTCTTGCCCCAAGAAGAATACTCGCAATGAGACTCCTAGAGCTTCCACCATTGAAGCTCCAAAAGAGGATTCTCATTGCAAAGGATCATCACTTTCCTATGCTTAGGGAAAGGTAAGAGAGCATGATGTCTTCATCTTGTTTGACCCTAGCTCTACTCTGAACTTCATATCAATGGAGTTGGCCACCAAGTTGGGCATTCAAGCTTTTGAGATGGGAGATATGGTAATGGCTGACGCAGATTTCAAGGGACAGTAAGCCTCTGTTACTCCCTTGATTGGGAATTTGAGGCTTCATGTCCAAAGCTATGTTGACAAAGAAGACTTCTCATCTCTCCTCTCCAACATGAGGATGCTATCCTAGGGGTGCCATGGTTTGATCGCATGGCTGCCAACATGAAGTTCCCTGAAAGGAGAATCCACTTCACCTACAGGGGAAAGAACATGTATATAGATGTTAGTGAGCGTGGTCGCACTATTCCACT
The DNA here is from genome assembly GCF_014529385.1 of Adiantum capillus-veneris. Classification (NCBI taxonomy): domain Eukaryota; kingdom Viridiplantae; phylum Streptophyta; class Polypodiopsida; order Polypodiales; family Pteridaceae; genus Adiantum; species Adiantum capillus-veneris. The sequence goes on along the minus strand of NC_140936.1, from coordinate 16,685,500 downwards.
TGTAAATCCTCTTGCTTTTGATAAGTTAATGAAGAGCTCAGTTTTTGCGTACATGATTTTTATCAAAGAGTCTCTAAAAGATACTAATGTTTCATCAAATGTAAATGGTAGGAATCAAGAAGAATTAGACTTGTCAAATTTTCTAAAAGGATTCCAACATGTGCTCATGGATGATATCCCTATGGACTTACCTCCAACACAAGGGGATGATGACCATCGCATTGAGCTCCTTCCAAGAAGCTCACCGCCTAACAAACCTCCTTATCGAGTCTGCCAAGATCAACAAGAGGAGATGACGAGGCAAGTACAGGAATTGGTAGACAAAGGGATGGTGAGGCCTAGTTCCTCTCCCTTTTGTTCTCCAGTCCTTTTAGTGCAAAAGAAAGATGGTACATACCATATGTGTGTGGACTATTGAGCACTAACAGATTTCCTGTGCCTCGGGTAGAAGATCTGTTTGATAAGGTACAAGGCTCTACCTACTTTAGTAGGATTGATCTTAAAAGTGGCTATCATCAAATAAGGATAGTGGATGAAGATATCCTAAAGACTGCGTTTTGCACAACATTTGGTCTTTATGAATATCTAGTCATGCCTTTTGGCTTGACTAATGTACCAGCTACATTCAATCATCTGATGGAGAAATTTTTTAGACCTTATCACAAATTCACTGGAGTGTTCTTTGATGATATCATCATCTACTCCAAGTCTTTGAAGGAATATAAGCAACATCTCCAAGTGATTTTTCAAGCATTGAGGGAGAACAAGTTTTTTCTCAACCAAAAGAAAAGCGAATTATTCCTTCAAGAGATTCAATACCTAGGTCATATTATCTCTCACGATGGTATCCGCATGGATCCATCAAAGTTAGAGGTAATAAAATCATGGCCTAACCCAAGAAATCTACATGAGCTAAGAAGCTTTATTGGTATGTGCACATACTATAGACGCTTCATAGAAAACTTCTCTCAAGTAGCAGGACCACTACACGACTTAACTAAGAAGAACGTTAAGTATGTATGGACTGCTAAGGAGCAAAATGCTTTTGAAAAGAGATTCAATACCTAGGTCATATTATCTCTCACGATGGTATCCACATGGATCCATCAAAGTTAGAGGTAATAAAATCATGGCCTAACCCAAGAAATCTACATGAGCTAAGAAGCTTTATTGGTATGTGCACATACTATAGACGCTTCATAGCAAAATTCTCTCAAGTAGCAGGACCACTACAAGACTTAACTAAGAAGAACATTAAGTATGTATGGACTGCTAAGGAGCAAAATGCTTTTGAAAAGCTCAAAGAGAAGCTTACCTCCCAACCAGTCCTCGTGCTTCCGGATCTCTCAAAGCCATTTGAGGTCCAATATGATGCTTGTGGTGATTGCCTTGGAGCAGTTTTGATTCAAGAAGGACATGCCATAGCATATAAGAGCAGAAGGCTCAATATTGATGAACGAGTCTTGGGCATTTATGAGAAAGAGCTTTTAGCTGTTCTACATGCCCTAGACACATGGAAGCACTACCTATTGGGGACTCCATTTATCCTATGAACCAACCACCAAAGTCTTAAGTATTTCATGCCGCAAACGAAGCTTTCCGACAAACAAATGAGGTGGGCAAATTTTCTTTCGCAATTTAATTTCCATATTTCTCACATAGCTGGTAAGCACAATCATGTGGCCGATGCACTTTCACGACGACCAAAAGTTAATGCGGTGTCTATAGCTACTCACAATGATCTATCCTCTATGATAGATGAGTATGCTACTGACCCTGACTTTAGAGACATAATATCAGCCCTTGATTTGGGGAAGAAAGAGGAACCATTCACCTTGTAGGATGGTTATCTTCTTCACGGCAACAGGCTATGTGTTACCCATTCCCTTCGTGAAAAAGTTATATATGAATCCCACGATCCTCCATATGCAGGGAATAGAGGTATTCAACCTACTCTCCGAGGAGTAGAGACGTACTTCTATTGGCCTACCATGAAAGTGGACATACAAGAGTATGTTTCAAAATGTGTAGTATGCCAAAAGACCATGTATGATAGAGGGAAGCAACCTGGATTACTCCAGCCATTGCCTATCCCAAATTCACCATGGGAGAGTATATCCATGGATTTCATCTTTGGATTACCCAAGTCTATTCATGGGAATACAGGAATATGGACAATAGTCGACAGGTTTAGCAAGCAAGCATATTTTATTCCTGTCAAAAAGACTATTAAGGCACATCAAATGGCAACTCTCTTCATATATGAGATTTTCAAGCACCATGGATTACCCACATCCATCGTGTTAGATAGAGATCCTAGAATGACCATTAATTTTTGGAAAGGTCTCTTTGAAAATCTAGAAACACGATTGAATTTCTCTTCGGCCTATCACCCACAAACGGATGGCCAAAGTGAGATAGCCAATCTTACGATACTCGATCTACTCAAGACTTACGTTACCAAAGTAGATCAATGCTCACAATGGGAAAAGTACCTACCTCTTGTAGAGTATGCCTACAATAATATTGTACATACTTCTACGGGAAAAGCACCTTTTGAGATCATTGAGGGAAGACCTAAAAGTCCCTTGCTACTCAAAATACATGGGAAGATCTTTGCCGTCGACGAGTATAGCCGTGACCTACAAGAATCTTTTCAAAAGATTAAGGAGGCTATATCCATCTCTCAACAAAGGCAAAAAGCTGCTGCTGATAAGCACAGAAGAGCCTTAATGTTCAAAGAAAATGATTGGGTCTTACTCAAGTTTCCTAAGGCTCGATTAAGGCAAACGACGGTCAAAACTCCTACGGGCCATGAAAAGTATTATGCTAAACTAGCAAAAAGATACTATGGTCCTTTTGAAATATTGAAGCCCATCAATGAGATAGCTTATCAACTCAAGTTGCCCAACCATTGGCTCATACACAATGCCTTTCATGTAAGCCTACTTAAGCCCTACAAAGGAGAGCCACCAACTGAACCAATTATTGAAGACCCTCCAGAAGTTGAAGACCAAGAAGAGGTGCTACAACCCGAAGCTATCCTTCGGCATGAAGACAAGGTACTACGACATGGTAAGATTATCCGACGGTATCTTATTAAGTTAAAAAATTATCCTTTTGAAGATGCTAGATGGATGCAAGGAATACAGCTTAAGGATAGTATGAACCTTGTCAATGCTTACAATGCTACATTAGAGTAAGAAAATGTACAAATTTCTTTTAAATGACTCATGTTTTTGTCTTATAAGACTAGTCCTCTTTTTAATTGTGCACAAATTTAACTGGTATGCATGCTTAGAATCATGTTTGTGATCACGACGTCTCACAAACACCAAGTAGAATTTGTCACTCTACTTTGGGAGAATGAAATGGACTAAAGAGCAGACATGCTTGCGGCAGCTGTGTCTCCCAAGCACCAAATGGATTAGTCATCCATCTTAGTAAGATGTCGTAGGGTCAAAAGGGATCCTCTACCCGCTAAGTAAAATTGACTAATGACTAAGGCTTTATCTCTTCTACCTCATAGTCGAGGACGACTATGATTTCAAGAGAGAGGTAATGCCATAAAATCTAGTATCTAATATCTAACCAACCCAAATGATTTTCTCATATTAAACTGATCACTTAATGTGGGAGAATAAACGGGAACAAGTGTTAAGATATAGACATGTGCTTATAGATCTATCTCAACACGGGGCCAATGGTAAAGGGGCCCAAATGAGAGATGGTCTATCAAAGAGCAAGGCTAACCAATGGAGCATAATACCTTAGGGTTAGCTTCATTGAAGACCTCCAATAATGTGTCTAAAAGTACTTTGACCTTAGGTAAGCTAGGGCTGAGCTTGAGGCGGGAACTCGACCCAGCTCGAGGTGCTAGTCCTGCTTGTCATGCTTGATGACTGAGGTGCTTGAGGTGCTTGATGATTGAGGTGCTTGAGATGCTTGAGGTGCTTGAAATGCTTGAGATGCTAGGGTTGCACTTGAGGTGAGAACCCATCCCAAGCTTAAAGTGCTTAAGGGCCAAGCTTGTGGTGGGAACTGGGCCTATGCATGAGGGGTTTGAGGTGTCAAAAAGTCAAATATTCAATCCCTACAACGAGGGGGCGAGCCCTACATGAGGGGGATGAGAGAGAACACCCACACACTCACACAAGTCATGCATGGTACAAAGAAAGCAGAAGGGACACTTGTCAAGTTCCTCCTCGTGTTGCCCTCATGGTGTGCCTGAAAGCCTATTGGTTGGACACCCAAGGGGTTTAATGATAATTTAGGATATTTAATTAATTTATTTTTAATTTATCAAGTCCTCTCTCTCAAAGGGGAAAGGGGGACAATTGTCCCAAGGCTACCCTTGTTGCTTATAATGCCTCCTGCTTGTGATTGGCTAGGCCTGGAGAGGTCCAATAAGCTTCAAGCATGAGCTACAAGGGGGGGTCGACCCAAGAAAGCTAGGGGGTTGCTTAGGGGGTATACTCACCCACACACACTCAAAAACACTCTCATTGTGTGCTATGCAAAGTGCAAGAGCTCCCTCTCCTTCTCCAAGCAAGTAGAGGTTGAGAGCCTACACCAACACTCTTGGCTATGGAGTGCAAATCCAACCAAGAGCCATGCTTCAATGCTTAAGCTTGCCATCTCCTTCTTCTTCATTACTATGCTATTATGTATACTAGCAACAAGAGTTATGATAAGTGAGGAACGAATTCTTTCTCCTATGAAATGTTTCTTCTTCCTCTTCCCTACCCTCATTCCCTGCTAGGTCTTTTCCACCTTCGAAGGTGTCTGAGGTCTTGGAATTGAGGCTTGGGATAAATAAAGCTTTCTTCAACTTTATGTTATGCTTGTGATGCATGAAGCTTTCCATCTTCATTGCATCACCTAGGTTACAAGGAACACAAAGATTGTATTGTGACAAGTCTCTCTTAATGGGAGAAATCATAATACAAATGCCTATTGGAGGGGGGACCGGCTCCACATAAATCCGGTCCTCAACTGTTGTCATGTTCTCTAAATTCTCTCTCTTGCAAAAGTATTGTTCATGCCAAGTTAACTAATTGCTATGATTATGTTGCTATCTTCAATTATGTTCACCCGCTATGCTCACAAAGTCCTTTCTCAAAAGTACTGTCATTAATTTCCGCTACTCTCAAGTTAAATAGGCCAATTCCATTACATTGCATATGCACCAGCTGTATGTTTTGTTGGCTTCTGCAAATTTTTGGATAACCACTTGGGTTGACTTTCTCAACTTCTATATGCACTTCATCTTTAAGCTTGCAATACCTGGATCCATTGAAGTCTGTAAACATCTGGGAGCTCTCTGACTCTGGCTTCTGACTCTGGCTTTACGCTGATCAATAGGATCTTGGCTCCTGTGTTGCTTTTACTGCTCATAAGACACCTATGGTCTTTTGAATCTGTATACAAGACTTTATCTCCATTGTAGCCATAAAGCTGTAAAATCTGCTCTGTTGCAGTTGTGCATGTGTTTTGAGTGCTACTAGCTTGCTATGTTGTACTTGAACTCTCCGCTCGATTTGAGTCCATATTGGCTTGTTCTGTAAAAATTGTCTTCTAGCAGATTTTGGTATTGATTAGCAGAATTTTTGTTGCTTGTACTAGCCTAATCTGCAATCACATGTGAGTTTTGTTTGTTCGTGGAAGCTCAATTGCAATGCAATTGCTTGCACTTGCCAATTTATAGCGTGCAAAATTTGAAAATTTGCATGCCGCTCAACTGCTTCGAGTTGATCTTTTTTCTCGCTTTCTCCAACTAATCTCTAGTTCACTTTGCACGGTTTGCTTGGTTTATGGTTCTTCTGGCTCTTTCACGGTTTGTTCGGTGTGCGATACACTACTTCCCGACTTTCCTTTTCGGCTTTTGATTTGCTCGTTTTTGTGTTATTTGCTCAACGTGTGATTTTTTTTGCTTTTCTGCGTTTTTTGGTTTTTTTGGCGACTTTCTTTTTATTTTTCTTGATTTTTTTGTGAAATTTTGAATTTTCTAATTTTTTTGATTTCTTACAAAGTTTTTCAGAAAATTTTGATTTTTTATAATTTTTTTGTAAATCTTTGAATTTTTCAATAATTTTTTAATTTTTGTGGTGAATTTTTAATTCTTTTTGTGCAATTTAGAAATTTTATGAGATTTTTGAATGTTTTATGAAATTTTAATGGTTTATTTGGTTTTTTCCAATCAATTTTGACTTTTTTAAATGTTTTTTCGTGATTTTTTCAAATTTTTACAATTTTTATGAATTTCCTGTTGAATTTTTGAATTTTTAATGACTCTCTCTGTTTTTTATTTTTCTGTGAATTTTCTAATTTTTAAAAATTTATATTTTTTTTTGTATTTTTTGAATATTTTTTGTGTTTTTATTTTATTATTTATTTATTTATTTGATTTTTTAATTATTTTATAGATTTTTAGATTTTTTATTGGAGTTTTTGATTTAAAATTCTTTTTGATTGATTTTTTAATTTTCCTTTTTTAATGCCTTTTTTGATTTTTAATGTCTTTTTTATTTTTTATTTGATTTTAATTTTATGTTTGTGTTTTATTCAAATAAAAAACACTTACCTCGCAGCCTTGGTTGGTCGCTTGCAGCGTTGACATCGAAATGATGACGGGCACTACGGGCAGCACGAGCGAAGGCAGGTTGACGAGCGTGCAACGATGTGCAGCGTCGACCTGGTGAGCCCGGCTTGGCGGTGGCGACTTGGCAGAGAGGGAAGAGAGAGAGAGAGAGTGACTGAGAGCACGCGATTGTCCACGAGGTAGAGAGAGAAGTGAGAGAAGGTTCCAGCACTGGCTCACTAAGTCGCAGGGAAAAAAGGGGAAGAGAGGGTGGGTCACCACACATGGCGCGCAAAACGGCCACCTGTTGACGCAGTACCGATCAGCGTGCCTGTGAGAGAGAGAGGGACCGACGTCTGTCGGTGTGAGTTGGGCGACACTGGACAATGAGATAGAGGGTATGCAACAGAGAGGGTGTGGGTGTGTGTGAGAAAAAGACAAAAGGAAGTTGGCGTGCAGTCGTGTGAAGACAAGGAGGGAGTGAGAGGGGGAAGTGAGAGAGTAAAAGAGTTAGTGAGAGAGTGAGGGGGAGGAGAGAGAGAGACTTTAGAGAGTGATTGTTAATAATCGCGATGAGGAGGGGTGGAGAGGAGAGAGAAAGTTAGAGAGAGAGAGCGAGGGATGTGGGGTAGGTTCACGTAGAACGAGGAAAAAGAAGAAGAGTATTTTGATGTCGACAAAAATTATCGCCAGAGACCGTCAAGATCTAGTCAACAATTACATGCGCCTCAAGGCACGGGCATCGAGTTCGAAAACCGGCCTTTTTTTTATTTTTAAATTTCCAAAAATACCAAAATTAAGCAAAAAATTAGCCGAAATTTCAGAAAAACTGCAAAATATCCCAAAATTTACCAGAAAAGTCCAAAAAATTCTTGAAATCTTAGAAAATCACCAATATTCACAACCGAACATTTTCGATATGCAAAAGCACACCGAAATAGCAGTTTTTATCGAAAATGTTAAATTCGACAAAATCGTCAACGCGACCCCCGGCAATAGTAAAACGCTCAAAACTTGACTAGGGAGGGCACAAATGCGAACAAAATGATGCCGTAAATACGCACACACAAAATAGCTTCTAAAGATCGCAAAATATCAAATTTTTATGGAATTAATCAAACATTAATGCAAAAATTATCCGAAAAATACCCAAAAAACTTCTAAAAATTCTCCACACATTGGGGATTAGTGCAACCAAATAAAATCACACAAATCACAACAATTCAATTGCCAAATAATTTTATCAATAAAATCAATTAAACTGGCAAAATTACCGACAAAATTAGGTCAAAAATTGACGCAATTGAAATGTGTACAACGGTGTCAAATGTTGGAGGTTCCATTGCTCCAATGACCAACAAAAGTGTCAATATGGAGGGATGAGCTACCCGGTTAGGGCATGGAAACACTCACACGATTAGTGAGCTAATCATGACAACACGAATGGTTAACTCTACGAGGTGAGCTGGAGCTAAGCCACAATAAAGGACAATCTCCACATCCACTTCTCTTCACCTCTAATCAACCCAATCACACACACTACGATTGCAAGATGCACACAACACTAATCCTATTATGCAACACACTAATCGCAAGCACACACATATAGATCTATCGAGCACCACACTCCAATCAAACCTACATGCACACACAAGCAAAAGAGGGCAATCACACAAGATTAGAGAGAGATTAACCACTAATTAGTTAAGATCTAGCTAATCTAAGCATCATAGGCAATCATAAGAAGCATGAGAAAGGCATAGTGAAAGAGAATTAAGCATTGATTGGTGTTAACCAAGTCACATGAGCAAGGAGAAGTTCAAGGACTCCATAGCCACACACCTCAAGAGCTCTCACCAAAGAGTGCTCTCAACGATTAAGCTTGAGAACCCTAATTTCTTTTTCACATTGCTTTATATACCTAGGGTAAAAATATGCAATGTCCGGGCGTCCAAGGCATTTAGGACTCCACCACTTATTGAATCTTCCCTAGGCACAATAACTGACCTGCTCTTTACAATTTGGAACTCCCATTGAGCCCGTAACACCTTAACAATATTACAATGGCTTGAAATAAATCGAGAATTTACAATACGTGACCATTTTGGAAAAAAGTGAAAAATATGTAACTCTAATCTTTACTGCTTCTTTCTGTTGATCTTCGATGTGCATTCGTACGTCTTCGGTCTTTAGCAGCTTCTGTTAACTGACGTCGACTCAGTTTACAGATATCCACTTAAAGTCAACATTCTCTTATCTATTTGTAGACCCCTGCGAAAATATAAGTGAATGGAAACACATCACAAAGCAAGAGTACCATAATGTTTGCAAACATCTTCCCCATTTGAGTAGTGTATTCTCCTACCTAATCTAACTGCACAACATGTCTTGGAAATGTCGAATATCCACCGCATTCCCAAGAATATGCTTTTAGACGCATTCCCAAGAGCATAATTTTAAACACATTTGAGTCTACTTGCAGCTTTGAAGTATACTCTTAGATAGTATCTAATGAAGCCCTTGAAAAAATTAGAGACACCTACTCAAAAAGGGTGAACTTAGGTAGGACATGAGAAGTGCTGCCTAAATTGTAGATAAGGTATGGTTTATTACATTTGGTCGTTGAAAACCAAAGGAGAAGAACTTTAGCTTTTTTAGCTACCTATGAATTTATAAACTTCTCTCTTCGAAAACTAACTCGTTCAATACTAGAGCCATCGCTCAAATGTGAATTTTGATCGCAATCTTAACAAGGTGTCTTCAAGCAAATGGCCTTTTAATGTGAGTGTGTGTGTGCATGCGCGTGCGCGCGCGCGCGAGAGAGAGAGAGAGAGAGAGAGAGAGAGAGAGAGAGAGAGAGAGAGAGAGAGAATCTTATTACCCACCCAACATAGGAAAAAAGAAACACCCGTTGTACATGGCTACGACACGTTCTTCCAATAAGGACTCAAGAAATTCAGATATGTGGGTTCAAAGAGTGCAAGTTTCAATCGCTTTGGACATCTTGTTACAAATGGGCCTAGATGTATCTAGGATCTATGAGGGGGCCTCCACCACGGAAGGGGGTAATTTTTACGATTTGGTTGACAAGACAGATGTGACAAAGCAAACTCACACATGCGAAAAAGCGAGAGGGTAACATGCTGACTTCTAACTGCAACCTTTTAAGATGCAATTAGAGGAGGGAGGTGCACTTAGTGGAGGGAGTGTAATCCATAACATTAACCCCCCTCCGTGGTGTGGGCATCATAGATCACACAATGTTGCCTTTGGCAGTGGTATGCAGACAATGTGCACATAGGACATGCTCGTCCACACACAAACACAGGGTTACACCGATGTGATATCATTTGCATTGTTCGCAATTTTCAATCTTATCATCATTGATATACGTACGTGCTATCTTTAAATTGTCTCACAAACTGACTTCCAAAAAATGGGATGCTTGAATAGAAAATGGGTGTGAAAATAACAAGGGAGTTCTAAGCACCACCTTCAATGCGATGAATTCATAAGTCCAATTATTTGATCACAATCTTAACAAGGAGTCTTCAAGCAAATGTCCTTTTATAATGTCCTTTTAATGTGTGCACACGTAAGCATGTGAGAGAGAGAGAGAGAGAGAGAGAGAGAGAGAGAGAGAGAGAGAATCTTATTACCCACCTAGCATAGATGAAAAAAGCAACACCCGTTGCACATGGCTACTTCACGTTTTGAACAAGGGGGGGGGGGGCAATAAGGACTCATGAAATTTAGATATATAAGTTCAAAGTGTGCAATTTCAATCAATGGGCTCGATGCATCGACGATCTATGAGGGGGCCTCCACGGGAGGAGGTAGTTTGTAGGATATGATTGACAAGACAGGATGTGACAAAGTAGATTCACATGCATATGAAAAAGGGAGGGGGTAACATTCCGATTTCTAAATGCGCCCTTTTGAGATGCAGGTAGAGTGGAGGGAGGGTAATCGATCAACGATTAACCCCCCTTCGTGTGGGCATCACAAATCACACAATGTGGCCTTTGACGGTGGTATGTAGATAACCTGCACATAGGACATGCCCGTCCACACACAAGAGAAGGGGTTACACCAACAAGATAGCATTTGTATTGTTCACATTTTCCAATCTTATTATCCTTGATAGACGTACCATCTATCTTTAAATTGTCTCAGAGATTGACTTCCAAAAATGGAATGCTTGAATAGAAAATGGGTGTGAAAGTAACAAAGAAGTTCTAAGTAGCATCTTCAATGCGATGCATTTAAAGGCTCAATATGTGATTGCAATTTTAACAAGGATTCAAGCAAATGGCCTTTTAATGTGTGCGCGCGTGTGCATGTGAGAGAGAGCATCTTATTACCCACTTAGCATAAAGCAACACCCGTTGCTGCATTCATAAGTTCAATTTGATCACAATCTTTAGCAAGGCGTCTTCAAGCAAATGGCTTTGTAGGATTTGATTGGTAAGACAGGACATGACAAAGTAGACTCACACACATGCGGAAAGAAGGGGGGCGGGGGGGTAACATGCCGATTTCTAACTGCAAACTTTTGACATGCAGGGAGGGAGGGACACCTATATTTAATGCGGGCCCAAGTAATGGGATCGACGTTTAGCGCCCCCCATTTTCCCGGTGGCATGCCTCGTTTTTCACGTTGGCCAGGTTTCGTGTGCCTCAAGATTCCGCCCCCAACCCCGACCGTCCATCCCATTACTTTGCATAGGTGTTACTTAGTGTCGAGGGGAGGCAGGGAGGGTAACCCATAATGATTTAACCCCCTCCGTGTGCGCATCACGAATCACACAATGTGGCCTTTGGCAGTGGTATGTAGATAATGTGCACATAGGACATGCCCCTCCACACACAAGACAGGGGGTTACACTGACGTGATATCACAGTTTCCTATCTTATCAATCATTGATAGACGTACTAACCATCTTCAAATTGTCTCACAGACTGATCGATCGATCGACTGACTTCTAAAAAATGGGAATGCTTGAATAGAAAATGGGTGTTAAAATAACAAGGTAGGTGTAAGTAATAACACCTTCAATGCGATGCATTCAGTATGAGTTCAATTATTTTTCCAAGCTTAGCCCAACGGAATACTAAAGGGACAAGACACTTTGATGTTGAAGGCACTGTTGTAAGACACTATCAGTACGTAAAATGCAGTCTAATAACGCAAAATTACTCTATATAGATAAGAAAATTTTCCCTACTGCACACAGACGCTAGCACAACAAAGGGGAGAGAAGATCTACAGCCTACGCACTTGGGGCAGCCGCCTTGCTTTGAGCCTGACTGCCCAATTCACGCGCCTTCTGCTTCGCTGTCTCGGTGGTCTCCATGGCTCTGCGGCGCGCATAATCCAGCTGCTCGGCGCCTGGAGGATGCCGGCCCTTGAAGTAATTGTATACCCAAGAGACCACAGACAAGAAAGTCACGCCAGCTCCAGCTGCCGTAAGAACTCCAGCGACGCAAAGGAACAGGATGATACCGGCAGGGACGAGGATGGGGCTGAAAAAGAGGAAGACGGGGGTTAACAGAACCAGTGTTATGACGATGCCCGCGATTGCAAGGCCACCAAGAAAGAGTGCGATGCCGCCGGTAGTGAGCAAGGCAAAGAAGCCGACAACCTGGCTAGCTGCGGGGCTGTGTTTTTTCAACCTCTCCACAATTCCCTCTGCTTCGTCTCTGGTCTGCCGAGCTTGCTCCATAGCTCTTCTTCTTCTTCTTCTTGGGTGGGTGGGTGCGTGTGTGTAAGGGGGGCTGTGAGAGAGCGTGTACCTCAAAACTTGTAAGTTTCCTGTATTAATCTGTGTGTTTAAATCCAGTCGAGGCCATTTTCTCCATCACAACAAGGCACGTGGCGCAGTCTCGTTTCCTTTCCATATCTTGCATGCCCGCCTTCTCATGCGCTTTCCCATCCTGCAAAAATACAGCGACATTTGGCTTTCGTATTCTAAATAAAGTTGACCCCCACTGTATGAGGCTACACATATTCGCTCAAAAACCATTAGTAACGAATATTCTTCCCTCTTTCTTTGCTTGGGAGCGCCGCCAAGTGTCCTCTCCTCCACAAAGTTCATGTCGACCAAAGCACCACCAAACACGACAGCTTTCAACAATTGTATATGTAGAAAGGCATTCTCCAAACTCGTAATAAAAACAGCAGAGAACTTGTTCTTGACAGAGTGATACATGCCCAGAGAGAGAGAGAGAGAGAGAGAAAGAAGATGCACTCACCTATGCTTGCGCCATGCAACGAGAGAGAGAGAGAGAGAGAGAGAGAGAGAGAGACAACGAGAGCTAGCACTTCTCTCTTCCTTCCATTTCCCCTTGAAAAAGAGAGAAAGAGAGACACAAAGAATCTACTTAGATTCTTCTCTCCATTTATTTTTCAAAATGTGTACGTCCTATTCGCTCAACTAAAAACAAACCCCAAAAAGTCATTGATTCCCTCGAGATAACCCCCCCCCCCCCCCCCCCCCCCCCCCCCCCCCCCCACACACACACACCCAAAACAAACCAAAAAAAAAAATCTCCTTCGCACCGCCTCCTCTCTGCACCTCGCCACCCCATCACCATAAGCCTCCTTCTGCCCTCCCCAACTCTTGGCTGCTCTGCGGACACACGTCAAGTTCCCAACACACACACACACACACAGAGCAACAACGACAGAGTCGCTTCAACCACTTGCATCATTGCACGAGAGAGAGATTGCAAACGCATGTAGGACTGCAACGCGCACACACACACACACACACACACACACACACACACACACACACACACACACACACACACACACACACACACACACACACACAGAGAGAGAGAGAGAGAGAGAGAGAGAGAGAGAGAGAGAGAGAGAGAGAGAGAGAGAGAGAGAGAGAGAGACCCTCGTCGTCCTCTTCACAGAGAGCGAGGGGGTGGGGGGGAAGTCGCACTGGGAAGGCGGTTAAGAGTGTGAGACAGGAGGGGCATGGCATTCACATGGCGAAAGAGAGAGAAGGCGGTTAATGTTTTACGCCCCCACATGGCCCAACCCCCCCTTGCCACTTGGAATGCATCACTTGGTCCTTTTCGTTCACCATGCAAAAGTGCCACCATGTCAACATCCTTGCCAGATTCCAGCTCTCTAGGCCTTCTTTAAGAATTGACCACACATACACACACACACCATTAATGAATAGATTAGAGGAGCGAGGACACATGATCTAATAAGCCACTTTGTAAGGCGAGTCGTAGCCTTGGGGTCCACTATTAAGTCTAGGGTACTTAAAAAACTTTAAATATTTACATGAATAGATTGACCAATCTTTTTGATAGATTAACGGGTTTTGTTTGCAAAGTAATATATTTAAAGGGCCCCTCTTGGTAATGTATCCCTGGAGAGATCACTATGTTTTGTTGGAATTAGGGTTGCAGAGAAATGCACATAGCTTGGAGAAGACGAAGGAAGCTCAAGGCACACAATAGAGAGTGTGTTACTTAGTGTGCAATGGAAAGATAGATAGCCCTAGAGTGATGGGTGTATATACAATGCTCGGGGGAAAAAACCTCCTAAAGAGGGAAAAACTGCCCCGGTGGTCCTAATGTGTTCACACACATCACTACCACATGTATATGGTAACCAATCCCCCCTGGAGTGATGCGGTGAACGAGAGCTGGCACATGAGTAAAGGGAAGTGCCATGCCCTGAGGACATGATCAGTCCACAAAGGGGAGTAAGCCCAAAGCTTTGCGGAAAGCTTCAAGCTTCTCACGAGACAAAGCCTTTGTGAAAATATCTGCAAGGTTGTCCTGTGTTGGCACATAAGCCAAGCTGATCTCTCCTGCTGAGAGCCTCTCCCTGACATAATGGTAATGCACCTCAATGTGCTTGCCAATGCACATAGAAAACGCACAGTAGTCATACGACAAGTAGGAGCAAAAGTTTCTTCATAATCTATGCCTTCTTGTTGTGCATAACCCTTTGCAACATGTCGAGCCTTATGGTGATCAATCTCACCATCCGGCTTGCGTTTCAACTTGTAAACCCACTTCATACCAATGGCCTTTTTGCCAGGAGGCAAATCACATAAAGTCCATGTGTCATTTTCTATAAGTGCATCATATTCTGATTGCATGGTAGTCATCCAATTTTTTGAATTCTGTGCTTCATCAAAAGACAGAGGCTCCTCAACATCATGTAAGCTAGACACAGCCAAAGCATAACAATCTGATGCATAAGATGCATGGCGAGAGCCTGAACGAGTACGACTAGACAAAGGTGCATCCAATTTACTGTCAGGCAAAGTGTACACCAGCCATTTTGGCTTACCTCTAGCCTGCTCATTTTCAGCCCTTTCCTCATCAAGTACATCATGTACATCTGCATCAGTAATAGGTTGATCTAGAACATTTTCAAAAACCACCATAGGCTGTACATTTGCCTCATTGGAACTTACATTCGTATTTCCACCACTGAAAAGAGGCAACAAAGTGTCATAAATGTCCTGTGAGCTTACATTACAATCTCTAGTACATGACAGCAAGGGCTGAACAGAATCTTCCACAAACACTACATCGCGAGAAACCAGAATACGTTTTGTTTGCGGATGATACAACCTGTAACCTTTGCTTTCAGCACTATAACCAACAAAAATACATTTGACAGCCTTATCATCCAATTTTTTGTGCCGCACTTGTGGCACCAAAGCATATGCCAAACAGCCAAAAACACGCATGTGCTCAATAGAAGGCTTTCTATCACGCCATGCTTCATATGGAGTAATAGACTGCAAAGCTTTCGTCGGACACCTGTTTAGTACATAAGTGGCACACATGATGGCCTCAAGCCAAACAGAATGCGGTAAAGCTTGACTTTTGACCATACATCGTGCCATTTCCATCAATGGCCTATTTTTCCTCTCAGCAACACCATTTTGTGAGGTGTATAAGGCACTGTACATTGGTGTTCTATCCCACGGCTAGCCAGAAATGCATTAAATTCATGAGACATATACTCCCCCCCTCGATCGGAACGGAGGGTGCCCATAGTACATTTCAAGACATTTTCAACCATAGCCAGAAATTGTTTGAAGCACATAAAAACTTCGGACTTCTCTTTAAGCGGAAATAACCATGCATGCCTGGGGTAATCATCAATGAAATTCACGAAGTACAGGTAATTGCCCAAGGATGGAGTTTGCATGGGCCCACAAACATCACTATGCACAAGCTGCAACCTGCATGTGGCCCAGACTGAACCATCCTTTGGAAACTTAGAACACTACATCTTACCCAAATTACAGCCTTCACAAACATGTTTGACAGGTGCTTCAAGAGGTGGCAAAGAAGCAACCATATAAGATTTCTGCAAACGCAGCAAACTAACAAAATTTAGATGACCAAAACGTGCATGCCAAAGTTTTGCATCTGAAATAGCCCTTGAATTTGCAATAGCATTTGCAAAATTTTGTCCACACTTGTCATACAAAGTGACCTTATATAGCCCACGGCAAAAAAGGCCAGATGCAACAGTTTCATCACCAAAACTGAGATCATGAACTGTACATTTGTCATCCACAAATTTGACTACAAGTCCAAGTCTAGAAAGTGCGGATACAGACAAGAGATTCTTCTTGATCCCAGGTACATAAAGTACATCAACAAGTGTGAAATAACTGCCATTAGCAGTAGTAAGCACAGTCTTTCCAACTCCCTGAACTGGATAAGAGGCATTGTTGGCACAAGTGACTGAATTCCCATGAGGGACAGACTCGACAGAGGTAAAAAATTCACGATGTGAGGTAATGTGCTTTGTAGCATCACTGTCGAAATACCACACGTGTGAATCTGCAGCAATTGACAAGCATGCATCATGGACAGCAGGATTGTAAGTGCACTCTGCGCTAAAAGCCCATTCTGCATCAACATCAGCATTACAGTCTCCTTTCACATAAGACTCAACAATGGCTGCATTTGTAGTGGAACCAGCAGTTGCAGTGGAACCACCCTCTTTCTTCTTAGCCTCTTTGGTCTTCAACTTAGGACACGACTTGATTAAGTGATCATTGGCTTTACAATAATGGCAACGCAACTTCTTTTTGCCCTTATCACCAAAATTTCCAGACGAATTGCTGCCAGCAGAAGCATTAGGAACAGAATTTTTGCCACTCGCAGCAGAACCATAAGAAGTGGTTGCATTACTGTTACCACCCTTTCTTTGAGAAGCAATAAAAGCCTGTTCAACTGCACGCTGCCTAGTCCTTTTTTTTCTAGAAAGTGACTCTTGCAATAGCAATGTGCATAATGCATCAAACTTGACAACTTCAGGATTTCCTTGGGTCATCAATCTCCAAGTACTAGCAAAAGTCTGGTAGGAATCTTGTAAGGCATCAAGAACAGTCTGCACAAGGGAACTGTCTGAAATGACTTCACCTGTAGAAATAAGTTGCTCATTGATATCCTTGACACTAGCAAGGAAAGTGTCCATATCATCTTCCTCAGCATAATCTTCGACTCCAGCTCTTTACACAGCAAAGCAATTTTAGCCTCATTGCGGCTTGCATAAAGACATGCTAGAATATCCCAAGCCTGTTTTGCAGATTTTGTTGAACGGATGTGAGGAACAATGGTGCGCTTCACAGACAACGCAATCAATGCATGATCCTGCGCATCCTTTACATCCCAACGAGCTTGTTCTGCAGTAGGCAAAACAACTCTAACAACAGCAATCCTTGCAGCAAGACCTGCAACATCCTCAACATCGCCTACATCCTCATAACCAGGACGTACATCAATGCCCTGCACAATGTTCCTGACGCCCTTTGACACAAGAACATGTTGCATCATATAAGCCCACATAGGGTAGTTGTCCCCATCCAACCTGTCCCCAACAACAAACATCTTGAACACATCTATGTTGTTGTTGTCAGCCATGGTAAATGCTGCACCTGATGTGAAAACTGCCCGAAAATAGGAGAAATGGAGCGTGAACAACACGTGCTATATAGCACAAACCGTGACTATAACACACCTGCTATGCAAAAAATGGCACTGACAGAAATTCTCCACAAAATGACGAAATTGGCTGTGCAGACTTGCCTGTAGTGGAAACGGAGGCCGAAATGAGCCCAAATCGAAATGAGCCCGAAATATTTGTCGACCTGCAAACGCTCACCAAAGCTCATTGAAATCGAAAAAAGTGAGCAGGCGTGTATTGGAGCAGCTGGCGACTAAGCCCGGGAGAACGCAACCTGCTCTGATGCCAATTGTTGGAATTAGGGTTGCGAGAAATGCACATAGCTTGGAGAAGACGAAGGAAGCTCAAGGCACACAATAGAGAGCGTGTTACTTAGTGTGCAATGGAAAGATAGATGGCCCTAGAGTGATGGGTGTATATACAATGCTCGGGGGAAAAAACCTCCTAAAGAGGGAAAAAATGCCCCGACGGTCCTAATGTGTTCACACACATTACTACCACATGTATATGGTAACATGTTTTATGTAAGATAGCACGTGTGAACAACATAGGGGTGTTTTATTTATGTTTTAGCTACATAATTTATTTTACATAGACCGGGATTTTATTTTTTATGGAGTTTTATTTTTGGAAGGGGTTTTTTTATTTTCAATTATTGCAGAACTATAGAAAGTGATGATGTAACCCTTTAAACAAAGTTTCTCTATGTCCTCCAAACAAAAAGCGTACCCAAAATGCTTTGGTTCCTCTGGTAGCTGTATTTGATATATACTTTCGGAATTGGAGCTGATCTCTTTAGATAGCTGATTCCAGTGTTAGAAGTTTACAGCTACTGGTGATGTGTTAGTTCAAGCAGTAGAACTAGAAAAGGAGATAGAAACTGAACTGGAATACATCTACTGAAATGAGAAACAGACTAAAGTACTGAGAATGATATTCAGATTCAGATTCAGAGAGAATGAGTACAAAGTATGTATGACTGAAGTACACTGGACTTCTGTATTTAGGATTACAGATGAAAGATTACAGATAAAGATTACAGATAAAGATTACAGATAAAGATTACCCAAAATGCTTTGGTTCCTCTGGTAGTTGTATTTGATATATACTTTTGGAATTGGAGCTGATCTCTTTAGATAGCTAATTCCAGTGTTAGAAGTTTACAGCTACTGGTGATGTGTTAGTTCAAGCAGTAGAACTAGAAAAGGAGATAGAAACTGAACTGGAATACATCTACTGAAATGAGAAACAGACTAAAGTACTGAGAATGATATTCAGATTCAGATTCAGATTCAGATTCAGATTCAGATTCAGAGAGAATGAGTACAAAGTATGTATGACTGAAGTACACTGGACTTCTGTATTTAGGATTACAGATGAAAGATTACAGATAAAGATGATGTAGCTCAAGAACAGCTCGGGAAATAAGGATTATGAATCAAAAGCTAAGCAGAAGTACAGCCGACAAATGCCAACCCGATTAATGCCAACCTGATTACAATGTAATGGGTCCTATTTGTATGCCTTGGGAATTACTGTGGTAACTACCGTGGTAATTATTGACTGATCCGCTGTTCGTCTCACAGGAGTCGGTTCCGACCCAGTGAGACTATCTCCGCCATCTACATCCTTCCTTTCTTTCTTGAATTTAGGCTAGATTCCAAAATTTCTGAGAAAAAACCCACCGTCTGATTCTTCTGGAATTTTGCTCGTTGAGTGCTTGACACCCCTATAGTTGTAGTTCCAGGGGCATCCAGCCAAAAGACACCAAGTCGGACTGGAAAAATCCATCGTCTGGTTTCTCTAGTGTTGGGTTGTTGAGTGCTTGACACCCTTATAATTGTAATTCCAAGGGTCGTCCAGCCAAGTGACACCAACCCTTGAGTGGAAAAATCCAGCGTCTGCTATGGAAACTGTTGGAAAAATCCTCTGTCTGATTCAAAGACCGGCGGAAAAATCCTTGCCCAAATTCTGAGATGGAACTACCCAGTATCCTTCCATTGAACCCGCTTTCGTTTACCCTTTGGCTTGGATGGCGTCTGAGAAGTCCCAGTGCCAGCATTCTCCTTCTGAATGAGCCTGTAAATGGCCTCCTGCTCAAGCTGATCCCGCCTTTCTGTGGTCATCTTGTTTTCATAAGGCGTGAGAGGATGATAAGTTTTGGTGTCGAGATCATAGAGCGTGCATCTGCTTTTGGTGAGCCGAGTTCTGGCCAGTTTGTGACAATGCGAGGCTGTATGGATCCATCCTTCTGGAAGAGGCTGATTGGTTTTGATCCGAGCTTCAAAAAGAATCTCAGCCATCTCTCTGTACTGTGGTCCTAGGCCTGGTTTAGCCGCAATGTCCTTTTTAGGCAGTTTAGAGGACTCAACATTGAGTTGCAGCAGTTGGTTGGTGATCTTAGTGAGGCCTCTAAGCTGAATTTTCCATTGGCCCATACACAGTTTGATTCTCTGCACCTCATCTCTTAGCTCCTGGAGATCATTCATTTGGAGAGCGTCGTTGAACAGTGTTTGCCAGGTTTTCCATTCCACAGTCGATCGCTCATACCAATCTTGAAGATCATCAGTAATCTTGAAATATGTGAGCTGATCGACTGGTTCTAGATGTTGAGGATAGAGTGCTAGAAAAAATCTTGGCAACTCTGCCTCTCTGTCTGGTAAAGCATACAAGAGAACTGGGAAATCAGACACAAATTCCAAGAAGTTAAGGACTGCTACAATCGGAAGTCGTGGCGCCCCTGCAAAATATACAAATACTATGCTATATACAACGAAATACATGAATCTGCATACCTGACGCATCCACCAGCACATAATCAACGATGTACGCGAACAGAGAGAGACAGTAAGCGAGAGAGGGGAAGAGAACATACGCAGACGCACCTCCTAGAGCGGAGTGCTACGCCTGGCACGACGAGAGAGGAGAGAAGAGAGGAAGAAGAATAGGGTAAGTTGATGATTAGAATTGAGATGCAAGGGAGAGATCCACTAACAAGTTATACTTACTCTGAATGGTAGGGTTCTTCCTAGTCATAACTATAGGCTGATCTTTAAGAAGAATATCAAAAGTACAACACCAAGATCACTCACTACCTGACTTGGTCAAAATCAAACAATAAAATGGGGTAGTTTTTGGGCAATTAACGCGAGGTATCTCACTTGGTTGAAGCGACAAGGGTCTCTTCGCGTCAAGGTTTACAAATTGTACATAGTTAGATAATGCAGACTATTTATACGAGAGAAAAAGAAATGACCTATCAACAATGTACAAGGATTGGATTCTTTGCCTTAATTTGACCAAGGCGTGTAAAATTTTAATCGTATCCATGTTTTTTTTTTTGACTTCAGGTGGCAAGTAGCGGAATGACTAACAAATACACTATCCAAAAACCAGTAAGGAGGAGATTATTACCGCCTAGCCAGAATTATAATAATGATTTGATACAATTCAATATAGTGTTGTGTCGATGAGCCCAATCGTCCCAGAGTTTATGATTGTGCAGTCCCATGGATACCTTGCAGTCGAGGAGTATCTGACTTCATCAACCAAGGTCTTGGATCGTGATTAACGTCTCTAATTTTACTGTGGTCATCAATTTTTGAATTGGCCGATGATAGTTATGGAACGTACATAAGGCGACGATATTTATTTATTTATTTATTTTTTACAACAACAAATATATATATATTATTATAATTTTTTTTATTTGTTTATGCTACCACGTCTAAAAGATTCCACAAGAGAACGCCGGGGTTGACGATCAAAGATACAAGCACATATGCTTACGAAGGACACCATTACGTTGTTAATAGACTAACCGTTAGCAAAAATCCTATGAGAACAAATTGATACAATCGTTATGGCACGTGATACAATGGCTAGGTATAAAATAAAACAAATTAGTACAATAAAAGAATGGAAACAGTAGCGGTGTCAATGCCTGAGGATGCTCTGCATAGGGCATCGATTGAGAAATTATTGCAGTGGCCATCGAAGAGCGTCCTCAATGTCCGTTTTTGTAGATGCAGTGGGGGAGAGCAAGAAATGAAATGAAATGGTATATGAACAGGCTTCAAAAAGGCCAAAATGACCTATGAAATCAAACTCTTAAAATCCTTCTGGAGCGAATCCAATGTCTGGGTATAAAATTAAAATGAAGTGGTGAAGAATTAATTAAATCCCTAAAACTAAAAGCTTAGTATTGTCGATTGAAATCATCAGGGGATGCTCTGCAACGGCCGTCCTTAGAGGAATTAGTATCGCAGATGTCGCTGAAGAGCTTCGTCAAAATTCGCCACTGTAAGCAGTCGTGTTCGGGGGGAATAGAAGTGGGAAGTTGGCGGCGGATTACTTTGGCGGATGCTACAGATCTCAGGATGCTGGGGTGGAAAAAGCAGTAGAGTGCGCCAGCTGTAGAACCCGCCAGTATCAGAAGACACCACCACTGTAGGCCGTTGTTGACACACCCAACCAGTGCTTTAGTTATAAACAACTAGAGAGAAGGCTGCTGGATAATGAGCCGACCCTCTCCACACTATCGGAGCCCCTTCTTTAACTGTAGCTTCCTCTGCATTGTGAAGGGAGTGAAAGCTTCACTGATCGCGAAGTCTCGAGGGCTGCTCTCTTGATGCATGACAACTGAAGAGGGTGCAGCGAGCAGAAGGAGAGGGGGAAGTCACCTCTTGAAGGTGATGCTAAGGTCTACCAAAAAGGGTGTGCTTAGGGTGGTAGGTGGTCCTGCATGCAGTGGCGGCTATACACGGGATCACGGATGGTTATGGTGGGCGACACCACTGGGAGAGAGAGAAAGAAACCCGTTATCGGTGGACGCTGCGTTTTTCCAGAAGCAAACGATAAGGGAGAGAGATTGAGGACGGAGTGGTTGCATGAGTGAGAGAGAGAGAGAGAGAGAGAGAGAGAGAGAGAGAGAGAGAGAGAGAGAGAGAGAGAGAGAGAGAGAGAGAGAGAGAGAGAGAGAGAGAGAGAGAGAGAGAGGGAGAGAGAGAGAGAGAGAGAGGGAGTGAGTATAGGCAGAAAGCTGAGAGAGCATGAGAAGGTAATTCGATGGCGGTTTTGTCAAAAAGACAGGACGGTGTGTGTGTGGCCGCCAGCTGAAGAGCGAGAGAGATTGAAAAGCTATGTTACTGTCTAAAAAAGAGTAGGTAAATTTTTCTTTTATCAAAAAACATTATGCTAATGAAAAATAAATTCGGTAGCTAGTGGTTTGAATGTGCGCGGCCACAATCGATTGCATGGTGGTTGGGATGGTCTGCGGGAGGGGGGGGGGAAACTGTAGTCCAAACGACTCTGCATGGACGCGGGGATTGGTGGGTGGGGAGAGTCGGGGGATTGCTGACCACACAAGACGGATTTTTTTTTTTTTTTTTTGGGGTCTACACATGCGCTCCTAAGATCGCATGGTTATCACTAGTTGGGCATGGCGGGCGCTGTCAGTTTTCGATAAGGGAGAGAGAGTTGGGAGCCGAAAAGACAGACGACCTTCTGTGGATGTTTGGTGCATGCAAAAATAAGGGGGATGGTTCAGAATAGAAGAGAGCTACCCTCTATGCATCAATGCCTCACCTTGCCCGTAAAAGGTGGGCGCCCTCCATGCCAGTTCTATTGACATCGACAGGCAACTGATAATATAATCGTAAACTATTGCGGCTACTACTGACATCGACAGGCAACGGCTACTACTGCTATTGTGATAGGCAGATTTTTTCAATCTATGCCCCTGTTGAAAGCGTCGACGGCCTAGTACAGCGGCGCACTAGATGCGGCCAGTGTCTCTCTTTTTTCTCTTTTTTAAAAAAAATGATAAATAAAATCATAGAGCTTTTTTTTTCCCAATTATTTGGGGTCATGTGCCACTGTGGCAATTGGTATCACTACATGATGCATCTCGATTCCCTTGTGCATAATCGATCTTGAGATTCACATCTGTCTAATTCCTTGAGTACTCTCTACATGGTTTCTACTATATTCAAAATTTCACTTCTTCTCCTTCTTCTTCTTCGTCAAATTAAGAATTCCTCTTCATAAAATATGCAGACGAGTTATATCGATATTATTATTAGTAGTAGTAGTAATAGGAGTGCTAAACACTATATTTGCAATGTTCAGGCCACTTTACTTACTATGTAAAATATTGCTATTTGTACTCTCTACTCGAATCTCTTATACTAATCACAGAGTGATGAAAAATCAATGTTAAGGTCTTCACAGATTTTTCCACAACAAAGAGAGACAGAGACAAAATTAAATGAAATAGAAAAGAATTGTGTAGTTGCACTTATCTCTAGTGTAGAATCGCAAAGATCTAATTTTGCTCAGATGCCAAGTTGTAGACCTCTCTAATTGTTTGTTACCAAGAGCGTAGCCTTGTGCTCTGATACCACTGCTACAATCGGAAGTCGTGGCGCCCCTGCAAAATATACAAATACTATGCTATATACAACGAAATACACGAATCTGCATACCTGACGCATCCACCAGCACATAATCAACGATGTACGCGAACAGAGAGAGACAGTAAGTGAGAGAGGGGAAGAGAACATACGCAGACGCACCTCCTAGAGCGGAGTGCTACGCCTGGCACGGCGAGAGAGGAGAGAAGAGAGGAAGAAGAATGAGACGGACACTGGGTGCAATCTCCCCCTGTGCAAGAGTGACCCTTTCCCTCTTGCACGTATTTGTTATATAGATTTCTTGAATGGTCAAATTGGTTACAAACTGGCCGGCCGGTCATAAATGGCCAAAGCTCATAAAAGAGAACTTGAGTAATAAAATGTACATGATATACAAATACATTTGCATAGGCCAAGCTGGGTCTAGTCTTTTCCACCTGTCAGCTGCAATAAATAATAAAATGTCAACTCTATAACAAGGACACCATGGTTCTCTTGCTGCATCATCTTTTTGGTTACTTTAACCAGCTGAAACAGTCGCCGTAGAGCAGTTGCCTGTTCTCCCACTGACATTCGAGTTTGAGGTCCCTTGCTGGTGGTAGTCTGGTCTTCAAGAATAGTTTGCACCCTTTGATCTAGAACTCCCCTAGCAATCTGCATTTGCACTAAGACCTCTTTCAATTGATTCCTGACATCCTTCATGCATTTATATGTCGGCTTGTTCCCCAGCAAAAGCTCTAATTCCATGGCCAAAGAGTGACAATCTACAGTAGACTACCGTTGCCAATGTGGATTGGTTACTCTCTCTTCAGCATTTAGTATCCATTCAGGCACCCTTTCTAATAGTTGTATTGTACTGGGATGCGCAGGCAATTGGTAGGCCTCTTGATCATGGAAAGCAGCTGATTTCCAATGCTCAACCATTTCCCTGGCGTCGACATACAGTCGTTGAAAGCACTCCAGATCAGAGATAAGATCATCATCCTCCAGATACCGCCTGGTTATTGGATCCTGCTGATGTCTCAATCTCTTGTTCAATGTGATGAGTTGTAATGAATATTTCTCATCACCTGCTGGTCCCTCAGTTATGGCTTTGCCTTTCCCTTTAACATCCGGACTGCGTTGTGACTCGTGTGTCGGTGGATTCCTAGTGTTGCTGGGTTGTTGCTCTCCTAGCTGCTGATTATTCGACCTCTGCCCTTCATGCTGGTCTAGCTGGTCTGCCTGTGTGACTGATTTCCTCCAGTTGACCCTGTACCACCAGTACCAGGTTCTGAAGGTGGAGATGGAGGAGAGGCATCATCGTCATCATCATTATGCCCTTCGTCTGGTTCATCCTCCTTCTCTGCTTCTTCTTTCTCCTTATCCTCGTCTTCTTCAATGGTGTTCTGTCGTTCAATGTAATCAAGGATAGCTTGATTTGTCAGAGCACTGTTATATTCAGTAACTTTATCCTGCAAATCACTCTGCATCGTCTCCATAAGAGACTTCAAGTTATCCATGTTGAAAACAGCATTGCCCGCTGGATTCAAGATCTCGGCCAGATTATTATCTTTCTGTTAATGTGGCCTTCAGAGCATTGTGGCGGATGAGTAAAGAGTTGAACTCAAATCGCTTCATTCTCAACATGGTTTTGAACCGATCAGCAGCTCGTTCAGCTTTTGCCTTTTCTTCCTGCATGGTCTGCATCTCAGATTCTACCTTGGCTAGGTTACTTTGTAACTATTGAATAGTCCTATCTGAGTGAGCCTCAAGGATACTGTGGTGCAGGTTTTGGGTTGCTCTCCCTTGCTCTAGCTTTTCAATCTGCTCCTCAGCTTCCTTTAATTCAGTTTTTACTTTATTAAACTCATCTTCTGACCCTGCAGCATCCAATATTTGTCCCATGTAATTGACAATAGTATTCCATGATGACTGAATGAGTAATGAACAGCCATCAGTAACTGCTGCTGGGTCAGAGTCAGTTGGCTCATAGACTGTGAGACAGAAGCCAGATAAGGTAATGCACCATAATCAGATTTCTGCAATAGGAGACGTCCCTTGAGCGAATGAGTCTACAACTGTTGTAACCTATCTTTCTTTGTCAAGTGCAGGGCTTCTTCACTGTATGGGATGGAAACTTTGCCAAGTGGATTTGGAGAAGCTGGGCCTTTACCCTTATCAATCTTCTCTGCTGACTGCTCAAGACTGGCTCTTTTTGACTGATCTTGTCCAGTACTAGTGGTTACTGAAATCTGGCCTTCTGACTGGTTGATTCCACCAGTGGTCTGGTCAGTATGTTGTTCAGTCTGACTAACTGGAATCCTTTCAGTAGACACTGTTTTGATTTGACTTTCCAACTGCTTCAGGAGAGCAATGCTTTTAGTCAGTGTCGTTCTTGGCTTCTTTGAATTGCAAGCTTCATCTTGTTTAGCCTTCCTTTTCTTTCTAGTGGGGGTTGACTGGCTTTCTGGCTCTTCTTCATCCGATGACAAGTCTATATTCTTGGATACTGGGAACGGCTTCTGGCTCCAAGCCATTCTCACCTGATCATGGGTGTCTGGAGCAATTGCCCATTATAGAAACTGCCAAACATACCAAGCCTTGAATAAACTTTGAGATTTCAGCTTGGCAGTTTGCTGAAGCACATTATGTGACAATATCTGGTAGAGGTTGATAGAGACTTTGGAATCCAGTCTTTTTTCTAAAAGCATAGCAAAAAGTTTCTCTGACACATATGTCGGATTATTCTTCAAGCTCACGGCTTCAGCCACAAATCGGTAGGCAGCGGGAGCTTCCAGTCCTGCTACTGGAATCCCTTGCGCACTGGATTTCCTTTTCCTCTTGGCAACATCATCTTCCTTCAGAGCTGCACTGATCTGCTCTGGAGTTGCCACAGATGGCTTGGGCCCATTTGGCATGCGGAATGCAAAAGCAATACTTTCTAGTGTGACAGACACCTTCTGGCCATAAACCACATCACTGCCATCTTCAACATTAAAAGAGTCTAGGACTTGCCTTATGATGGCTGTGTCAAACTCAATCCTCGTGGCTTGCAAAACCACATGCAAATCCCACAGTTGGAGTAGAGCCTTAGCTTGCTCAGTAAACACATAGCGCTGAATTTTGCTATTTGGGATAAGTGGAAGAGTTGCCTTTGTAGTGATAATAAGGGCTTGGGTTTCGTCGATAGTCTCCTGCAGCTTCTCTGACAGTTTCTTCCTACCCATGCACCATGAAGATGATGAAGCACGAGAAGAAGAAGATGACTTACTTGATTCTTTGAAACCGTATCCAGGTGCGGATGGCAAAGACAGACGACAATCCACGGTCTCCTCAGAGGACGAGGTTTGCGGCTGCAGTGAAGAAACTTCAGAGCTTGGCGATGGTGAGTGGACAACAGAAGGTAAGCATCGTGCAAGAGATTTGCGAGGAAAAATGCCTACTTTCCTTACTGTTATACGCGTTCGCGCCATAAAAGCTCCACCACTTACGGTTCCTAGACTTTTGTGCATTGCAAATGACGTGACACACGTGCATTGGACAAGAATTTCACCTGTCATTGAAATGATTACCACTGATATTTCATCTGACCGTTGGTCCCCTAAAAACTGATAACTTTGTTTCCACTTTTTTGGTCCTAGTATAAGCCAGGCTTGGTCATGCTGGTACTGGTCTGAAACTGGCTGCACATGAAAAAGTCCCAAGATAGCTGATTCTGGAATTTCTTGGTCTTCAGCGCCCGGATCCTCAGTACCCTGTTCTTGGCAAGGCTCTCTTGCTTCTGAATCTAGTAGAGCTTGATTTTAGGTCCATTATACACCCCTGGCAGCAGTAATCCAGATGGGTCTTTCAATCTTACCATGCTATTGGAGAAAACCCAGTCCACTTCGAATGGTCCTGCCCAGACTATCTTTAGATTCGGCTTCTTAGGGCCCAATTTGGATTGATATATGAGTACTAGATCCCCTTTCTGAAACTCGCGGACCTTAATCCTTCGGTCATGCCAGTGTTTCCTTCTTTGCTGAACAATCTCTTGTTCTAGTATAGCCTGTTGTCTCAGTTCATCTAACTGGGTAAGCTTCTCCAGTCGCTTCTTAAGATTGTGATTAAAATCTAACCCATATTCTACAGCCATTCTGAGACTTGGAATAACAAACACCATAGGAACAAGAGCTTCAGTGCCATATACCATTCTAAATGGTGTTAATCCTGTAGTGACCTTATAAGCTGTTCTATATGCCCATAGAGCAGTCTAAAGCTTCAAGTCCCACTGTTCTGGCTTTTTCTGCACAATCTTGGTGAGGATAGTCTTAATGGTCTTGTTGCTGCTTTCGACCTGTCCATTGCATCTAGGATAATAAGGTGTGGATTTCTGATGTTTGACTAAAAGCATATCCATAAGGATCTCCATACTGTCATTGATGAAGTGTGTCCCTTGGTCCGACACAATCTCCACAGGACAACCATAGCAGTAGGCAATATTCTCAAATAAAAATATTGCAGTGGATTTGGCTGTGTTGTCAGGAAGAGCCTTAGCTTCTACCCACTTGGTTACATAGCAGGTAGCCATCACTATATACCTATTCTTCCTGGGAGTAACCTTCTTGAAAGGTCCCATAAAATCAAAACCCCATTTCATGAAAACACCCAGTGGCTGGACTGGTGTTAAGGGAGTCATGTCTGCAGCTGTGGGTCTACCCATCCTTTGACATATGTCACAAGTTTTATAAAAACTTCTGACATTGGATATTAATATTTGCCACAATAAAGTAGCCTCCAGAATCTTCTTGTAAGTAACATCAATAGAAAAGTGTCCCCCAGATTCTCCATTATGCGCCTCTAAGATAACTTGCATCCTCCCCTTCATAGACACACATCGGCGAAGGATCCCATCAGCACCTAATCTGTAGAGTGAGTCCCCCAATGAGGGTAAACTTCAAGCTTTTGATAGTCAGAGCCTTCTTCTGGTTTTGCTTCTAGTCATCTGGGAAACCACCCTGAGAAAGAAAGTGATATACTTCATATAATTCAGGATCGACTGATTCTACCGCTTCCAGCTGAAATAATTCAGCATCCACTGGTTCGTCTCTTAAAGACGCTTTAGAATAGCCCTCCGTACTCCTAGAGAGGAAATCAGCGCCACGGTGATTCTTGCCAGGTTTATGGAAAATTCAAAATTCAAATTCCATAAGGAACATCATCCACCGTATTAGCCTACCTTGAATAATGATTTTATTAATCAAGAATAATAGGGCCTAATGATCCACATAGAAATGAAACAATTTTCCTAGCAAATAATGCCTAAATTTTGTAGTACTGAAAAGCATCCCTAGAGCTTCTTGTTCAGTGGTTGTATAACCCTATTCAGCCTGGCTGAATCTGCGTGATTTGCAAAGTAGACAAGATAGTCAGTCCTTCCATTTGGCTGGGCTAGTATCGCCCCCATCGCCAGCCCCAAAGCATCCACATGTACATGGAAGATAACATCCCAATTTGATTGCCGAAGGACTAGTTTACTGATAATGGCACTTTTTAAGTTCTCGAAACTTTCCTCACACTCAGCAGTCCAATTGAACTTGCTGGTTTTCTTTGTGAGCTCATACAATGGTAAAGCTTGGGAGGCAAATTTATGCACAAATCTTTTGTAAAAGTCAATATATCCCAAGAAAGAACTTAACTCAGATGCATTCCTAGGTGCTTTGGCCTGCTGAATGCACTGGATCTTGTCATCGGCCATTTCTATTCCATTAAGAAATACCACATGTCCTAGTAGCTGTCCTTTCCAGACTAGAAAAACAGATTTGAATGGATTCAGACAAATCTGCTTCTCCTGACAGCGCTTAAAAACCATTTCCAGGAATAGTAAATGCCACTCCTCGGCTGAATATACAGTGAAGTCATCCATAAATATGGCGAGGAATCGATGAATAAACTCATTGAATATATCCATCATGCACCTCTGAAAAGTGGCTGGTGCATTGCATAGGCCAAATGGCATTACCAGATACATAAATGCTCCCCACTCTGTAATGAAAGTGGTCTTCCCCCAATCCTCAGGAGCAATTTGTAATTGCTTGTAGCCACTATATCCATCCATAAAACTGTACATCTCATACCCTG
The DNA here is from genome assembly GCF_014529385.1 of Adiantum capillus-veneris. Taxonomy (NCBI): domain Eukaryota; kingdom Viridiplantae; phylum Streptophyta; class Polypodiopsida; order Polypodiales; family Pteridaceae; genus Adiantum; species Adiantum capillus-veneris. The sequence goes on along the minus strand of NC_140936.1, from coordinate 16,655,424 downwards.
AAATCTCATCAAGCAACATATCTGTGAAGGGTAATGGGAATGGATCCTTGATGGTTTGAGCGTTGAGTTTCCTATAATCTACACATACTCTCAACTTCCCATTATTTTTGGGAACAACTACAATAGGAAACAACCAATCTCTACTGGCTACTTCAGTGATGAACCTAGCTTTGAGAAGGTTGTCAATCTCTTCCTTGACCTTCTTAGCATAATTGGGATTCATTCGGTACCACTGCAGTCTCACTGGCCTGGCATCTGGCTTCAGTGGTATCCTGTGTTGGCAGACCTCTAGATCCACCCATTTCAGATCAGTGTGTTCCCAGGAAAAAACATCTTTGTAATGCTAAAACATTCTGCGTGCTTTCTCCTTCATTGTAGGATTGAGATGTTTGTTAACTTTGATCATTCTAGGGTTGTCTTAAGAGCCTAGATTCCATTCCTTGATCTCTTGGTCATCTGGGAGTAACCAGTGAGGCCTGCCGACTTTTCTCTTGGTTGACTCTTCGGCATAATCCCAAGACGGCCCCTCCGAATCACTGTTCTGATTTACCGTGTCCTCCCCAGAATGTGTTGGCTCATCTGGCGTGTTGGATTCAATTGATTCTTCCGGCCTTCCAATTAATTGAATTGAGTGTTCTCCTGAATTGAGTTCAGTAAATTGGTCTGGAAACTGCTTCTTCTGTTTGTCAGCCTGCTCCTTGTTCAGTAGAACTACATTAAGATCAATTTCTGCTAAGGGAAAAATATTTAGAGCTGCTAACATCTTTTCAATCTTCTTGATCTTATACTTCTCGCATAGTTCTTTAGGTCTCAGCTCCTTTCTCCAGCTTTAGTGTTGTTTGTCTAAATATGGATTCTGCCACTAGCCCCTTGTAGAGTCAGAGTTTGATTAGCATAGTCGTGAACAGCCTGTGACGTTCGCAACCATGGGTGCCCTAGTAGCATTCCATATGCTCCTTGACATCGAGAACTAAAAATTGGCCTTGAACTTCTCCTTGCCCACTCGTATCGGCATACTCTCGATCATACCAATAGCTTGCACTACTTGATGATCTGCCATCCGTACTTTGAAAGGTGCTAGCTTCAAGTTTGTGATGCCCATCCTCTGCTGAAGATGTACTCCCATGATGTTTACTCCTGCTCCTCCATCCAGAATGACACTCGAAAGTGGTTCCCATTCTTTCCAAACTTTGTAATCTACTTGAATTAGTGGCACTTCATCATCCCTGACAGCCATAAATCAACTATCCTAGCCTCCGCCTTAGCCTTCCTTCGCTGTCTGATGAATTTCGCTGCTTCAAGCAAAGTTATTCTAATGTCTTCCAGCTCCACAATGAGTTTCTGGATTCTGTCACAGTTTTGACATGAATTTCCTCTTTCTCATGATCAAAGTCATTAGGAAAAGTTTGAACTCAAAAATGGGCCTTGTAAGAATTGTTGCTGTGGCATAGCTTTCAAAAAGTGTGGATCGGTAAATTTTTTGCAAATAAGATCCAAACTTGTCGGAGGTTGGATATTTAGAATCTACTCTTCAAATGCTATCTATTGATCTATACATGCATGTATCGGACATTGCCTTCATGTAGATCTAGAAAAAAGTGATTTTAGATTACCGTAACGGTAACAAAATCTGGCTGATTGAAAAAAATGACATAACTTTCATAGAAGTCATCCAAACTTTTTGGACCTTGGCTCTTTAGAATCCATTTTTCAAGAACTTTCCAATGATAGGTCATATCATGGGGTTCTAAGCAATATTTAGAGGGGTCTACCGGGTTGCTTTCTTTTGTACAACTTTGATGATGTGGCACTCTTAAAAAGGCCCAAAAATGAGTTCAAAATTTTCCTAATGTGTTGTCGGATCTTGAAGAGCTGGTAATATCTTCACAATGCCATTCCTTCATTTTAGTGCTTTCAGCTCCTCTATCAGCTCCCAACACTTCAATCAACCCTTGTACTGCAGCCAACATGGTCTCAGGCATGCCGGGATTTGACTGATCTGTCTCAGTAGATTGGGATGGTATCTTTTGAATGACCCGTGCTTCAGAATTCTCTGGCTGCTCTGGCAGCTTCTTGGCTAAATCCTCTATGGTTTTCGCTGCTAGTTCTCTCTGCTCCTGCCATTCATCAACCACCTTTTCTTTACCCTTGGCCTTCCATACCTCTCTCTGTTGAGCACATTTGCTACTTTCAGTAGTGACTGGTTTTTTTGGAATCTCTGGGATTTCCTCAATCACTACCCCTTTGCTTCGTGTTACTGCTCGTACTGGGACTTGCTCTGGAACCTTTGCCTCAGTAGCCACAGTCACAGGTGTTTGTGGACATTGAGCCGCGAAATGCCCATACTTTCCACAAGTATAGCAATTCAGACTTCAACTCAAGAAATTACCACGCCCTCGGCCCCGGCCAGTACCTTCTTGGTATCTGCCGCGCCCTGTACTAGTACCACTGGTACCTGGTTTCTCCTCATGAAAAGCGTTGGTAGTTTCTACTCTTACTAGTTCGGCATTGGTAAATGCCACCACTGACAAGTCTTTGCCCTTTTTGAAATGGTGAATCCTAATGCCACAGTTATTCTATAGATGGCCATAGGCTTTACAATAAGTACTATGTGGGCACTCATTGGAAACATGGTCCTTAGATTTACATGTTGAACACCAAGTCTCCATTCTTCTCACCGGTTGTCTGGTATGGCTAATCTCAGCAATTTGCAAAGCCATCTCTTCAATCTTCCTAGCCCAAGACCCCTTTTTAGGCTTATCATTGGTCTTCTCATCGGAGCTACTCTCATAACTATTGGAAACTCCGCTTGAATCAGAGTCATCAGTAGAAGGAGTGCTACTACTGGACCTCCTCTTCTTATGATCCTTTTCCTTTTTAGCTTGTTGTTCCAGCTTCACGGCTCGCTGCACCAAATCATTGAATTTCTTCGTCGGTGCTAGCACCTCTTGATCCCTAAGCTTCTTGCTACGAAAGCCATTCAACAACCATGCTCGCAATCGCTTTTCCGATGGTGGTTCCTACAGCTGCCTTGTCAGCTCCTTGATTTTCTCAACATATCTTCGGACTGACAATTTTCTCTGCTTAATCTTATCCAGTTCATAGAGAATATCCTCATCACCTCTGTTGTCAGAATATTCCAGTTTGAAGGCTTTAAGTAGTTTATTATAGGATCTGAGCTGGCAAGCTGGGTAATGGTAGTACCACTTCCTCGCTGCCTCCTTCAGCGTTTGCAAAAAGCGTTCACCCCAGTCATCCTCATCAATATTTTTCAGCTCGGCATACTGCTCAAAGGCTTGGATGTGAACATCTGGATCATCCTTCTTGCCCCCTTTGAACACGAGAAAAGAGATTTTCAATGAGGATGTGTAATCATGCCGGTCACCGTTGGTCCGTCCTCTTCTCATCTTGGAGTTTGGACGTCTCTTTGGAGTTTTCTTACAATTGTCTGTATCTGCATCCCAATGAATATCTGCCTCTGTCTCAGTTTCAGTGTCCTCTGTGGCTTGTCTACTGGAAGTATGGCGACTTCCTTTACTGCCTTTGGCGCCCTCATCCCCTGCATGGACCGAGAACTTTTAGCCTTACGTGCTTCCTTTTCTGCCCTTCTGCGTCTGGACTGACTAGAATGCTGTGAGTCCCGCGCCTCATCAGCATGACTGTGCTCCTCGTGAGCCTCAGTGTCAGTCACCAGCTCATGCTTGGGGTCAGAGTCTCTTTCTGACTCCTTAGGAATAGGGCCAACACGGTAGGATGGTTTTCGACCATGTTTGGGTTTGGGTGCCATTACTGCAGCTGAAAATTTCAAACTGGGAGATGAGTTTTCTAGTCAACTAGCAACAGCTCTAGCCACCGTGATAAAACTTGTAATTTTACACAATGTTTGTGGGATGAGTAGATCCTAGATCCACCACTTGGCTATTTAGACTAAGAATTGGGAATTAGATACATCAAAGATCAACCACCTGGCCACTATAACGAAGGCTTGAATTGTGGATCCAAATGTTGGTGTCTCCTAGATCCACCATGTATATGGTGGAGGCAGTCTCACTAGGTGGGAACCAGCTCCTGAAAGCCGAGTAGCGGACAAGTCAGTAATTACCATGGTGATTACCATAGTAACTCCAAGAGGCTATAAATAGGACCCATTACATTGTAATCGGGTTGTCTGTACTTTTGGGCTGTTTTATCTTTTGACTTCTCACTCTTAGTTGTGTGATTGTAGTCCTGAAGTTGTTCCCGAGCTACATTATGGTCACTTGTACTCTTACTTTGTAATCCCTAATATAGTAGTCGAGTGTACTTCAGTCAGATATACTTTGTATCCATTCCTTCTGAATTTGAACCTGAATCTGAAACTGAATCTGAACACTAATTCCGGTCATTCAGTTTGTGTCTCTCTTAGCAGATGTATTCCTGTTCATGTAGCTGTTCCAGTTCAGATTCCATCTTTTCCTCCAGTTCTACTGATGGAACTAATGAATCACTAGCAGCTATAAACTCTAACAGTGGAATCAGCTATCTAAAGAGATCAGCTCCAATTCCATTTTGGCGATCATGATGGCTAGAGCTGTTTCTCATTGACCAGCAAACTTCTCTCCTGGTTTGAGTTTTCAGCTTCAGTAATGGCACCCAAACCCAGTCGTGGCCGAAAACCATCCTACCACGTTCACCCTATCTCTGAGCAGTCAGAAAGAGATTCTGATCCCAAGGATGAACAAGTAACTGACATTGAGGGTCAGGAGGAGCACAGTCATGCTGATGAGGCAAAGGACTCTTAGCATTCTAATCAGTCCAGAAGATGAAGGGCTGAAAGGGAAGAACGCAAGGCCAAGAGTTCTTGTACCACATAGGGAGATGAAGGAGCCAAAGGTAGTAAAGGAAGTCGTCATAGTTCCAGTAGAAAATCTAGGGAGGAAACATCAACTGAGACGGAGGCAGAAATTAATCGGGATGCAAACATAGACCATTATAAGAAAGCTTCAAAAAGGAGTCAGGATCCCAAGTTTAGAAGAGGAAGAAATGATGCTGATAGACATGATTACACATCTTCATTGAAAAATTCTTTTCCCGTGTTCAAAGGGGAAAAGAAGAATGACCCGGATGTTCATATACAAGCCTTTGAGCAGTATGCTGAGTTAAAATATATTGATGAAGATGAATGGGTGAATACGTTCCGCAAACATTAAAGGAGGCAGCAAGGAAATGGTACTACCATTACCCGGCTTGTCAACTCAGATCATATAATAAACTCCTTAAAGCTTTCTGATTGTAATATTCAGACAACAGATGGGATGAGGATATACTCTGTGAGCTGGATAAGATAAAGCAGAGAAAATTGTCAGTCAAAAGTTATGTTGAGAAGATCAAGGAACTAACTAGATAACTTCAGGAACCACCATTCAAAAAGCGGCCGCGAGCATGGTTTTTGAATCGCTTTTGCAGTAAGAAGCTTAGCAAACAGGAGGTGCCGACACCAACCAAGAAATTCAGTGATTTGGTGCAGTGAGCCCTGAAGCTAGAACAACAAGATAAGAAGGAAAAGAGTCATAAGAAGAGGAAGTCCATTAGTAGCAGTACTTCTACTGAAGATTCTGAGTCCAATAGAGCCTCCAGTAGTTTTGAAAGTAGCTCAGATGAAAGGACCAAAGACAAGATTAAGAAGGGATCTTGGTCTAGGAAGATTGAAGAGATGGCCAGGCAAATTGCTAAATTTAGCCAGACCAGACAGTCGGTAAGAAGAATGGAAACGTGGTGTTCAAAGTGTAAATTTAAAGACCATGTTTCAAACGAATGCCCACAGTGCACTTATTGCAAAGCCTATGGCCATCTATGAAACAATTGTGGTATTCGAATTCATCATTTTAAGAAGGGAAAAGATATATCAGTGGTGGAATTCACCAACGCTGAACCAGTAAGGGTGGAAACTACCAGTGCTTCTTAAGAAGAGAAACCAGGTGTCAGTGGTACTGGTGTAGGGCGCGGTAGATACCAAGCGGGTACTAGCCAGGGCTGAGGTCATGGTAACTTTTAGAATAGAATCCTGAATTGCTATACATGTGGTAAGTATGGGCATTTCGCGGCTCAGTGTCCAGAAACACTTGGGGCTGCGGATACTGAGGTGAAGGTTCAAGAACCAGTTCCTGTATGAGCAGTTACACGAAGTAAAGGGGTGGTGACTGAGGAAATTCCAAAAAATCCATCAAAAATAGTCACTCCTGAAAGTAGCAAATGGGCTCAGCAGAGAGAGATATGGAAGGCCAAGGGTAAAGAAAAGGTGGTTGATGAATGGTAGGAGCAAAGAGAACAAGCGGTGAAAATCACAGAGGATTTAGCCAAGAAGCTGCCAGAGCAACCAGAGAGTTCTGACGCCCGGGTCATTCATAAGATACCTACCCAGTTTTCTGAGACAACACAACCAAATCAGTCGAAGCTTGGGATGCCTGAGACCATGCTGGTTGCAGTACAAGGGTTGACGGAAGAGTTGGGAACTGCTAAAGGAGCTCAAACCACTGAAATAAAGGAATGGTATTGTGAAGATACTACCAGTTCTTCAAGTTTTGAAAACAACTCTGATCATGAGAAAGAGGAAATTCATGTCAAGATTTGTGACAGAATTCAGAAACTCACTGTGGAGTTAGAGGACATTAGAAGAACTTTGCGTGAAGCAGCGAAATTCATCAAACAACGAAATGAAGGCTGAGGCGGAGGCCAGATCAGTCGACTTGACAGCTGTCAGAGATGATGAAGTGCCGGTGATTGAGGTGGACTACAAAGTTTGGAAACAGTGGGAACCACTATCAAGCGTCATACTAGATGGAGGAGCAGGGGTAAATATTCTGGGAGCACATTTTTAGCAAAGGATGAGAATTACTAACCTGAAATCAACACCTTTCAAAGTTTGAATGGCAGATCATCAGTGGTGTAGGCAACTGGAATGATAGAGAATATGTAGATATGAGTGGGCAAAGAAAATTTCAAAGCTCGTTTCCTAGTACTGGATGTGCAAGGAGCATATGGGATGCTACTAAACACCCATGGCTGTAAACGGCACAGGCTGTTCACAACTATGTTAATCAAAATTTGACAATACAAGGGGCCAGTGGCAGAATCCAGATTCAGACGAATAACACTAGAAGTTGGAGAAAAGAACGGAGACCCAAAGAGCTTTGCCAAAAGTACAAGGTGAAGAATATTGAGAGAATGTTAGCGGCTATGAATATTTTTCCATAGTAATAGAGATAGATCTCAATGCAGTTTTACTGAACAAAGATGAAGCTGAAAAACAAAAGAAACAATTTCCAGACCAGTTCACTAAACTGAATTCAGGACTAGAAGGCCAGAAGAACTAGTTGATTTCAGCACACCAGTAGAACATGCACACTTTGGAGGAGCTATTGAAAATCAAAATAGTAATTCAGAGCTCAGAGGATCGTCCTGGGATTATGCTGAGGAGTCAACCAGGAGAAAGGGTGGAGGGCCTAACAGGTTGCTTCCAGATGATCAAGAGATAGAGGAATGGAATTTGGGGTCTGAGGAAAACCCTAGAATGATCAAGGTTAATAAACATCTGAATCCTACGATGAAAGAGAAGGCACGACATATGTTCCAACACTATAAAGATGTGTTCGCATGCGAACATACTGATCTCAAAGGAGTGGATCCAGAGGTTTGTCAACATTGAATACCACTGAAACCCGATGCCAAGCCAATACGATTGCAACGCTATCGAATGAATCCAAATAATGCTAAGAAGGTCAAGGAAGAGATTGACAACCTTCTAAAAGCTGGGTTCAATACTGAAATAGCAAGTAGTGATTAGTTGTTTCCTATTGTGGTTGTGCCTAAGAAGAATGGGAAGCTGAGACTATGTGTAGATTATAGGAGACTGAATGCTCAAACCATCAAGGACCCATTTCCATAACCCTTCATAGATATGTTACTTGATGAAATTGTAGGATATGAGATGTATAGCTTTATGGATGGGTATAGTGGTTATAATCAGTTACAATTTTCTCCGATGGAAACTTCTATGCGAACAAGAAGAATTTTTACAAAGCTAACCAGTATGACTTTCTCAAAGATAAAAGCAAGAAAGTCCGAGAGTTTAAGGAAGGTGGCCACTCGATCAAGTATGATACTTTTTCGGGATACTCAGATGCTTCGAAGGCTTTATCTTTTATACAAAAGTTTGACATTGCTTTCGTGGGAGGACGCTATTCAGAGCACTCCAAGATTCGGAGAGCTACCTCTTACCTTAAGGGGAATGCTCATACTTGGTGGTCCATGCTTCTTTTAAACAAGACTGCGCCAGTTAAATGGCTGAAATTTAAAAAGCTTTTTATTTCTTCTTGGTTGACTCAAGAGTTTGAGCGAGATATACGAGCTGCTTGGAACCATCTCCGGATGACCAAGAGCGATACAATGAATTCTTACTGTGAAAGATTCTGGAGCTCTTTTCTACCCGCCTCTTCATTCAAGAAGATCTCGTTCAGAGAACAGAGGGAAATACCACTTTTATTACGGACTGGGGAGCATTTATGTATCTAGTAATGCCATTTGGACTTTGCAATGCACCGGCCACTTTTCAAAGATGTATGATGGAAATCTTCAGCGAATTTCTTCATCAATTCCTTGCCATATTCATGGATGAATTCATTGTATATTCCACAGAGGAAAAGTATTTACAATTTCTGGAGATGGTTTTTAAGCACTGTCAGGAAAAGCGGATTTGTCTAAATCCATTCAAATATGTTTTCTTAGTCTGGAAAGGACAGCTACTGGGACATGTGGTGTCCAGAAATGGAATAGAAATGGCCAATGACAAGATTCAGTGCGTTCAACAGGCCAAGGTGCCTAGAAATGCATCAAAATTAAGTTCTTTTTTGGGATATATTAATTTTTACAGAAGGTTTCTGCACAAGTTTTCCTTCCAAGCATTACCATTGTATGAGCTTACAAAGGAAACCAGCAAGTTCAGTTGGACTGCTGAATGTGAAGAAAGTTTTCAAAAATTAAAGAATTCCATCATCAGTAAACCAGTTCTTTGACAACCGGATTGGAATGTCATTTTTCATGTGCATGCGGATGCTTCGGGACTAGCAATGGGAGCTATTCTAGCTCAGCCAGAAGGAAGACTGATTATCCAGTATACTTTGCCAGTCGCACGTTCAGTCAAGCTGAACAAGGATATACAACTATTAAAAGAGAAGCCTTCAGGATGGTTTTCAGTGCTACCAAATTCAGACATTATTTGCTGGGCAACTTGTTTCATTTCTATGTGGATCATCAAGCCTTATTATTTCTGATTAATAAAGTCATTATTCAAGGCAGGCTGATGCGGTGGATGATGTTCCTCATGGAATTTGAATTTTGTATTTTCCATAAACCTGGCAGAAACCATTGTGGTGCTGATTTCTTGTCTAGGAGTATAGAAGGCTCTAAGGAGTCTTCAAGAGACAAGCCAATAGATGCAGAACTGTTTCAGCTAGAAGCGGCAGATTCAATTGATCCAGAATTGCATGAAGTATATTAGTTCCTGTCTAAGGGTGGGTTCCCAGATGATTGGAATCAGAATCAGAAGAAGGATCTGATTATTAAAAGCCTAAAGTTCACTATCATTGGCAGATCACTCTACAGATTGGGTGTTGATGGGATTCTTCACTGATGTGTGCCTATGGAGGGTACAATGCAAAGGCACATAATGGGGAATCTGGTGGACATTTTGTGTTATTACAGAGGGACATAATGGGGAATCTGGTGGACATTTTTCTACTGATATTACTTTCAAGAAGATTCTACAGGCTGGGTTATGGTGGCAGACTTTAATATCTGATGTCAGAAGATTTTGCAAAACCTGTGATATATACCAAAGAATGGGCAGACCCACAACAACAGACATGACTCCTTTAGCACCAGTCCAGCCACTGGGTGTTTTCATGAAATGGGGTTAGGATTTTATGGGGCCATTCAAAAAGATTACTCCCAGAAAGAATAGATATATATTAATGGCTACCTATTATGTGACCAAGTGGGTTGAGGCTAAGGCTCTTCCCGACAACACAACAAAATCCACTACTAGGTTCCTATTTGAGAATATTGTCTAACGATACGGATGTCCTGTGGAGATTGTGTCAGACCAAGGTACACACTTTATAAATGACACTATGGATATTCTCATGGATATGCTTTTAGTCAAGCATCGGAAATCTACACCTTATTATCCTAGATGCAATGGGCAAGCGGAAAGCAGTAACAAAACTGTCAAGACTATACTTACCAAGATTGTGCAGAAAAAACCAGAGCAGTGGGACTTGAAACTTGAAACTGCTCTATGGGCATATAGAACAACTTATAAGGTCACTGCAGGGTTAACACCATTTAGAATGGTCTATGGCACTGAAGCTGTTGTACCAATGGAATTTGTCATACCCAGTCTCAGGATGGCAGTAAAGCATCGCTTGGATTTTAATCACAATCTAAAAAGAGATTGGAAGAGCTAACACAGCTAGATGAGTTGAGACAGAGGGCTATGCTGGAACAAGAAATTGTTCAGCAAAGAAAAAAACAGTGGCCCATGACAGACAAATTAAGGTCAGGGAGTTTCAGAAAGCGATCTGGTTCTCTTATATTAATCAAAATTAGGCCCTAAGAAACCAAACTTAAAGATAGCCTGGGCAGGACCATTTGAAGTTGATTTGGTATTCTACAATGGCACGGTAAGGCTAAAAGATTTGTCTGGATTATTGTTTCTAGGGGTATATAATGGAGCTAAAATCAAGCTCTATTATTCAAAATCCAGGGAAGCTTTTCGGGAAAAGGGTATTGATGGTCTGGGAACTGAAGACCAAGAAAATCCAAAATCAACTATTTTAGGTCTTTTTCATGTACAACTAGTTCCAGAGCCAGTGAAAAATCGGAACGGTACCAGTGCAACCAAAAGACCCTGTCCATATCAGAACCAAAAAAATATAGAAACCAATATTAGTTCTTAGGGAAACAATGGCCGGAAGGACTATCAGTGGTAATCATTTCAAAGACAAGAGAGAGTCTTGTCCAATGCATGTCTGCCACGTCACTTGTGGTGCACAGAATTCTAGGAATGGTAAGTGGTGGAGCTTTTATGGCGCGAACGCGTATAATAGTGAGGCGAGTATCATTTTTTCTTGCAAGTCTCCTACGCGACGCCCGCAGACTGTCGTTCATTCGCCATCGTCGAGATCTGAAGTTTCTTCGCTACAGTTGCAAACCTCTTCATTCGAGGAGACTGTGGACTTCTGTTTATCCTTGCCAACCACACCAGGATACGGGTTTGACGAATCAGTTAAGTCATCTTCTTCTTCGTATACTGATTCATCGTCTTCACGGTGTATGGGTAGGAAGATAATGTCGAGAGAAGATGAAGGAAAGTATAGAAGAAACCCAACCCCTTATTGCTATTGCAAAAGAGACTCTTCCGCTTATTTCTCACAGCAAAATACAGAGATATGTGTTTACTGAGCAAGTAGAGGCCTTACTTAGATTGTGGGATTTGCATGTGGTTGTGCAAGCAACAAGGATAGAGTTTGACACAGCAACTATAAGGCAAGTTTTGGATTCCTTCAATGCCGAAGATGAAAGTGCTATGGTCTATGGTCGGAAAGTGTCAGTCACTTCAGAGAATATTGCTTTTTCATTTCAAATGCCAAATGGGCCAAAGCCATCTGTGGCAATTGCAGAGCAAATGAGTGCAACCTTGAAAGAAGATGATGTTGCCAGAAAGAAACAAAAAGCCAGTGTGCAAGGAGTGACAGTAGGTAGGTCTAGACATTCCTGTTGCCTACCGCTTTGTAGCTGAAGCTGTGAGTCTTAAAAATAATCCTACTTATATGTCAGAAAAGCTATTTGCTATGCTGTTAGCAAAAAGATTGGACTCTACAGTTTCTATCAATATCTATCAGATATTATCACACAATGTGCTTCAGCAGACTGCCAAGTTGAAGTCTCAAAATGTCTTCAAGGCTTGGTATGTTTGGCAGTTTCTTTAGTGGGCATCTTCTCTAGACGCCCATGCCCAGGTAAGATTGGCTTCAAGCCAGAAGCCATTTCCACTTCGTAGCAATGTTGAATTATCTTCAGATGAAGAGTCCCCAGAAAACCAGTTAGCTCTCACTGGACAAAAGAGAAAGGCCACACAAGAGGAGGCTGGCAGTTCTAAAAGACCAAGGATGACATTGACTAAAAGCACTGCTCTTCTTCAGTAGTTAGAAAGCCAGATCCAAACATTGTCTACTAAAAAGACTCCGGCCAGTCAGACTGAACAACCTCTCAATCAGAACACTGGTGGAGTCAGCCAGTCAACAGGGCAGATTCAACAACCACCAGTACGAGACAAGACCAGTCAGATAGGGCCAGTGTTGAGAAGCCAGCAGATCATACTGATAAGGAAAAAGGACCAGCACCTTCAAGTCCACTGGGAAAGGTTTCCATTCCTTATAGTGAAGCGGCCCTACAATTAACAAAGAAAGATAGGTTACAGCAGCTACAGACTCATCCTCTCAAAGGACGTCTACTTTTGCAGAAATCTGATTATTCTACATTACCATATATGGATCCTATCATGGTTTATGAGCCAACTGCCTGTGACCCAACCACAATGAAGGATGGCTGTTCTGTACTAATTCAATCATCTTGGAACACTATTGTGAATGCCATAGGATAAATGCTGGATACTTCAGTGTCAGATGATGAACTAACCAAGGCAAAAAATGAACTGAAGGAAGCTGAGCATCAGATTGAAAATATGGAGCAAGAGAGGGACACCCAGACCCTGTGCCACAGTATCATTGAAGCTCAGTCAGCTAGGACCATTCAACAATTAGAAAATAGGTTATCCAAGGTGGAGTCTGAGATACGGACCTTGAGGGAAGAAAAGGTAGAAGATGAAAGGGCTATGGACAAATTCAAAACTCTGCTGAGAATGAAGCGAGTTGATTTCAACTCATTTTGATGAATACAGACACCGCTCTGAAAGCCACCTTAACAGAAAGATACATCTATAATAATCTGGCTGAGATATTAAATCCAGAAGGGAATGTTGTTTTTAATATGGATAATTTGAGGACTCTCATGGAAACAATGCAGAGTGACTTGCAAGACAAACTCTCTGAATATAACAGTGCTCTGGCAAACCAAGGTATCCTTGATTATATTAAGCAGCAGAACAACCTTGAGGAAGATGATGATAAGGCAGAGGCTGACGAAGAAGAGAAGGAGGAGGAATCAGAAGAGGGGCATGGTTATGATGTCTCTCCTCCATCTCCACCTTCAGGACTATTGACAAACATATTAGTATGTCAATTTAGTAGTTAGTCAGTCGGATATGCTTCATTGAATAATTAGTAAGTCGGATTGTAGTCAGTCGGATGTTGATCAATAAGATATTTTGCAGTTATATTGTATCAAGACTGAGGTTGTTATACCTTCTTGGAAAAGTTTATATAAGTCGATTCTCTACGCTGTGAAGGAGCAGATTGTATTGAGATATCTGTAGTTTGTTCTTGATGAATGAAGCACTCTTACTCTCTATTTTGAGTTATTTCTTCTCTCATTCCATATACTCTGTCTCATGTTACTGTTTCTAAATGTTAAATCCGAGTTATGAGATGATAAGAGTATTATGATGAACCAGTTTTTCTCTGTGTTGATGAACCACACGACATTTGGCAATCCTACGGGTTATGTTCTCTTTGCTGAGGATGTATACAGTTATCAGGTATTCCATTTCTGTTTATGAAGGTATTTTCTGAAATAATGCATATTTGAGAGGGGTAGGAGACACTCTCGAGTATATTACACAAGGGCTCAGGCCAGGGTAGGCAATATAGATCCTTTCCATTATGATGATATACGTGAAGATGATGGGACTGATCAATCACTTGAAGAACCATTGGGGTAAATTCTGGTGGGGAGGGTTTTGGAGCAGCAGCAGGAAGGGCAGTGAGGCAATTTGTTGGAGCGTTACTCTTGACAGGAGGCCCTGCAAGAAGTAGAAGGCGACTCCACTTTGACCCACTGAGGGTTTCTAGCAGGCAAAGACCTGCAAGACTCCCAACTCCTATCCCCATGGCTCAACAACCTCCTAACCCATGGATTAAATCAGCCAAGTTCAGAGGGAAGTCAAAAGAGGATGCAGATTGTCATGTAGCTCAATTTGAAACAAGGTGGCAAGCAAGTGGATATCAGGTTATGTACCCTGAGCCTATCAAACTTAGCAATTTGCAGCCACATTGGAAGGAAAGGCCATGAGTTGGTTCATCCAATATGGTATAGCTCACTTTCCTACTTACAATGCACTTAGTCTAGTTTTTTACAAAGATTCAAAAAGGAGAAAACTACTACTGATATTTTAAGAAAGCTGCATCGTATCAAACAAGGTACAATGCTAGTAGAAGATTTTGCTCAAAAATTCAAAACCTTTGTTGAAAGACTGCAGGGAAATGAGCGACCGACTGATGAAATGTTGGCAGGTTATTTCTTGAAGGGTTTAAGAAGTGGGATTAAAAATGAAGTAGCTAGCATTGACATTGCAGGAGGATTTAATAACCTTCTACAAGCTACATCTAGAGTTGAGAAGAGGTTTGACATGGCCAAGTTTAGCAAAAGAGGAGCCAAGAATTTTGAATCGGGTTCTGAGTCAGATACATCTTCTTCTGCTGACTTGGATTCAGAGAGTTCCTCTGATGAAGAGGATACAAAGAAGAAAAAGAGTCATGCTAAGAAAAATAAGGACAATGCAGGTGATGAGGTTGATATGATCCAGCAATTGAAGAGTATTGGATATTGAGTTATAGCTCCTAAGGACAAGAAGTTTTGTGAAATATGTGAGAAGGATGGGCATACCACTGCTCAGTGCTGGTACAATCCTAAATAGAGGAATAAACCATCTTCAGGTACTGGTCGGCCGGGGCAATGCTTCAGTAGAGGCAAATCAGGTTGCTCCATTCCGAGGAAGACCACCAGGACAAGGGAATCAGAGAGGACCTCGTAGAAATCAGGATAATAATTAGAGAAGACCCCAAGGGGTAATGCCTTGTGTCTATTGTGGTGACCCTAATCATTGGGTAGGTCTCAGATGTGCATTGTGGGTAAAGCATAGAGAGGAAAGGGGTATTCCGATAGTGCCTTTTAATCAAGAGAACCAGCAAGCAGGTCCTCCATAACCTCCTCAGAATCAACCACAGGCACAAGCTAATGTCATCATTATAGATATTCCAATCTATCAAGGGCCAAATACTGGATCAGCAACAACATACCAGTTTGAGGAATATGATAATGTGGAGATTGCTTGCAACCATCCAGAGCATCTAGAGCCAAGTATTGATGTATTGGCTCTCCCACTGTCTAAGGCCAAAGGTCCAATTGACTAGGAGAAGCAAAGAGGAGTAAGAGATCAGGTGCATAAACATGTTCAGAAGGAGCAGCAGCATCAGGTTTTGGAGGAGAATTCCGATCCCGATGAAACACTGCAACAACAAAAGAAGGTGGAGGTATATGAACCTGATTGGTTTGAGGTACTTATTAACTCTCCCTTGAACTTATCTTTGGATCAAATGCTTTCCATAGTACCGGAATTTAAGAAAAGGTTATTGCACAAGTTGTTGGGGAAGCACTATGGAATTCCGACTCAGGAGAAAGGGGAACTAGGTGTGAATACCATTCATCCTTTTGATGTGGATTTCATGGTCCCAGT
The DNA here is from genome assembly GCF_014529385.1 of Adiantum capillus-veneris. NCBI lineage: Eukaryota > Viridiplantae > Streptophyta > Polypodiopsida > Polypodiales > Pteridaceae > Adiantum > Adiantum capillus-veneris. The sequence continues at coordinate 16,639,694 of NC_140936.1, read as the reverse complement.
TATTAAGGTGACTTTGCAAGACAGGATATTTGAAGAGGTATTGCTGGATGGAGGATCTAGAGTAAATATTTTACCTGAGTCAGTTTATCTCACAATGGGCTTAGGAAAGTTGGAACCAACACCTTTCCAGGTTAAAATGGATGATCAGAGGAGGGTCCAGCCTATAGGGATTTTAAGAAATTCTTCCATTCAGATTGCAAGTATGCACTTTCAAGTAAATTTTGTTGTACTTAGAATGAAGGAAGGAGATGCTTCCTATGAGATGTTGTTGGGTAGACCTTGGTTCAGATTGGCCAAGGTGAAACAGGATTGGGGTGAGAATCAAGTGGTTCTTACCAAGGGGAAATAGGTAATTGCTATTCCTATACTGGGTAAAAAGCACATTCCTGGCAAAGAAAGGCCACTGTTTGCTCAATCAATTAGTCTTGCTGAAGAAGTAGAGTATGATGAGGAGGAAGCCTTTTTGTAGGCTAATCCAACTGTTGTTCCAGTGTTTGAAGTAGACATTGAAGGTATTTTGCAAAAAGAACAGGAACCCGAAGAAATTGTTGCTAAAACTGCTATGGGTCAGGAAATTCAGGGATCCGACATACTAAAGTTGATTGATCAGAGTGTATCTTCCAGTACCAAAGATGAAGTTCAGCAAGAGGAAAGAGATGCTAGAGACATGGTAGAAAATATTCATAATAAAAGGCTTGGTGGCTCTAAAAGAGTACAATCGTATGAACTCAGACAGTTGAATTTAGGGACGGAGGATGACCCAAAGATGGTCAAAGTCATCATATATGTGGATGGAGAATTTTTACAGGATTTGTTGTAGCTGTTGCTGGAGTATAAGGATGTATTTTCTTGGGATTACTCAGATGTTAAAGGTATTGATCCACAATTGCATTAGCATCACATTAATCTGAGAGAAGATGCAATTCCGATTGTGCAGCAAAGATATCTGATGAACCCTAATTTTTCACAGCAGGTCAAGCAGGAAATTGAAAAGTTATTGGCAGTTGGATTTATTAAACCTATTCATGAGGTGACTTGATTATCACCAATCATTGTGGTACCAAAAAAAAGGGAAGATTAGAGTATGTGTTGATTACAGGAAGTTAAATGCAGCCACAATTACATACGCTTTCCCAATGCCTTTTTGTGATGCTATATTGGATGCAACAGGGAAAGAAATGTATAGTTTCCTTGATGGTTTTTCAAGGTATAATCAGATTCAAGTGGTTGAGGAGGATCAACACAAAACAGCCTTCATAACAAACTTAGGAGATTTTGCATCTACAGTCATGAATTTTGGTCTCAAGAATGGGCCACCATCATTCAATTTTACAGCTTATAAAACATTTGAGCCTTATTTGCAGGATTTCATGAGGGTTTTTGTGGATGACTTCTCAGTTTTTGGTCAACGAGATTTACACCTTCAGCATCTGAAGTTATGTTTTGACAGGTGTCGAATGTTCAAATTATCCTTAAATCCTTACAAAAGTGTAATGGCTGTCAGAAGTGGTGTGCTATTGGGTCATTTGGTATCTCAAGAAGGAATGTCTATAGATGTGAAGAAGATTGAGGTAATTCAATCAGCACAAGCACCTACCAATGTCAAGGAATTGAGCAGATTTGTGGGACAAATCAAATGGCATAGCAAGTACATCAGATATTTGGCCAATGTATGCATGCCTCTTACCCACTTAACAAAAAAGCATGTAGACTTTGTATGGTCTGAACCTCAGGAGAAATCATTTTAGATTTTAAAGAAAATGTTGTCAGTTGATCCTATGTTACAACCTCCAGATTGGGTACTACCATTCCATGTATTTGTTGATGCCTCGGATGTGGCTATTGGAGCTTTGTTAATGCAGGAGAAGACTAGGGGGTGGTTTCGACCTTTGTACTATGCCAGTAGGGTACTTACCTCTGCTGAGAAGGATTATGGAGTAACTTAGAGGGAAGCCTTAGGGGGTGGTTTATGCTTTGAATAAATTCAAGAATTATCTCCTATGCAATAGAGTCATATTCCATGTTGATCACCAAGCTTTGCTTTACCTTATCAAAAAGCCTTTACTCACAGGTAGGTTAGCAAGGTGGATGTTACTATTACAAGAGTTTGACTTCATCATTGTTCATACACCTGGAAAAGAGCATGCAATAGCTGATTATCTAAGTCGGGTTGAGACAGGAGAACTACCGACAGGAGTTCAGGATTAGTTACCAAATGCAGAATTATTTGAAATTCAGAGTTCCATTACTAATTCATGGTATGATCAAATGCTTGTTTTCTTAACTGATGGTATCATGCCAACTGAGTTTACAACAGATCAAAGAAGGAAATTTGCTCTCACTAGCAAACCTGTTTTGGTTATTATTGGAGATTTATATAGAAAAGGGATTGATTAGGTAATTAGGAGATGTGTACCAGATTTTGAGCAATCAGCTGTGTTGCAAGAAGCTCATTTTGGAGCAATAGGAGGTCATTTCTCAGGGGATATCACAGGAAAAAAGATATTACAAGCTGGTTTATGGTGGCCGACTATATTGAAGGATGCTCATTCCTATGCAAAAAGTTGGGTGGTATGTCAACAGTTTGGTCAACCTGATTCTAAGGACAGGATGACAGATCATCGTATATTACCATTGGAACCATTTCAGAAATGGGGTATGGATTTTGTGGGACCAGTAAAGCCTACAACTAGTAGGGGGTGCAAATACATTTTAGTTGCTCCTGATTATTGCACTAAGTGGGTGGAAGCTATTGCTTTAAAAGATAACAAGGCTCAAAGTGTAGCAAAGTTCATGTATCACAACATTATGACTAGGTTTGTTTGTCCTTTTGAATTGGTCAGTGATAGAGGGACACATTTTTTGAATGAAGTGATTTTTGAGTTAACTAAAACCCACATGATTATGCACAAAAAATCTACAGCTTATCATCCCCAAGCCAATGGACAGGTTGAAAGTACCAATAAAACACTCATTAAAATTCTAAAGAAGATTGCTCAAGAAAATAAGAAAGACTGGGATAAAAAGCTAGATTCTACTTTGTGGTCTTTCAGAACGGCCTTTAAGGTAACAACAGGTATGACACCTTTCAGATTAGTGTATGGTCTTGAAGCTGTATGGAGTTTGTGGTAACTAGCCTCCGAATTAGTGCTAAGAAAATGACTCCAAAGTTATCAGTTCAGCACAGAAGCAGGTATTTAATAATGCAACTGGAGGAAGACAGGTTGGTCAGCTCATATATTGTAGAGGTGATTCACAGAAGAAGGAAAGCTTGGGTAAGCATGAATGTTAAATTCACAGTTTTCCAGGTGGGAGATTGGGTTATGCTATACAACTCCAAGTTGGGTCCTCATCCTGGAAAGCTGAACTTGAGATATAAAGGACCATATCAGATTATGAAGGACTTAGGTCAAGGAACATTCATTGTGGCAAATGTATTTGGCACTAGAGTGGATAAACCTGTCAATGGGTTCAGGTTAAAGAAATTTCAAGGAAAGCCACCTCATTTGGAATGGCTTAAACCCACTTTGCCAGATGCTGCCTTCTATGAAGTTATTATAATTTTTCCCGATACTGTGGAACAGGTTACTAATGGATCTTCATTAGATAATAGAGTGATTCTAGTCAGATACTGGGTCAGATTTCACTGGCTCGGAATCTACTTGCTCGGAATATACTGGATTGGATTGCAACTTATCGGATTATTAAAAAAATGTTTAGGTTTCAAATTTAGCATGGAAGAGTGTGCAAAGTGCTCTGCACTAAGCTCTATCATAAGAGTGAGGGAGGGAGTAATCACATAACACCCTTTTAGACGTTGCCACGCTTGTGTGAATCACGTGAGCCGATATTGCATGTATACGCAGTAGACCTTTAAGCTTTCTTCTCCTTCTATGCCCACCATGCCTAAAGCAAAATCAGGATCAGTGATGATGAAACCTTCTCCAGATGATGAGCAGGGGGATGCATGTAAGTTGCGCCCTCGCAGGAAGGGTGTCACACTCAGAGTGGATGTGTCTGAACCAGAGGATGATGTTGAAGTGCTCCTAGAAGAGGAAACAACTCCTTTATCCTCTAGCAAGATGTTGCAGCACCTCATGGAGCGTTCACATATTTTAAAGTGGAGATTGATTGCCAGGCAGAACGCAATGAGAGATGGCTGAAGTCAGTTGGCTTGTATGAGTTTGCTACACTTCCCTGGAGTCAATGGAAAGCAAACATCTATGCCAAGACACAAATGGAATTATTAAGGAAGACCAGAGGAGCTATATCGAAAAAGGTAAATCTCAGTCCGGGTGCGATTGCATAGGTATTTCAACTTCCTTTCACCTCTATAACTACATCACCCAAATGTTCTGATGAAGACTTGAAAAAAGAGTTTGGTCCAAGGGAAGGGGGTAGACAGTATTTCATGTTTCAAAATGTGGACTATTGTAGAAGAGAACAACTTAAGTGGTTCTTAGAAAGGGTTTGTTTTCTAGCCAAGTATCACTACATGTCTAAAGACAATTGGACACCATTATGTTTTGTTGAGAATGGGGGTAAAGTTAGTTGGGCTCACTGGGTTTATGAGAGAATTCATGCAGAGATTTTTAACCTGGATAAGAGGAAGACACAGTGCAATAGCAGGCTATCAACATTTCTTTCAGCTCTATTTGTTTTTTCTCAAAGAGTGGAAATGGGAGACATTTCAATGTCTGTTATGACTCCTAGTCTTGAGTCAACTCCAATGCAGGATCAGATTAAAATATATGAGAAATCAGCTATCACTACAGGTGGTGAAGACAAATTGCAGACTTTACAAGATTTGATTGTTCGAGGTTATACTGAGGAAGAGGCAAAAATGGTATTGGCTAGTCCTGAGCATAACTCACTCATGGGTGATTTATTGAAAAATTTGGAGGTTGATGCCCAAACACCAAGCAGGATTATAGGCAAGACTTTCACAATGCCTAAAAAGAGGAAATTGGATGCTTCTATGCATGAAGTAGCCAAAACCTTGGACTTTTCTATAGTTGGTCCAAGTTCTACATCAAAGTCTCAAATTAGGGTTTCTGATGTACCAACAGCTCTTAAAATTCTTAAGGCTTTACAGGGCTTTGTCACTGATCAGCAGTAGCAAATGGAAGAGAAATTACAAAGTGTAGCAGATTCTGATGTTTCAAAAGTCATGTTACAGCAGTAGTCGGAGTTAGTGGAAGCTCTAAAATTGGAACTAGTGGACATGAAAGAAAGACATCAGCAGGAAATGCAGCTTCAATTATAGCTACATCAATAGGAAGTAGCCAAGGTTAAACTGTCCTAGGGTATGTTTCAAGATTGGACAAAAGATTTGGAAAGTAGAGTTAATTCTGAATTGGATCAGATTTCTGTCAGAAATATAGAATTACAGGTACGAAATGAGATGCTTCAACAGAGGTTGAAACCTTTACAGGAATTAGAGAAGCAGGTATTGTCTCAAGATGATGTAAATGTCACTCGAGTGCTTATGGAAGAAGGAGATCTGATTTTGGTCATGCAGCAGTTAGTAGATGGGATGCAAGATGTGTGGGAGGCCATGAGAGAGAGAGATTGACTTCAATCGTCAAATATCCTTATGAAGTTATGAAAGCAGGATTTGTTAGTTCTTATGAAGATGATTTTTTGGAGACAATGGAACAGTTGAAGAAAGAGAAGCAGATTTATCTAGAGTAGTTGCAAGATTACAAAGGAAAAGAATTGCATAAAGAGGAGGAACATATGTTTGGATCAGGTTTTGCATTGAAGAAGTTAGTGGATGTTTCTATTCAGACTTTGCAAGCTGAGGATTAGGTTCAGAAGTCAAATGTTGGAGAGCTTTCAGTGAAGGATGAACCTCAGCAGGACTTGGGAGTGGGTGATATTTTAATGGAGAGTGCACCTCAGCAGGAATTTGCAGTTGTTGCAGATACTGGAGATCAAGTGTTTACTGAAGATCAAGTTGTTCATGAAGTGTTTACTAAAGATGTTTCCAAAGAAGGATCTGCAATTTAAGGGTGGTAAAGAATCAGTATTTTGTCTATCTCTTTCCGATCAAGAGATATGTGGATTCGAGTCGGATTTCTAGGAAATCCACCACCGGGGCGTGCCATGTGTTGACAAGCATATTAGTATGGCAGTTTAGTAGTTAGTCAGATCTGTTTTGTTAGTCAGTAGAATATGCTTCATCGGATATGTAGTAAGTCGGATTGTAGTCACTCGGATGTTGATCAATCGGATATTTTACAGTTATATTGTATCAAGATTGAGGTTGTTATAACTTCTTGGAAAAGTTTATATAAGTCGGTTCTGTACGTTGTGAAGGAGCGGATTGTATTGAGATATCTGTAGTTTGTTCTTGATGAATGAAGCACTCTTACTCTCTATTTTGAGTTATTTCTTCTCTCATTCCATATACTCTATCTCATGTTACTGTTTCTAAATGTTAAATCCGAGTTATGAGATGATAAGAGTATTATGATGAACCAATTTTTCTTTGTGTTGATGAACCACAACAAGGAACTGGTAAAGGTGGAGCGGGGGCTACCGGATGGAATCAGTCCAAGGTAGACCAATCAAACTAGCATGAAGGACAACAGTCGGGTGACCAACAGGTGGGAGATCAACAAACCAACAATGCTAGAAATTCACCAGTACACCAGTCACCGCATAGTACATATGATAAAGGGAAAGGCAAATTTGTGATTGAGATTCCAATAAGTGATGAGCAACATTCATTACAGCTCATCACACTGAACAAGAGATTATGACATTAGTAGGCTACTATAACCAGGATGTATCTGGAGGATGATGATCTTATCACTGATCTGGAGCGATTTCAGCGACTATATGTCTGCGCTAGGGAAATGGTTCAACATTGGAAATCAGTTGCTTTCCATGATCAGGAGGTGTGCCAATTGCCTGAGCATCCTAGTACAATACAACTGCTAGAGAGAGTGCCTGAATGGATAATGACTGCTGATGAGAAATTAGTTCATCCACATTGGTAGAGGCATTCTACTATAGATTTTCATTCCCTTTCCACGGAATTAGAGCTCCTGCTGGGGAATAAGCTGACATATAAATGTATGAAAGATGTCAAAAATCAGTTAAAAGAGGTCTTAGTGCAAATTTATATTGCTAGGGGAGTTCTGGATCAGAGGGTGCAAGCTATTCTTGAAGACCAGACTACCACTAGCAAAGGACCTCAAACCCAAATGACAATAGGAGAACAGGAAATTTCTCTTCGGAGATTATTTTAGCTGGTTAAAGTTACCAGGAAGATGATGCAATAGGAGAACCAGGCTGTCCTTAATTTTCTAGAGTTTGTACCTGATTCCCCAGTTCTCCTGTATGCTTTACCAGCAAGAGAAGCGGGGCTGCCGAGGATTGGTATTAGCGATCAACTCTGGAATGGAAAACCTAGAAAATGCTATTCAATGATGCACTTTAATTAAATGATTTCTAGGAATTAAAAGATGAGGTGCAGAGGATCAAGCTGTGTATGGGACTCACTAAGATCACAAACTAGCTACTGCAACTTACTGTTGAGTCCTCTAAAGTTCCTCAAAAGGACATTACGACTAAAATAGGACTAGGACCCCAGTACAGAGAGATGGCTAAGATTCTCTTCGAAGCTAGGATCAAAACAAATCAACCTTTTGTAGAAGGATGGATCCATAAAGCTTTGCATTGTCACAAATTGGCCATGACTCATATAACAAAAGACAGACTCACACTTTATGATCCTGACACCAAAACTTATCATCCCCTCACGCCTTATGAAGTCGAAATGACCATAGAGAGGCGAAATCATCTTGAGCAAGAGGCCATTTACAAACTCATTCAAAAGGACAATGCTGGCAATGGGACTTTTGAGACACCATCAAGACATAAGGACAAAAGGAAGCAGGTTCAGTGGAAGGATACTGGGTAGTTCCATCTCAGAATTTGATGGAGGAATTTTCCAGCCGTTCTCAGAATCAGACAATGGATTTTTCCAAGAATTTTTAAAATCAAACGGTAGATTTTCTTAGCCAAGTGTTGATATCTCTTTGGTTGGACACCCTTGGAATTACAATTATAGGGGGTGTCAAGCACTCAAAAAGCATGAAATATGGCATAAAGCTATGTTCCAGAAGGATCAGACTATGGATTCTTTTTCAAAAAATTTGGAGTCTTACCAAAATTCAAGAAAGGAGGGAAGGGTGTAGATGGTGGAGGCCGTCTCACTGGTGGAGGCAATCTCACTAGGTCGGAATCAGCTCCTGAAAGCTGAGCAACGCACCAGTTAATAATTAACATGGCGGTTACCATAGTAACTCCAGGAGGCTATAAATAGGACCCATTACATTTCTAATCAGGTTAGCTGTACTTTTGGGTTGTTTTATCTTTTGACTTCTTACTCTTAGCTGTGTGATTGTAGTCCTGAAGTTGTTCCCGAGCTACATTATCCTCACTTGTGCTCTTACTTTGTAATCCTTAATACAGTCGTCGAGTGTACTTCATCCATATATACTTTGTATCCATTTCTTCTGAATTTGAACATGAATCTAAAACTGGATCTGAATACTAATTCCAGTCATTCAGTTTGTCTCTCTCTCAAAAGATGTATTCCAGTTCATGTAACTGTTCAAGTTTAGTTTCCATCTTTTCCTCCACTTCTACTGACTGAACTTATGAATCACCAACAACTCTAAATTCTAACACAAAAATCAGCTATCTAAAGAGATCAGCTCCAATTCCACACCACTTGGCCATTCTAACCATGTCTTAAAGTTAGGTGCGTTTAGCACTTGGCCATCATAACACTTGTAATTGTACACAATGCTTATGGGATGAGTAGATCCAAGATCCACCACTTGGTCATTTAGACCAAGAATTGGGAAGTTGGTGCATCAAAGGTCCACCATTTGGCCATTATAATAAAGGCTTGAATTGTGTATCCAATTGTTGGTGTCTCTTAGATCCACCACTTGGCCATTCTAGCCATGTCTTAAAGCTAGGTGCATTCATCACTTGGCCATCATAACACTTGTAATTTTACACAATGTTTGAGGGATGAGTAGATCCTAGATCCACCACTTGGCCATTTAGACTAACAATTGGGAAGTAGGTGCATCAAAGATCCACCACTTGGCCATTATAACAAAGGCTTGAATTGTGGATCCAATTGTTGGTGTCTCCTAGATCCACCAGTTGGCCATTCTAACCATGTCTTAAAGTTAGGTGCATTTGACACATGGCCATCATAACACTTGTGATTTTACACAATGTTTGTGGGATGAGTAGATCCTAGATCCACCACTTGGCCATTTAGACTAAGAATTGGAAATTAGATACATCAAAGATCCACCACTTGGCCATTATAACGAAGGCTTGAATTGTGGATCGAATTGTTGGTGTCTCTTAGATCCACCGCTTGGCTATTCTAGCCATGTCTTGAAGTTAGGTGCATTCAGTAACACTTATAATTTTACACAATGTTTGTGGGATGAGTAGATCTTAGATCCACCACTTGGCCATTTAGGCATAGAATTGTGAATTAGATGCATCAAAGATCCACCACTTGGCCAGTATAACGAAGGCTTGCAATGTGGATCCAATTGTTGGTGTCTTCTAGATCCACCACTTGGCCATTATAACCATGTCTAAAAGTTAGGTGCATTCAACACTTGGCCATCATAACACTTGTAATTTTACAAAAATTTTATGAGATGAGTAGACCCTAGATCCACCACTTGGCCATTTAGAGTAAGGATTGGGAAGTAGGTGCATCAAAGATCCACCACTTGGCCATTATAACAAAGGCTTGAATTGTGGATCCAATTGTTGGTGTCTCCTTGTGCACGTATGTTGCACGTGTCAATGCAAGGAACTTGCCGATACACCGTGTGCGAGTCACAAATGGCTCCAAGCACACAACAAGCGTAAACTAGTAAGCTCAAAGATGACGATGGTGTGTCACTCACCGCTCTACGCTTGCTTCGTGGAGGATTCCTCGCTGCGCTCAAACGCCTCGCCGCCATCGTGCCGCCACAATGCTCGATCTCTCTCTCTCTCTCTCTCTCTCACGCATACACACACACACAGAAGGAGATGAAGAAGAGGAAGATGAGATGGAGCAAGAGCACTCTTCAATTGCACAAATGAGAGAATGAGTGAATTTTAGGTTTAGTTGACTTTTATATGAGCTCACCCTATTCATACTTGGGCACCCATGCTTAGCCAACTAATCGCTTGAATGTTCCAGTTAGAGTGCACCTCTCATCGGTGATCACTCTTACCCTTTTCCTATTGGACCGACAAGCCTGGTACTTGACTCTACAAGTAAATAATACAACATCCATCATAGGTGATAGGGTGTCCGTGAGCCATGAGGGTTAACATGCCCCCCTTCCTGATGTAGATTCCGTCCTTGGAAGCTATTGAGTTGAAGCTTGTTTGTAGAGGTGGAAGAGCATTTGAGATGAATGCCCTTAGAATTCTTCAGTCACTGCAAAATCAAACAACATTGGCACAGTAATTGCATTCTCATATAGAATTAAAAAGCATATGCAGTTGTAGGCAGACAATGTGATTGATAACAGAATTTTAAACCATTTGTCAGTAATAAACATTAAATTGCAATATAATCAAATGCATAAACAGATGTAAAGGTAAAAAATTAAACAAGTCTGGGGTCGCTAATTTAACGATCGAAAGGCACTAGAGATCGACTATTAATACCATGGGTAAGCTTCTGAATTTTCTCTGGTCAATTAAGTTGTTTAATCACGAGAGCCAAGTATTTCATACAAACACTCCCCCCTTCCTTGGGTAGATCATACCATTTGAAATGATGTCGTCACCCTTTGAAACCAATTGTTCCAAGTTGTTATAGGTGAAGGCTTTAACCAGTAGTTTTCAACCGCTCTATGTGTTTCATCTAGTTGCAAGGGTGGTAAGGTACTCTCCCATGATTTTATTTGCAACATTTTTGTAGGTGGTGAATTTACAACGGGAGGTGTAAACTCTTTCTTGCTTGTATGGATATGTACAATGGTAGGTGGAGGTTGTTTCGAAGCTTCTATTTTTGTATAGGAACTACATGAAGGGCAAGAAGCTTCATTTGATTTTCCTGTTCCTGAGCTAGGTGGAACAAATCATTCTTTCTTTGGTACCCAAACTAGCTTTGGAGCAGGTGTGTAACATTTCGTGATTTTTTCCTTTCCGCGATCTTCAATTCATTTTGGAGCCACAGGATTGAGCTCACATGGGCCCGGTGACAAGTAAGAGCACAAATTACGTTTTGGCACTCAGATTTGACCATTTTCTTTATAGTAGCCTTGGGCTTCCAAGAGTTTTTTAGGAATCCAACGCAACGTTTCTTTACATTTCTTTGGGCGAATGGGACGTCTCTTACCAGGCTCCTGTCTTTTAGCATTGGCTATGGTTGCTAAAGAATATTTAGGGACCCACTTGTATGTTTTCTTTGTTATATTGGGATGGGTCTTGTGTGTCTCAAGCTTTATTTTAGCTACATCAATTGAAGCTCTAGAGACTTGGGCTATGGGGACATATGGTTCAACTTCTTGGACATGCAATGTTTTGGGTTTTATTTCCTTATGAGGCAGGGCTTGAGTGGCAGGGCTAAGAGTTGGTTTCTGTGTTGTGACACCCTCTGTCCCCCAATCAATAGTGCATTTGGTGGCTATCATCCACGTGCGTCCTAGATTTATATTACCCTCCATAGTTTCAACAGGCATGACCAGGAAGTCTTGAGCTACAACCCCATTGTCATAACTGACAGAAGTGTGCCAAATTCCAAAAACCAAAGTTTTTTTCTTGTTGACACCCTTGACTTGGATAATACTCTCAGATAGAGGTGGCTTCCCTAACTCACACCACACCCCATATGATATCAGATTATATTTAGCACCCGTGTCCAATAAGGCGTTATATAGCACTTTTCCATAGGTGTTGTTTAGCTCAATAGGGTATCGTAGAGGTGTGTCAGAGGCCGACCAATCCTCATCAATTTCAACGTGGAATGCATGTGTGACTCCAAGGTTGGCCTCTCGTTTTCGTCTTATGCGTTGTTGTCGCTCCTTAGCCTCAGCTTGAGCTTGTATCTTCTTCAATTCTGTTTGTGCCTTGGCTGCCTTTTTTGTATGGATGGCACGTAGCTCCTCTTGGCTTAAAGGATCATAGTATCTTTTAAATTTGCTCCCATTGGGGAATCCAATGGTTTCAACTCCATCAAGAGTCTCCACACAAGGTGATCTCACGTACTCTATATGGTCCTTTTCCTGCATATTTCAACTTTTTCTTTTTGTTACGCACTCCATACATAAGGAATTTATCACCAACATTGATATCTTTGTTCTTTAGATGACGGTCAAACCATTTCTTCCTCCTATCTTGTGGATTTTGCACAGCTAATTGCCTCTCTTCATCTAGCCTTTCAAGGACATATAATCGCTCAACTAAGGGGTTACCATCCCAACCTTCTTGAGAAGCTACTCAAAGACTAGGAACGATAAACTCCCATGGCATAACCGCTTCTTGGCCATACACCATCTTGAATGGTGTGCAGTTAATGGAAACTTTGTATGCAATACGATAAGCCCATAGAGATGATGTAAGCTTTAAATCCCAATCTGTGCGATGAGCTTCCATCGTTTTGGTCAAGTTAGAGATTAAGGTCTTGTTGGTGCTCTCAGCTTGGCCCGTTTTCTTGTGAATAATAAGGTGTGGACTTATGGTGAGCTATCATAAAGTTGGTAGTGAGTTCTTTTATTACTCCATTTATAAAATGAGAACCATTGTCACTCACAATTTCAAAGGGACAACCAAATCTTGTAACAATGTTCTCAAAGAGAAACTCGGCAGTTGACCTCACATCGGCCCACTTTGTCACATAGTCAGTGGCAACGATAATATATCGAGATTGAGTGCTACGAGCTGCCGGACTAATTGGGCCTACAAAGTCCAAACCCCATTTTTCAAATGGTTGAGTCACTTTAACAGGATGTAAGGGCATCCTATCCTTTCGTTGTGTGATCTTGTAACGTTGGAATTCATCACATCCTTTTGCAAAAAGTGATGCATCCTTAAATAAGGTTGGCCACCAATAGCCTGATTGCAACACCTTTCTAGCTGTTAGTTCCCCTGAGAAATGTCCTCCTGCTATACCCATGTGGGCTTCTTGCAATATGTATAAATACTCATCCTCACGGGCACAACGTCTAAGAATATCATCCTTCCCTAGCCTGTAGAGAGTTCTTGCAATGAGAGAGTAAGGTTCGCATTCTTTTAACAATTTTTGAGCTATGTCTTTACGAAGCTCTTTATTAAATATAAAGTTCACAATATTCTCACTCCATTCAAGTATGGTTTCGACTAGGAATAGAGAGGTATCGGGCAACTCATCATAGACTCCAGTAGGGGCTTCACCATTGGGTATGCGACACAAATGATCCTCCATGACATGTCTTTTACCAGGTCTCACCACAATGGTAAAATCAAACTCAAGGAGAATTAACAAACATCGTGTAATTCTTCCCGTGGAACAAGGTTTATTTACTAGATACAACAACGCTTGATGATCAACATAGAACACAACCAGAAGGTAGTAGCGAAATTTCTTCACTGCATAAATCATACCTAAACCTTCTCGCTTTGTAGTGGTGTAGTTTCTCTCTGCATCATTCAATTGATGACTTGCAAAGCTAATGGGATAGTCCAATTTATGTTCTCCTGGTTGAGCTAGAACACACCCAATAGAAAAGTTTTATGCATCAATATGCACATGAAAAATTACATTCCAATCGGACACTCGTAGAATAGGAGCGCTAGTCAAGGTCTTTTTCAATGACTCATAAGGATGGTCACACTCCGTAGTCCATTAGAACTCAATAAGAAGCTTGTACAAAGGACGAGCTATCTCAGCAAAGTTTAAAATTAACCATCGGTAATAACCAACATGGCCCATGAACCTTTGAACTCCTTTATAGTTTGTAGGTGGTGGCAATTCAGCAATGGCTTTAATTTTGCTCTCGTCTGTGGAATCCTATTTTTGGACACTATATGCCCTAAAATGACTCCTTGTTTAACCCAAAATTGGCATTTGAAAGGGTTTAAGGAGATGCGATACAATCTACACTTCTCAAACACTTTTCGTAAGCATGATAGATGTTCTTTCCAAGAGGAATAAACACAAAGGTCACCTAAGAAATCTTCACAAAACTCACTCAAATATTCTCTAAAAGCAGTGTTTATTAATCTTTGAAAGGTAGCAGGGGCATTGGTTAAACCAAAAGCCATAACACAAAATGCGCACACTCCAAATTCGGTTATAAAGGCTATTTTAGCTTGGTCCTCTAGCACAATTGTGATTTGATTGTAGCCAGAGTACCCATCAAAAAAGCTATTAGCTTCCTTCCCTTCAACTCTTTCAAGCACATGTTCTGAATATGGCAAGGGGTAATGGTCCCTCTTAGTGGCGGCATTGACCTTCTTGAGATCCACGCACACTCTGAGTTTCCCATTCTTTTTTGGCACAATCATTATTGGTGACACCCATTCTGAGTGCTCAATAGGGTATATGAATCGGCATTCCACAAGCTTTTCAATCTCTTCTTGAACGATTTTTGCATATTTAAGATTCATTGGGTAGGGTCGTTGCTGAACTGGATTAGCCATGCTATTCATGGGGATTGTGTGTTGCACCACGGAAGGTGGAACACCTTTCATATCATGATTAGTCTAGGCAAATATATCCCTAAATTCCTTGAGAAGTTCTTTAAGTACACACTTCTCAGTCTCGGTCAGATCTTGGGCAATGAAAACAAGTTCAGACTCTTCTCCTCGGTCTGCTAACTCTATTTCCTTAACTATCGCTGGACCATCATAGACTCCATTGCTCCCATCGATAGGTTTTCTTTGAGCCTTTGTATACACAACCTTACGTTCCTCTGTGGTATAGGATTTGAAATGTTCAGGTGCAGGGTGTAAGTCTGTGGGGTCCTGTTGTTCTGTGGACTGTGATTTAACTTCTAATTTCTTTTGTTGTTGAGCTAACTCTCGATTTTGTCATCTCCTTATGGTACGGCTCAACTTTGGCTTCTCTATAGTCTCTAGTTGTGTGATGTCAATGGGTTGTGGACTACACCACATAACGCTTTGAAAGTACTCACCCCAGTTATCTACCAACTTCTGATGAGCATCACATGCCCCTATATAATTAAGCCATTCTGCGGTAGATTTATTTTCATTTATTCTAGCATGCACATTTGCTCGATATTGTCGCCTCTTATATCTCTTACTCTTCTTGTTTAATTCTCGATAACGGTCGATTTCTAGTGAAGAGTCACTAGATGAATCACTACTTGTGTCTTTTGCTCCCTTGGATAGATTGTCATCTAGGTTACCATTGGGTGCTGAATGGTTTGTTCCCACATTTGCACTAAGATCTAACTCAGATTCTTCGTCCTTAGAGTCAATTTCAATTGATGATTCTGATCCCAAATCGTGTGGGCTATAGTCTTGTAAGGCGCTACTGGTTCCAAAGCCAGTCAAATTTTCATCTTGTAGGTCATCAGAAGCTATATGCATTACTTCTAGCATGTTTAAGGGTATGAGTGGTGGCATTTCATCCCCCTCAGGTGTTACCCAGGTAGTCCCCCTATTTCCCCAAGTGTCTATGGTTGCTACTAGGTGGACCCAATCCACATTGTCCAACTCGGTTATCCCAGGTAGTACATCCATATAAGGAGAATCTTCCCCAACATCAGTGTCCACTTTACACGTATAACAATACAACAATGGGGCCGAGTGAACTGTGGTGTCAGATCTATGATCAATTATAAACCTGTTTCCTAGAGGATGTGCTAGACCCGTCACAAGATCCACTCAAATGAAAGAATCTTGGAACTACAAGTAGACATGGTTTTTAGACCAGTCATGCACCACTTTTGCTTCCCTCATGAAAGGACGTCCTAAGATCATCTCCGATGCCATATTATGTTTGGAGAAATCCATAACAATGAAGGTAATCCTTATTCTATGTCCAAAGACATTGATCTTGAGATCTTCTAGCATCCCAATAGGTTTAACAATAGACCCATTGGACATCTTCACTACTATGGTTGTGGTAGCAAGGTGAGGTTTTCCCATAGTTTCCTAGCAATTTTTAGTCACAAGGCTAACCCCAACGCCACCATCAAGGATTCCCTTCACAGTTAATCCCTTAGTAGTGATTGGTATGGTCGCATTGGATTCATCACCCTCAAAGTATTGTCCCAACTTGTTAATAGATATTTCTATAACAAGGTTCTCATCTAGGTTGGGTTGTGGATCTAAGTGTTCCTCCTCTATTGGCATCTCACCAGCTCCATCCATCTGTGCAAATTGTGGTAGCTCAAACTTTAGTTCTCCATTGAGGAAGGCTCGAAGAGCTGAGACTAGCTCAGGATCTTTATATATTTTGGACATGATGGTGGTTCTAACTTCTGAAGACATGAAATCCATCAATTTGGCAATGTTTAATGGCACCTTTTGGACTTCAGTCCCTTGATGTGGGGAAGATGGGATCTCCATTTCTTCAATAGGATCAAGTAGTCCCTCTGTAAACATTATTTCCATCAAGAAGTGAGTACGCCCACTTTCCCATGACTTTAAGTCACTTTCTTCTTGGATGACACTAGGTATGGCTAAGGGTCTATGGACTTGGTGAGGTTGATGTTGCATAGGGAACACGGTGTCTATAATCTGGATCTGCCTAGGTGCTGGTTCTAGATCCCTTTGGGTAACTTCTACCAAACTCCTTAATTACTTGACTCGTTCAATCTCCTCTGTAGGGTTTGGATAAGTTCCTATCTTCTTCTTGGATCCCTGCCATTGTGGCTCATGAAGATCTTTCTTGTTGGTTTCTATCTTAGTGGTTGTTTTAGTCTCCATGGTTTCTCCTGAATCAGAATCTTCTTTAGCGTCATTCATATATATGGGGTCGTCACTAGTCCCTATGTTGGTCTTTGAACTGGGGTCTAACTTCACTGATTTTTGCGATCTCTTTCTTCGTGTTTTCTTCTTTTCCTGAGATTGGGAAATTGATGCCCTGTCTCTTTCCTCAAGAATATAATTTTGTTTTTGGAGCATCGATCATGTGAGTATGTTTACTGGTACCACATGTGTACTTCGTGATGGCTCCTCGGTAACTTCAATCAAGTTTAATGGGTTGATCTTCGGTGCATTTGGATTATTTGCACATTGGGCAATCAAATGATCTATGCCACATCGATTACACATGAGTATCGGCATTGTAGACGTGCTTTCTTGATTGGTTTGCATTAGTGTGGCATTTTTTTGTAGCCTAATAGGACACTCGGCTACACGATGTGGACCTCCGCACTCATAGCATTGAAGAGGTGGTGTCTTAGCAGTGTAATTGATATTTTGGCCTCTTGACGCAAGAGCAACTACTTGATAGTAGACAGGTTTGACTTGTCCCCAATAGTCCTCCATGTAATATTGTGGACTTTCTTCAAGCACATCCATCCCATATGCAATATTAGGATCTATATCTTCCTCACAGCCTTCCAAACAAGCAATAGATGACTCACAACCTACTTGATTCACAGAAGTGATTCTCGGATGTCCTTGTTGCGGTCCTAGCACTGGAGGTGGTAAGGTGTTGTTTGAACAACATTTTGGGCCCTAGGGACCATGTGTTGTGCTGTTTGTTCAAGAGGTGGGTCCGGCATCAATGCAGGCACTCGAGGTGTGTTTGTCCATGCTAAGGTTGGTCTATTGGCCATTGCGCGCTTAAATACTATGCAATCCTTAGCTTGATGACCATACCTCCCATAGGCATTGCAGTTCCCATTGAATTTTACTCTAAAAGTAGGGCATTCACTGGTACTATGCGGTCCATAGCATACCAAGCACCATTGTTGCTCCCTTCTTAGATACATATGATTGTTTTGCGGAGCACGATTGTCTCTAAGACTCTCTTGAATAGCCTTGGTGAGATCTGCCAAAGTCATCTTAGATATCTTTGGCGCCTTAGCAATAGGCTTTAGGGTCATTGGCTAATGCCCTGATGCTTGTGAGCTAATATATTTAGACTCAACAGACACTCTCTCTCCTTGAATCATTAAATTATCCTCCAATTGGATCGCATTGGTGGTGACTGCTTCCCAAGTGGTGATACCTCTAATGACTAGGCCATTGTAGATATCCTCATGTCGTAATCCCCGAATGAATCTATCAAGAAATTGGTTATTGTTGAAGCGTTCATTTGGATTACAACGAGAATTCAAATGCTTCAAGCGACTTATAAAGTCTCTCACCGACTCTCCTTCCTCTCGATGGGCTTTCTGGAGCTGAGAGGCTACACCCCAAAGCACTCCCTCTCGTATGTATTCTTTCAAGAACAGTCTCCTAAGAGTAGGGTAATTTGTTTTTCCTTCCACCCTTAGGGTTCTATACCAATCCTATGCCTTCCCACTTAAGGTTTCGCTTAAAGAATTACTCTTATGTAGGTCATTGTGAGAATCGCATATTTGTTCAAACACTTCGGTATGCTTTCTCACATCTCCGTCTTCACTAAATTTTTGTGTGAGCTTGGCTATTTGTACTGCCTTACTTCTAGGCTCTCTATCGGGTGTGTTACACATATTCTCAGCACTAGATCGACCAATAGCTTGAGCAAATGTTTCCAAGTCACCTAAGTGAGCACGCACCGTGGGTGGAGGTGCTCCAGAGACTACATGTGGAGTAGGTATTGGCATTGGGCTTGGCGCATAGGAAGCCCTTGGGTTCCACGTTGGGTATAATGTTGTGCCATGTGGTGGCCCAAAGTTCATATGTGTGGCCCTAGGCATGGTAGATGTTGGATGTGACATGCTAATGCTAGCCGGTATAGTCCCATGGAAATAAGAACTTGGGTATTGTGGTTGTGGAGCATAGGTTGTTGAAACAATGGGAGGAGTAGAGACTACATGAGTACGAGGACCCATGGGTGTATACGATTGGTACACACTTGTAGGTACTGTTGCAAGCATTGAGCTACCATGTATCGGTGCTTTACTAGCAAATGAGGTCCATGGCATGTTTGTTGGCATGCCCATCATTGGGGTAGGCATGGTAGCCGTGGTGTCATCAAAGGAAAGATGAGCTAGAATTGGAAAGGTGAAGCTATCACTTGTGGGATCAGATTGCACTGAGACCCCTGGAGAAACAACATATGGGGGATCCATTGGACTTACCGAGGGAGTCTCCATTTGCGATAAGGTCGGTTGTTTAGCCTTTCTTGTATCTAAGAATCTCATGAGACCCGTTGAGTCATGTTGATCCCCTTGTTCTGTCTCTCTAACTCAATGACCCTATGGATGACCTCACAAACTCTTTGTTGTTGATCCTCCACACTAGTAGCACCCATTGTGGATTGTAGGACATCTAACCAACCCACGTGATAGGTGTGACCTGTGTATAGGTCGGTCAGAGTTTCTGTTTGTAATTCGTACTCCCAATTCTCATTTAAGAACACTCCATCTAGGATTGAGGTGCTAGGGGTGTCCTTTGAGCTAGATGCAATGTTGCTTTCTAGGGGTTGGCCCTTGGTGGTTGCTAAGTCAGGAGCACTCGATTGCTCTCCTAGCAAAGATATTGACATAGGCCCTTTCGATTTTAACTCTCTTCGTTGCTCCGCCTTGCGTAAGCTCTCAATTTCCTTTTCCCTTGCTGCAAGGATATATCGCTCAACCTCTTGCACTTCGGCAAGGCTTCTACCATTGGGTAATATGACCTCGGAGGGAAATAACTCTGAAGAGTCAGAAGGTGCAGTGAATGAAGTATTCACATGCACATTCTCTAAGGGTATAGGGTCTATGTTGGTCACGAATGGAGAATTTACTTCCCCACCCCCCTCATTTACATCATTAGCTCCATGTTCGGAGCGAGTGGCTCTACTAAAGGTTTCCTTCAGGCGGCTAAGCATGCTCGGCCCGGAACAAGGACCCATGGCATCCATGTCTTGGCTTGAGCTATCGGGATTGGGCATTGGGAAACCCTCCATGACGTCGTAGTCAGAGGAAGAGTCACTAGCCGCTATGTTCGGGTCTTGGTTTGTACTACCTTGGGTCCCCGCCGAGGGCCCGGAACCTGAAGTAGGTGGATATTGAGAACTCGCGTAAGTCAAAATTCTCTCTAGTTGCTCCGTCTCTAGCACACGACCAGAGCGTAGATGCATGTGCCTTTGGCACCCTACAAGCGTCGGCAAATAACCTCGAAGGTTAACCACTTACTTTTTTAGGCGTCCGTTTTCACTCATGTTTTTTACATTTTTAATGTTTTTTAATGATCGATTTTTTTTATTAAAGTGTGTGATAGCTCAAAATGAGCATATCACTCAGAGGGTCGCGATGTGCTTTACAGCACAATGTTCGGACACCTGAAGCTCCGTTGGTCCTCAAAAAATCAATTTTCAGCTACGTGTGAAGCTAAAATATGTAATTAAGCCTCAACGTGAGCTTGGGCTTGGGTATGTGGGCTTGGGTCTGGGAGATATTCCCGATCTCGGTCCTACCTTTAAATTTTTTATTTTTATTTTTTTACTTTAAAAAAAAAAAAAGGTCGCCGCAGCCTGTGCGAGAGCACACTTACACTCTACCTATCCACTTCTAACTAATACACCTACTGTTACACACTAACACACTCTATTAACTCTCACAGATCTACTTCCTACTTACTGTACATTACATTACACATAAATAACCACCTTAATACTAACACCTTACACAGAGAAAAAAACACAGTACCTTTGAAAACTCCATTAACAAAAAAAATACACAGTAGTAACACAGTTCCTTCTTCTCAACACACACACCCTCCTTCCTTACCTTTACTACAATTGAAATTGCACCACAAAAGAAGCACAGAGTGCCATTCAAGCTTAGTGTACGGCATTCCCCGGCAACGGCCCCAAAAATGTGCGCGTATGTCGCACGTGTCAATGCAAGGAACTTGCTGATACACCGTGTGCAAGCACAAATGGCTCCAAGCACACAACAAGCCTAAAGTAGTAAGCTCAAAGATGACGATGGTGTGTCACTGACCGCTCTAGGGTTGCTTCGTGCCAATACACTGTGTGCGAGCCACAAATGGCTCCAAACACACAACAAGCCTAAACTAGTAAGCTCAAAGATGACGATGGTGTGTCACTCACCGCTCTACGCTTGCTTCGTGGAGGATTCCTCGCCACGAAGAAGAGGGAGACGCCGCTACGCCGCGCTCAACCGCCTCACCGCCATCGTGCCGCCGCAATGCTCGATCGCACTCTCTCTCTCTCTCTCTCTCTCTCTCTCACGCATACACACACACACACACACACACACACAAGGACATGAAGATGGAGCAAGATCACTCTTCAATTGCACAAATGAGAGAATGAGTGAATTTTAGGTTTAGTTGACTTTTATATGAGCTCATCCCATTCACACTTGGGCACCCATGCTTAGCCACCTAATCCCTTGAATGTTCCAGCTAGAGTGATCGCCTCTCATCGGCGATCACTCTTACCCTTTTCCTATTGGACCGACAAGCCCGATACCTGACTCTACAAGTAAATAATACAACGTCCATCGTAGGTGATAGGGTGTCCATGAGCCATGAGGGTTAACACTCCTAGATCCACCAGTTGGCCATTCTAACCATGTCTTAAAGTTAAGTGCATTCAACACATGGCCATCATAACACTTGTGATTTTACACAATGTTTGTGGGATGAGTAGATCTTAGATCCACCACTTGGCCATTTACACTAAGAATTGGCAAGTAGGTGCATCAAAGATCCACCACTTGCCATTATAACCATGTCTTAAAGTTAGGTGCAATCAACACTTGGCCATTCTAGCCATGTCTTAAACTTAGGTGCATTCAGCACTTGGCCATCATAAAAGTTGTAATTTTACACAATGTTTGTGGGATGATTAGATCCTAGATCCACCACTTGGTCATTTAGAGTAAGAATTGGGAAGTAGGTGCATCAAAAATTCACCACTTGGCCATTATAACAAAGGCATGAGTTGTAGATCAAATTGTTGGTGTCTCCTAGATCCACCACTTGGCCATTCTAACCATGTTTTAAAGTTAGGTGCATTCAACACTTGGCCATCATAACATTTGTAATTGTACACAATGTTTGTGGGATGAGTAGATCTTAGATCCACCACTTGGCCATTTAGATCCTAGATCCTAAATCCACCATCTTATCATTATATATAGTTTGTGCAATGAAGGATGCATCCGAAATATAATCAAAGTTGTTCTAATGAAGTTTTGAATGTTGGTGTGCATCCTATATATTGAATCAAAACAACTTGTGTAAGACTAGTACTCATCTTATATCCACCACTTGGCCAATCTAGAAATCATGGAAGAGTAGATACTAGCTCAATCAAAGATTCAATTATACTTGTTGAACTGTCCATCCATCCAAGGTCCACCACTTGGACAACCTTAATGGCTTATGTTAGAGTGAGTGTATTCTAAATCCACCACAAACATTTTTCACCACTTATCACATCCTTGATTCACAATAAGTGACTATTTTAAACAACTTATAGAAGCTTTGTTTCATTTTAGATATACCACTTGTCCATTCTAAAAAGATATACAACACAATTTGTTTCTTAGATGCATTACTTGGAGATTTGATGTTCAAGTTCTTGTTGAAGAGTAAGGGAAATCTTTATCCTCCACCAAGCCACTTTGAGCAAGGTGTGAGAAGGAAAATTGCATCTTGTATTTAGTACTTGCCCTTTTGAAACAAATTAAGGAAGGTTTGGTGTATCAAAGATCCATCCCAAGACCATTATAAACATGGTGGTGTAAGAGAAAAAATGCATCTTAGATTCACTACCTTTCCATTCTACTTGTCCAAGCCAAGATCTATTGAGTTATAGAGGAACATAAGATCCACCACTTGTATAATATATGCCCTGTTGAAACATAGAGAGCCATAAGGTTCACCACATGTCCAAGCTATGTTTCATTCAAGCATAGAGGACCATAAGTGTAAAGTGTGAGCTTTGTCCTAAGGTGTGAGTCAAGGAGAGGAGAGTGGATTTATCCCACATACTGTGGAGCAAGGCTGTAGAGCTACTTAAAGCTCATTTCTTGAATCAATAAACAACAACTTCATTTTGCACTACATGCTTGTCTATGGTGAGCTTGTGCTAAGCTAAGTCAATACTCAAGATTATGTTTATGAGTCCAAGCTAATCTATCTTGGAACCTAATTCACTTGAGTGATAACCATGCTTACACACACTCACATTTGCACCATGTTTCTCTTTCATCCACCATAGCTAGCACGATCCAAATCCTGACATTTGGTATTAGAGCCATGGTGTGCTAACTAGGATTTTCATTATACATTAGTGTGTGTTAATCATTAGCATCTCCATTAGATCAATTAGCATTGCATAATTGTTGTCACGGCCCATTAACAGTTTCATAGTTAAGTTGCATATCTCACTAATCAAGCACTAATCTAGCTATGTGTGGGCATGTCCTTGGCAAACCCAAGAGGCCACTACCCTCCATGTCTAGGTAGACTTGATTACGGAGAGAATTAGCATTAGATTGCATTCAATTTCCATCAAGAACTTGCATCTTTCATTCAACGGATTCTCCTTATTTTAGTAAAATTGGCATTTACGATCTATGTGTGTGCGAAGGGTTTTTCGACGCCTTTCCATAGAGCCATTGATTGCTTAAATCGCACCTCAAAAGGCTTCTCAATTAATCTCACCAAATAGAGCTTTGTAGCCTTTAACCCACTGTTTTGCAAGCTTGATTTCCAGCGTTCAATCAGATTTCTAAGCGTGTGTGTGTGTGGGGGGGGGGGGGGGGGGGGGGGGGGGGGGGGCGGGGGGGAGGAAGGAGCACTTAATGCATTCCATCTATTTTTGGGATTTTTAAAAAGGAGTCGGTGGGACCGTTGCCTAAATAAGGCCAATGGGAATCCATTTTAGCGTGGGCATGCGCGTGACGGCCTGCTGGCGGACCTAAGCCCGACGATCAACTGCATTGAAATTTTTTTTCGGGTCCGGACGACAGCAGCCACCGGCGGGCCAGTCGAGCTCGCCCCGTTGCTGCTTCGTCCGCGCCCGCGCCGGCGCCCGCGCCTGCCTGGTCGGCTGCGATTGCCTGCCCGATCTATCCGGTCACGGACCCCAACCGGTACACTCAAGTCCTTTTTAAAGGATTTTCGGGTCCGCGGCCCCCCTTCACGCGTTGCCTCAAGGGCTCCAAACCCCGCCCCTCTCAGGCCCCCCTTCCCGCACTGCTCCCGGCCTCAAGAGCCCCAAAAGACCTTCTCCCTCAAGGGGGCAGTCCCGCGAGGATACTACCTCAAGACCTCAAAGCTCCAAGGCAAGTAAACTTTCAAGGCCTTTTAAGCCCTTGCTCCCATGGAGCAGCAATTCCCAGAGGCTCAAAGCCCCAAGCTTGTTACAAGGCATTGTTCCCACTGTGTGGCCAGGTCTCCCAAGCCTCGAATTAATTGGTGCCCCACAAAAGCAACCATTCCCACGGCCTCAAGAGATCACCAAGCAACCACTCAAGACCATCTTCCGAAAGCAACCAAAGGCGAATTTCAAAAAGCTTCAAATAATTACCAAGCATCCAAAGGAACATTACTTCATTGTGAAGAGGGGCTTCACCGACAGTGAAGAGGAGCTTCACATTTGAAGGGAAAAATCCAAAGTACAAATTGAAATTCTGCAGCCAAGCACAACACTTTCTTGCAATGTATGTAATTATATTTGTCTACATGGATGACATTATGTGCTTTTGTGATGGGATAGAAATTGGCATTGGAGAGTCTCCAAATCGCTAAAATCTCTCCATGTGTGAAGAATTTGTGACAAATTGTATGAGAAATTCCGCATGCTTGGGCTCTCGGAGTATGACCAAGATGGAAGAGAGCATTAATTTTTGCATAAACCTTTTCATAGGATATTTTCGCATATTGTTGCATGTCATTATGACGCATGGAATAAAGCCTGATTGTACCACAAAAAGAGGACAGAAGTACTCGTTCGAGGGGAGGATATGAAGTCAGACCATGAAGCAATTGAAAGCAACAGTAGAAGCAACGAAGGCAAGAGACCTGACAGAGGATCAACTCACATAGTAGAAGACAAAAAGGACGAAGATGAAGGTAGCGTTTGGGAAGACCCATTTTGAAGATGCAGATTGTCTACTTGTAGGGTAGGACTTTTTCCTGTATGGATACCAGCTTATCATCCTGTGTGGATATCACCATCCTTTGTGGACTTTACTTTCCTGTGTGGATATCACCATCCTGTGTGGATTTTGTTAGCCTCTGTGGATCGTGCATCTTCAGTATCTTGTTTTAGTCCAAACCTCAAGGGGAGGATTGTAAAGTGTGAGCTTTGTCCTAAGGTGTGAGTCAAGGAGAGGAGAGTGGATTTATCCCACATACTGTGGAGCAAGGTTGTAGAGCTACTTAAAGCTCATTTCTTGAATCAATAAACAACAACTTCATTTTGCACTACATGCTTGTCTATGGTGAGCTTGTGCTAAGCTAAGTCAATACTCAAGATTGTGTTTATGAGTCCAAGCTAATCTATCTTGGAACCTAATTCACTTGAGTGATAACCTTGCTTACACACACTCACACACTTGCACCATGTTTCTCTTTCATCCACCATAGCTAGCACGATCCAAATCCTAACAATAAGGTCTCATTATATTCTCTATTCAAGCATAGAGATCCATGAGGTCCACCACTTGTCCAATCTATGCTCCATTCAAGCATAGAGAGCCACAAGACCCACCACTTGTCCAAGCTAAGATCGATTCAAGCATAGAAAAACACAAGGTCCATCAATTGTCTAGTCTATGCTTTATTGAAGGATATAGATACATAAGATCCACCACTTATCCAAGGAACTAACCCATTCAAGCATAGAAAGATACAAGTTTCACCACATGTCCAATCTCTGCTCTATTGAAAGACAGAGATCCTTAAGGTCCACCACTTGTCTAAGCTACTCCATTAAAGAATAGAGGACCATAAGTTACAACACTTGTCCAATTTATTCTCTATTGAAGAATAGAGGACCATAAGTTCCAACACTTGTTCAAGGTATGCTCCATTCCACCATAGGTAGCCACAAGGTCCACCATGTGTCCAAGCAAAGTTTCATTCTAGCATAGAAAGCCACAAGGTCCACCACTAAATCTAAGCTCTATTGAAGCATAGAGAACCATAATTTCTACCACTTGTCTAAGCTATGATCCAATCAATCATAAAAGATCATTCAAACATAATGTCTACCACTTATTTCATTTTTAGGATGGACTTTGAATCTGGAAAAAAAGTGCACATGGTACTTGACAATGAAATTGTTTGTGTTGCTTGTGTGTGTAGAACCAATGAAGATTCCACTTGTTGTGGTATAAATATAGGGCAAGAAAATGTATCCATACAAGTGGAGAAATCCATTCTATTCTAAAAGCTTTTATGCATCCTAGATCCACCAATTGGCCATTCTAAATAGCTATTAGAATGGGATGTGAAATGTATACCCATAACTTGGCACATCTAAGTAACAAAAGACAAATGAGTGAAACTTCGAATTAACATTTGGCCATTCTAAACAAGTCTTAGAAGGTGGTATCATCTTAAATCAAACATTCCAAAAAAGTTGTGGAAGGGTGGTTGGTGCACTCAATAAACTAGTACTTTTTCATTCAAAGAACATTGTGTAAATATGGGTGCATCCTAGATCCGCCATTTGTCCAATCTAAAAAAGTTCTTGAGAGGAGTAAGGAATTTTCCACCATCAAGACACTTTAAGCAAGGTATGGATGGAAAAGTGCATCCTTTACTTAACGTTTAGCTATTCTAAACAAGTTTTACATGGGTTTGGTACATCCAAAATCCACTATTGGGATATTCTTAACGGTACAAAATAAAAAAAGCATTCAAAATGAACTATTGCATAAATTGCTAATGCATAAGTTTATGCTCTAATAAAATATGTACAATGAGATACAATTTCTTCTATGGATTATGTTTAACATGATACATGAACTTTGAAATAGAGCATTATTATGCAAGCTCCAAAAATCTTGTGAAATTCTATGGATATCACTTTAGGAACAGATTTCTATATGAAATTAAGTATTCATTACATAACATGGTAACGCCATCACAACTCACGGCATTTATCATGATCCATACTCACTAATCAGTTGGTTTCAAATAGTTTGTATCCCAAGCGGATCATCATGCCCCACATAATGTGAAAGACATTGTCTTTTAATATCTCTTATCATTTTTGAGTCTGCAATAAAAAAAAATTTAACATATTTTGGTTAAAAAATGTCAAACGTTGTAGACTATATGTTTAGTTAATTTTTTAATGTCATGAAGTATCAATTCAACATAGTAAAGAATCAATTTTTTGTATGCCAATTTACATTGAAATATTTTTTAGTACATATGTTACTTCAAATTATTGATGTAATAAGTAATGATTTATCTTTTCTACAATTTTAAACTATTAAGAAAAGGTTCAATGCATGATACTTTTGAGAAAAAATAAAGTCAAAGATCTTAAATCAATGACTAATATACTTGATAAAATACATGATGAAACTATCATTACATGTTTAAAAAAAGATATCAAACTTATTTCAAAATAAAAAGGTTAATTACATGACAAGCGGTATAGAAGCTTAGCTCATACTTGCTTCAAGGTTCAAAAAGTATGTAACTGATATGGGTGTCTCACTTCTTGATGCTCCTACCGTATTCGATACTCCATGGTCATCAATAGGTTGATTTAATTGATCACTTTGAAGTTTTTCCCTTTTTTGACATCATCATGCTGATTTGCAAAGCTCAAAAGTCTTGTTTTAAGCTTTCTTTGGTCGTCAATATTGTCCACAAAGCATAACACTTCCCTTTTTTGCTTGAGTCCCAACTCTGTTATGTACCCATCACTGAACATGTCAATAAGCTTTAAATCTTCTTTGCAATACTTTTGAACGCATTGCTTGATTATCAGCTCCTTCTTGAGTTGTAGAAACTCAACATCTGACAATTGACTCACACTTCCAAAATCTAGATCAAGGTGTCCTGCATCTATATTATGGATTGTGTCCCTAGATTTGAAGAACTAATAAGTCCATCAAAGGCATCTCCCTTGCTCAAGAACACAAGTGTGGTGAATAATTCTATAGCACCAGTAAATTTCAAATGATTCACATTGTGCAATGCCCCAACAAATTGTATTTTGACCATGTTTGTCATACTTTGCAAAGCAGACTGTAACTGCACATAGTCTTTATTATTCAAAAAAGAAAGGATCGCACACAGTGGTTATGTTGACCCACCTGCAATAGCCATAATTCCATCTATAAGATCTTTGAATCTTTCAGCTGACCATTGTAGATTACTCTCCAAATCACGTGTGTTGTCCAAGATACACAATCATATAGGGATAGGATTGTTTAGATGGCGCTCTAAGTAAGATCTTCCCTCCATTTGAAGATTGACAACATATATAGACCATGGAAGATCTATAATTGAATCTGCTTTGTCTTTCACAATTTTGGTCGTCCATTGGATATATTTTCTTGCCTCTTCAAGAAAATCAATCTTCTTTGTACCACGTTGTAGTTTTGATGTCAGCCCAAGATCATAGATTGTCAAGAAATGGGAGTAAACAACATCATTAATGTTGTATGTGGTAGAAAGCTTCTCCCAATTTTCACATGGATTCTCCTCATTGAGAAAATTGAATTGCTCAAGAAACTCATCTTGAATAATTTGATCTTGTTTCAGTTGCTTGATACGATCAGTCATGTCCATTACACTTGGTGTGTCCTTTGCACCCTTAGACAAAACAATCATTCCACTCTCTATTTCTGTTTGAATCTTTTCTACTTCGTCTTTTTCTAGACCACACAAATATCTAAAAACTATGGCTGCTGGCTTCTTATTCTCTCTCTCTCTCTCTAATTGCTCTATGATCTTTAGCCGTCGATCATAAATAGGAGCAAAGTAAGTGACCATATGAGCTTTTTTGGTGATGAATGATGCGCCAGTAGAAATCCTTGCCATTTTGAGAAATGCCTGCAAAACCAAAACAAATTAGATCTAATAATTATAGTTGTTTTCTCATTATATAACCATGAGGGAGACAGAAAAAGAAAACTTACATCCCAAGGTGTGCAAGATTCCGCACCTTCCTTTTCACCAATGTTTGGACGTGATGGGCATTTTTGAAATATCCACTGACTGCAAAGATGCTTGAGAATGTCACTGTAAGGTTGCTTAACATATTGCACCTTGGCCTCCTCATTTGCCATGTATGATATGGCTGTTGCAACTTGTGGGGATGGATCTACAACAATCCGGGCCTTTCTTTTCTCATAAAATTGTATTAGATCATGGGAGCCACCATCCTTTTTCATTTCTTGAAATCTTAACATTTTGGCTGCATAAATTGAGTGTTGTCCATCAATGATCCAAAACTTGTATTCAACAAGTCTTTCTTCTTCTACCTCAGTACGTGTCATTGGAACTCTAGACTTCTAGCCACAATTCTTTACAAGAATTAGATAAGCACATGATGAATGCCGATTTGCACTTGCTCCAAAGAAAAGCATACAATTTTGTACTTGATCAGGCTTTAGCTGACGATAATTATAATGATAAGGAGCAAGAACACAATTAGTGATGGAAATCTTGTATTCCTTATACTTAAAAGGGAAGTATGCCGAATACTTTTCCATGCCTCCTGTAGCACTCTTCTTTGCTTTTTGGGCCTTGTTCTCTAAGCGATCAGGCTCCACAAACCTTAATAAGGGTTGATTGCTTGTGTCCTTTGATCTCAAAATGGCCTTATCTACATCTGCAACACCAACTATGGTAACACCCCTTCCCTTTTTGGTTGTGATCTTCTTATTTGATTTCTTATTCTTCACTTGCTTTCCTTTTAAAGCAATAATAATTGTATCTTGTAGCCTATCTGCAGTGATATCAAATAAATCTTCATTAACATCTCAACCTCATGAAAACATTGTCTCTTCCTTGTCTTCAACCATTTTTTCAATGACATAGGAATTTGCTAATAGTTAGTACTCCGTATTTCCAGGTATCCCAATGTTAATGCACTCAATGTCAGGATGTCCTTCAACTGTTGAAACACTTGCAGAAACTACCTGCCCTAGAGCATCAAATATATTCTCATCTTTGTCACTAGCCAGAAAGACATGCACTTTATGAAATTGTGCACCTTGCACTCTATAAATGTTTAAGGACCATTTTCTCTTATCATCACTTGCAAAGTCAACATTAAAAGGAACCGTCACAAATTTTTGTTTTTGAACCATTTTTTCTTTGAAATCAAAGAAAACACAAATAACTAGTTAGAATCTATAATGATATATTGAATATAATAACACTTTGAAAGAGTATAAATTAAATTGGCACATAACATTTTAATTACACTCTTCAAGACGTTTAGATTCTAAACTCAAATACTTATCCAATTTAAACATTTGATAGCCAAAGTAGGTGTATCCTAGATCCCATAAGTCATCTAGAATACTTTTTTCAAGGTACATTATCTTGAATCCTTTAAATTGAACCATTTGAAATATCTTTTCAAGATTGTATCCATCTTAAATTCACCACTTGTCCATTCTAACCAAGCCTTGAAAGGTGGGTGCATTAAAGATCAACCACTTGGCCATTCTAACCAAGTCTTTGAAAGGTGGGTACAATTGTTAATGTATCTAGATCCATCACATTGAATCTTCAAATAAAGTATGTATGATAGGTAGATACTAGATTCACTATTTGTCCATTCTAGTCTATTTTTGAAAGGTGGGTGAATCCACGATCCACCACTTGGCCATTCTAGCCAAATTTTTAAACGTGGATGCAATGGTTGATTTCCCCTACATCCACCATCTATCAATTTTAAATAGTGTTTATAGGAAAGATAGACCATAGATCCACCACTTGGCCATTCTAACCATGTTTTAAAGTTAGGTGCAATTGGCCATCATAACACTTGTAATTTACACAATGTTTGTAGGATGAGTAGATCCCAGATCCACCACTTGGCCATTTAGACTAAAAATTGGGAAGTAGGTGCATCAAAGATCCACCAATTGGCCATTATAACAAAGGCTTGAATTGTGAATCCAATTTTTGGTGTCTCCTAGATCCACCACTTGGCTATTCTAGCCATATCTTAAAATTAAGTGTATTCAACACTTGGGAAGTATGTGTCTCAAAGATCCACCACTTGGCCATTATAACAAAGACTTGAAGTGTAAATCCAATTGTTGGTGTCTCCTTGATCCACCACTTGGCCATTCTAACCATGTCTTAAAGTTAGGTGCATTCAACACTTGGCCATCATAACACTTGTAATTTTACACAATGTTTGTGGAATGAATATATCTTAGATCCATCACTTGGAAATTTAGAATAAGAATTGGGAAGTAGATGCATCAAAGATCCACCACTTGGCCATTATAACAAAGTAATGAATTGTGTATCCAAGTTTTGGTTTCTCCGAGATCCACCACTTGGCCATTCTAACCATGTCATTCAACACTTGGCCATCATAACACTTGTCATTTTACACAATGATTGTGGGATGAGTAGATCCTAGATCCACCACTTGGTCATTTAGACTAAGAATTGGAAATTAGATGCATCAAACACCCACCACTTGGCCATTATAATGAAGGCTAGAATGTGGATCCAATTGTTGGTATCTCCTAGATCCACCACTTGGCCATTCTAACCATTTCTTAAAGTTAGGTGCATTCAACACTTGGCCATCATAACACTTGTAATTTTACACAATGCTTGTTGGATGAGTAGATCCTAGATCCACCATTTAGCCATTTAGACTAACAATTGGGAAGTAGGTGCATCAAAGATCCACCACTTGGCCATTATAACAAAGGCTTGAATTGTGGATCCAATTGCTCATGTCTCCTAGATCCACCACTTGGGCATTCTAACCTTGTCTTAAAGTTAGGTGCATTCAACACTTGGCTATCATAACACTTGTAATTTTACACAATGTTTATGGGATGAGTAGATCCTAGATCAACTACTTGGCCATTTGGACTAAGAATTGGGAAGTAGGTGCATCAAAGATCCACCACTTGGCCATTATAACAAACGTTTGAATAGTGGATCCAATTGTTGGTGTCTTCTAGATCCACCACTTGGCCATTCTAACCATGTCTTAAAGTTACGTGCATTCAACACTTGGCCATCATAACACTTGTAAGTTTAAATAATGATTGTGGAATGCATAGATTCTAGATCCACCACTTGGCCATTTACACTAAGAATTGGGAAGTAGGTGCATCAAAGAACCACCACTTGGCCATTATAATGAAGTCTTGAATTGTGGATCCAATTGCTGATGTCTCCTAGATCCACCACTTGGCCATTCTAGCCATGTCTTAAAGTTAGGTGCATTCAGTACTTGGCCATCATAACAATTGTGATTTTACACAATGTTTGTGGGATGAGTAGATCTTAGATCCACCACTTGGCCATTATAACAAAGGCTTGAATTGTGGATCCAATTGTTGGTGTCTCCTATATCCAGCATTTGGACATTCTAACCACATCTTAAAGCTAGGTCCATTCAACACTTGGCCATCATAACACTTGTAATTTTACACAATGTTTGTGGGATGAGTAGATACTAGATCCACCACTCGACCATTTAGACTAAGAATTGGGAAGTAGGTGCATCAAATATCCACAACTTGACCATTATAACAAAGGCTTGAATTGTGGCTTCAATTGTTGGTGTCTCCTAGATCCACCACTTGGCCATTCTAACCATGTCCTAAAGTTAGGTGAATCGAACACTTGGCCATCATAACACTTGTAATTTTACACAATGTTTGTGGGATTAGATCCTAGATCACCCACTTTGCCATTTGGACTAAGAATTGGGAAGTAGGTGCATCAAAGATCCACCACTTGGCCATTATAGCAAACACTTGAATTGTGGATCCAATTGTTGGTGTCTCCTAGATCCACCACTTGGCCACTCTAACCATGTCTTAAAGTTAGGTGCATTCAAAAATTGGCCATCATAACACTTTTAATTTTATATAAGGATTGTGGGATGCGTAGATTCTAGAACCATCACTTGCCCATTTAGACTAAGAATTGGGAAGTAGGTGCACCAAAGATCCACCACTTAGCCATTATAACAAAGGCTTGAAATGTGGATCCAATTGTTGGTGTCTTCTAGATCCACCACTTGGACATTCTAACCATGTCTTAAAGTAAGGTGGACTCAACACTTGGCCATCATAACACTTGTAATTCTACACAACGTTTGTGGGAAGAGGAGATCCTAGATCCACCACTTGGCCATTTAGACTAGGAATTGGGAAGTAGGTGCATCAAGGATCCACCACTTGGCCATTATAACGAAGGCTTGAATTGTAGATTCAATTGTTGGTGTCTTCTGGATCCACCACTTGGTCATTCTAACCATGTCTTAAAGTTTGGTGCATTCAACACATGGCCATCATAACACTTGTAATTTTACACAATATTTGTGGGATGAGTAGATCTTAGATCCACCACTTGGCCACTAAGAATTGGGAAGTAGGTGCATCAAAGATCTACCGCTTGGCCATTAAAGTAAAGGCTTGAATTGTGTATCCAATTGTTGGTGTCTTCTAGATCCACGACTTGGCCATTCTAACCATGTCTCAAAGTTAGGTGCATTGAACACTTGGCCATCATAACACTTGTAATTTTACACAATGTTTGTAGGATGAGTAGATCCTAGATCCACCACTTGGCCATTATAACGAAGACTTGAAATATGGATCCAATTGTTAGTGTCTCCCAAATTTACCACTTGGCCATTTTAACCAGTTCTTAAAGTTAGGTGCATTCAGCACTTGGCCATCATAAAACTTATAATTTTACACATATTTTGTGGAATGAGTAGATCTTAGATCCACCACTTGGCCATTTAAACTAAGAGATGGTAAGTAGGTGCATCAAAGATCCACCACTTGTCCATTATAAGAAAGATTCAAATTGTGGATCCAATTGTTGGTGTCTCATAGATCCATCACTTAGCCATTCTAACCATGTCTTAAAGTTAGGTGCATTTAAAACTTGGCCATCATAACACTTGTGATTTTACACAATGCTTGTGGGATGAGTAGATCTTAGATCCAGCACTTGGCCATGTAGACTAAGAATTGGGAAGTAGGTCCATCAAAGATTCACCACTTGGCCATTCTAACCATGTCTTAAAGTTAGGTGCAATCAACACTGAGCCATCATAACACTTGTAATTTTTCACAATGTTTGTGGGATGAGTAGATCCTAGATCCACCACTTGACCATTTAGACTAAGAATTGAGAAGTACGTTCATCAAAGATCCACCACTTGGCCATTATAACGAAAGCTTCAATTGTGGATCTAATTTTTGGTGTCTCCTAGATCCACCACTTGGCCATTCTAACCATGTCTTAAAGTTAGGTGCATTCAACACTTGACCATCATAACACTTGTAACTTTACACAATGTTTGTGAAATTAGATCCTAGATTCACCACTTGGCCATTTAAACTAAGAATAGGGATGTAGGTGCATCAAAGATACACAATTTGGCCATTATAACAAAGGCTTGAATTGTGGATCCAATTGCTGGTGTCTCCTAGATCCACCACTTGGCCATTCTAACCATGCATTAAAGTTATGTGCATTCAACACTTGGCCATCATAACACCTATAATTTTACACAATGTTTTTTGGATGAGTAGATCTTAGATCCACCACATGGCCATTTAAACTAATAATTGGGAAGTAGGTGCATCAAAGATCCACCATTTGGCCATTATAACAAAGGCTTGAATTGTAGATCCAATTGTTGGTGTCTCATAGATCCACCACTTGGCCATTCTAACCATGTCTTAAAGTTAGGTGAATTCAACGCTTGGCCATCATAACACTTGTAGTTTTACACAATGTTTGTGGGATTAGATCCTAGATCCACCACTTGACCATTTGACTAAGAATTGGGAAGTAGGTGTATCAAAGATCCACCACTTGGCCATTATAACAAACGCTTGAATTGTGGATCCAATCTAGGTGTCTCCTAAATCCACCACTTGGCCATTATAACCATGTCTTAAAGTTAGGTGTATTCAACACTTGGACATCATAAAGTTTGTACTTTTACACAATGTTTGTGGGATGAGTAGATCCTAGATCCACCACTTGGACATTTAAACTAAAAATTGGGAAGTAGGTGCATCAAAGATCCACCACTTGGCCATTATAACGAAGGCTTGAATTGTGGATCCAATTGTCGGTGTCTCCTAGATCCACCACTTGGCCATTCTAACCATGTAAATAAGTTAGGTCCATTGAACACTTGGCCATCATAACACTTGTAATTTTACACAATGTTTATGGAATGAGTAGATCCTAGATCCAACACTAGGCTATTTAAACTAAGAATTGGGAAGTAAGTGCATCAAAGATCCATCACTTGGCCATTATGACAAATCCTTGAAATGTGTATTGAATTGTCGGTGTCTCCTAGATCCACCACTTGGCCATTCTAACCATGTCAATAAGTTAGGTCCATTGAACACTTGGCCATCATAACACTTGTAATTTTACACAATTCTTGTGGGATAAGTAGATCCTAGATCCAACACTTGGCCATTTAAAGTAAAAATTGGGAATTAGGTGTATCAAACATCCATCATTTGGCTATTATAAGGAATTCTTGAAATGTGGATCCAATTTTTGGTGTCTCTTAGATCCACCACTTGGCCATTCTAACCATGTCCTAAAGTTAGTTCATTCAACACTTGGGCATCATAACACTTGTAATTTTACACAATGTTTGTGGGATGAGTAGATCCTAGATCCACCACTTGGCCATTTAAACTAAGAATTAGGAAGTAGGTGCATCAAAGATCCACCACTTAGTCATTATAACGAAGGTTTGAATTGTGGATCCAATTGTTGGTGTATTCTAGATCCACCACTTGGCCATTATAACCATGTTATAAGCTTATGTGCATTCAAAATTTGGACATCATAACACTTGTAATGTGACAGAATGTTTATGGAATGAGTAGATCCTAGATCCAACACTTGGCCATCTAAACTAAAAATTGAGAAGTAGGTGCATCAAAGATGCACCACTTGGCCATTATAACAAATCCTTGAAATGTGTATCCAATTTTTGATGTCTCCTGGATCCACCACTTGTCCATTGTAACCATGTCTTAAAGTTAAGTAAAATCAACACTTGGCCATCACAACACTTGCAATTTTACACAATGTTTGCGGGATGAGTAGATCCTAGATCCACCACTCAGCCATTATAACAAAGGCTTGAAATGCGGATCAAATTGTTGGTGTCTCCTAGATCCACCACTTGGCCATTCTAACCATGTCTTAAAGTTAGGTGCATTCATCACTTGGCCATCATAACACTTGTAAGTTTACACAATGTTTGTGGGATGAGTAGATCCTAGATTAACCACTTGTCCATTTAGACTAAGAATTGGTAAGTAGGTGCATTAAAGATCCACCTCTTGGGATTTATAACAAAGGCTTGAATTGTAGATACAATTGTTGGTGTCACCTAGATCCACCACTTGGCCATTCTAACCATGTCTTAAAGTAGGTGCATTTAGCACTTGACCAT
This sequence comes from Adiantum capillus-veneris, assembly GCF_014529385.1. Lineage (NCBI taxonomy): Eukaryota > Viridiplantae > Streptophyta > Polypodiopsida > Polypodiales > Pteridaceae > Adiantum > Adiantum capillus-veneris. The sequence continues at coordinate 16,602,913 of NC_140936.1, read as the reverse complement.
CATAACACTTGTAATTTTACACAATGTGTGTGGGATGAGTAGATCCTAGATCCACCACCCCACCATTTAGACTAAGAATTGGAAAGTAGGCGCATCAAAGGTCCATCACTTAGCCATTATAACAAAGTCTTGGATTCTGGATCCAATTGTGGGTGTCTCCTAAATCCATCACTTGGCCATTCTAACCATGTCTTAAAGTTAGGTGCATTCCACACTAGGCCATCATAACACTTGTAATTTTAGACAATGTTTGTGGGATCAATAGATCTTAGATCCACCACTTGGCCATTTAGACTAAGAATTGGGAAGTAGGTACATCAAAGGTCCACCACTTGGCCATTATAATGAAGTCTTGCAATGTGGATCTCATTGTTGGTGTCTCTTATATCCACCACTTGGCCATTCTAACCATGTCTTAAAGCTAGGTGTATTTAGGTGCATTCAACACTTGGCCATCATAACACTTGTATAGATCCTAGATTCACCACTTGGCCATTTAAACTAAGAATTGGAAAGTAGGTTCATCAAAGATCCACCACTTGACCATTATAAAAAAGGCTTGAATTGTAAATACAATTGTTGGTGTCACCTAGATCCACCACTTGGCCATTCTAAGCATGTCTTAAAGTTAGGTGCATTCAAGGCCATCATAACACTTGTAATTTTACACAATGTTTGTGGGATGAGTAGATCCTAGATCCACAACTTGGCCATTTAGACTGAGAATTGGGAAGTAGGTGCATCAAAGATCCATCACTTGGCCATTATAATAGAGGCTTGAATTGTAGATACAATTGTTGGTGTCACCTAGATCCACCACTTGGCCATTCTAACCATGTCTTAAATTTAGGTGCATTCAATACTTGGGCATCATAACACTTGTAATTTTACACAATGTTTGTGGGATGAGTAGATCCTTGATCCACCACTTTGACATTTAGACTAAGAATTACGAAGTAGGTGCATCAAAGATCCACCACTTGTCCATTATAACGAAGGCGTAAAATGTGGATCCAATTGCTAGTGTCTCCTAGATCCATCACTTGGCCATTCTAACCATGTATTAAAGTTAGGTGCATTCAACACTTAGCCATCATAACACTTGTGATTTTACACAATATTTGTGATGAGTAGATCCTAGATCCACCACTTGGGCATTTAGACTAAGAATTGGGAAGTAGGTGCAAAGCCCACCACTTGTCCAAACATATGCTCTATTGAAGCATAGAGATCCACAAGGTCTGCCACTCATCCAAGCATAAGCTCTATTGAAGGATAGATATCCAAAAGGTCCACCACTTGTCCAAGATAATCTTCATTACATCATATAGAGCCACAAGGTCCAACCAAAGCACACAGACCCAGAATGTCCACAATCTAAGGTATGCATGGAAAATTGATGCAAGGTCCACCACTTCTTCAAGCGAAGCTCCCTTGAAGCATTGGGCATCACTTCATTGAAGAATAGAGAGCCATAATGTTCACCACCTATTCAAGATAATCTCTATTGAAGCATTGAGTGACAAAAGGTCCACAATTTAAGCTAAGCATAGAGAAATGATGGAACGTCCATCACTTGTTCAAGATTAAGCTATATTCAAGCATAGAGAGCCACAAGGTCCACCACTTGTCCAACCTAATCTCCATTGTATCATAAATACTTACAAGGTCCATAATTTAATATATGCATGGAGAACTGATGCAAGGTCCACCATGTATGAAAGCCTAAGCTCTATTGAAGCATAGAGATTCACAAGGTTCACCATTTGTTTAAGGTAAGATTTATTCTAGCATAGTTTCCCACTCTATTGTAGAATAGAGAGCCAGAAGTTCAACCACCTGTCCAAGCTAGGATCCATTAAAGCAAAGAGAGCCACAAGGTCCACAATCTAATTTAGGCATGAAGAATGGATGCAAGGTTTCACCACTTGTCTAAGAAAAATCCCATTAAAGCGTAAAAAGAGACAAGGTCTATGACTTATCCAAGCTAAGGTCCAGTCAAGAATAGATGCAAGGTCCACAGTTTAAGTTAGGCATGGAAGAAAAATGCATGGGTCCAAGCTCCATCAAATAATAGAGAGCCACAAGGTCCACCACTTGTTACTACTAAGCTCATTTAAACAATACAGAGCTACAAGATCCTTAGTCTAAGCTGAAATGATACAAGGTCTATCATTGAAGGCAAAATCTATCATTGAAGCAAAAAGAGTGACAATCTCAGAAACTTCTCCAAGATAAACTCTATTATTGATACACAGATAGCCGCATACACTTCCATTGACATGGAACCATTGAAAATATCTCTGAGCACCCTTATCTTTCAACTTCACCCGCAATATTTTCAAGACAAGACTATTCGTGCCGTCGTACTTGCTCACAATGTAGAGTCAACACCAAGGCTGGTATTATGTGACAATAATAAGGCTACCTGGCAACTCATATGGTCAATGTTTACATCGCAACAATACCTACATATGCAATATCCACCCGTTTAGAGGAATTTCATCAGTTTACTCATCCACAAGCATTAGAAGTACACAAATAATCCAAAGGTAGAAGTTCGGTAGTTGTACCTCACCTTTAACAAGAGGAGACGTCACGTACGTACTTCACTTGTGCTATGTGGACATGCTTCTGCTACATTCTAGCATTTGTCTTAGTTTAGCTTAGGACCTAGCATAACACTTTGTGAACCTCTAGCAGGACGTGCATGTTCAAGTCGGTCATAGTTGCATAGCCTCTCTTGCACAATACCACATTTTAGCATGTGCACATAGCCGCATGTGAACCACCTCTTAGCCTTGAATTTCATCAATAAGTGACTCTTTAACTTCTGGATTGTGGGGGATGATTTGACACTGCTCGATTCAACACTTGGCACATAGAAAGGGAGTCCCTTTTTGGGCACTAGGAGAAGTAGAAGAGGCTGCAACAGTAAAAACGTAAGGTCTCTACTTTCAAATTTCACACAAGTTCTATTACGCATTTGAAATTTTTTTAAACCATCACTCATTATTTAAGATATTCAAGTTCAAATTTAAGATATTATTTTGACATGTTTAGCTATATGAATCACTAATTAACTTATTGTAAGACTTAGTTACTGATTTTAGAATTTTCTTTTACTACTGTAAAGTTAATATAAGACTGTAAAGTTTAACTTAAAAATGTAAAGTAAATTATCATTACGGAAATAAATAAAATAATTATAAAGAAAAAAGAATACACAGGGATGACAAATGAAGGCACATGGACTCACCTGGACTCACATAGGAGGGGACAAAGTGGGACACACTGTCACATGAAAAGGAGAGGCTAGTCTTGACTAATCATAATGAGGGGGGGCTGTGTGGCCTTATCTTTTGATGATAATCACAAAGTGGTACCACAAGGGTACCAAAAACGCGGGTATGATTTTTGGAAAATAATAATAATAATAATAAATTTTTTATTTTTTTTATTTTTGGAAAAAAAAGTTGGATGTTTTCTTTTCTGCTATAAATAAAGCATCCATGCTCACACTTTAGACATAGAGATTGCCTCTATAGCGCTCACGAAGTGCTGTCACTTCTCTTAGAGAAAAGGCGTCCACAAACCACTAAGAGAGCAAAAACTCTAGTGGACTAATAAGGTGCGTATCAATTAAGCATTCAATTAACTTTAGGAATGATGTATGTGTATGTTCTCTCTTACTCTAATCTCTCTAATAGATTATTAAGATTCAATTAGCTATGTGTGTGTGTGTGCTATCTCTTACTCTAATCTCTCTAATAGATTAGTAAGATTCAATTAGCTTTAAGAAAGATATGTGTGTGTGTGTGTGTGTGTGTGTGCTATCTTTTACTCTAATCTCTCTAATAGATTAGTAAGATTCAATTAGCTTAAAGAAGGATATGTGTGTGTGTGTGCTATCTCTTACTGTAATCTCTCTAATAGATTAGTAAGATTCAATTAGTTTCAAGAAGGATATGTGTGTGTGTGTGTGTGTGCTATCTCTTACTGTAATCTCTTTAATAGATTAGTAGGATTCAATTAACTTTAGGAATTATGTGTGTGTATGTTTTCTCTTACTCTAATCTCTCTAATAGATTAGTAAGATTCAATTAGCTTTAGAAAAGGATGTGTGTGTATTCTCTTTTACTCTAATCTTTCTAATGGATTAGTAAGATTCAATTAACTTTAGAAAAGATGTGTGTGTATGTTTTCTCCTACTCTAATCTCTCTAAGTATACCTACTCTCTCTAGTTAGTACATCTTCACTATTAACTTATGCATAGTTAATACATAAGAGAACTCATCATATTCTTATTATACATTATGAAATTTTCATTCACCAATTTTATTGTCAATTAGATTAAGTAGAATTTTGAATAATACTAAAAATTTATTTAGTTGAAGTATAGAAATTGAAGTTAGAATTGGATTAGAAATGTGAAGCATAAAAAGTAATGCATTCCTAAACTTTCACTCGTAGTTTACACACTTAATTTTTGATTAATTACGATTAGCAAATATTTGATGTATAGAAATTAGATGTAGAACAACAACAATAAGTGTGAATCCGAGTTGGTGAGGGTTCAAATTACAGACTCTCTTTGGAAACAAGATATTACTAGGGAAATTGACCAATTTAAAGTTCTAAGTGTAGTAAAAAAAAATGGCTCCAAAGCGTGCTCGAACCCAAGGCGCTAATGATCATGAAGCTGGTACAAGTAACGGTGGAACTCCTGTGAAACATGTTATGTCTCCACCAATCGGACCAATCAGAGTTATGGTACAGGTTAGTATTGCAGTTTCAAGTTATGTATCATTGCATATGCGAGACCATAGGAATATATTATTTACCTTATGAAAAGAAAACACGGACCGAAACCACGGTGCTTAACCCCAAGAAACTCGGCATATGTTTGACAAGTAGGAAAGAATGTCTAGTTAAATTGGTTTCTATAGGAAAGAATGTTTGTCCAAAACCTTCGGTATGGTTTCTCTCAAGTCTCTCTACTTATTAGCGCTGGTATTATGTGGCAGTTGCCGAGGCGTGAGATGACGCCCAGGATGGCACTGCTGATGCTGTGGTGGGAGTACACCCAGATTAGCCCAGCTGGATACTGCAATTTTGTTTTACCGTGGCGTGAGGATGACGCCCTGATTGGCACCGTTGTTGCTGTGGTGGGAGTACGTCGAGATTAGCATAACGAGTACTTGTCGAGCGGTATGGGACGCTCATAAGGACAAGGGTTTTTATAAATAATGTATATACCGATCAGACATAATAGCGCTAGTAGAGATTCTTGAGTGAAACTAATCCAAGGGTTGTTGGTTTAAAAATTGGACAACTTCTTGTTTGACTATTGTTTGTAATACTGTTTGAAGGGCCGTTTTAACGAACCAGTATCATAAATAAAGTAAAGGAACATGTATGTTTAAACAGTGTGGTAGTAATTAGATAACAAAAGAAGGGTGAGTGTGGTGTGGAAAGTGGGAGAATGATATCCCGACGGTATCATTCTATGGACGGGTGGACCCGATGAGTCGGGTAACTTTCCAACGCTAGATTTTTTTTTTTAAAAGTCATAAAGCTTAAAAGAGACAAACCTTGGCGGCTGTGCTTCTGAAACATGGAGAAAAAAGCGCACAGGTTGGTCACTCTAAGATTTATACTTTTAGGTATAATTGATTATAGATAGTTTTTAGATAGGGTTATGGTGGTCACGCTCCGCCATAGCGAGATAGGACCAATCCTTCACTAACGGTTCATGCCCGTGGCTACGTAGTAGCTAAGGCAATGTCCGTTGGTTTTTTTTCTTTTTCAGGATTGGAGACCTATCAAAGGTACTCCGCTCCTCTTAAAAAGGGGTAGGGACCTCACAAAAAAGGACCTCCAGCCTCAATGTTGGCAGGCTAGCACCTTAGTATTTTCAACCACCTCTCATCAGCATTTTGATCCCTGTAGCATCAGTATGTTCAGCTCAAAACAGCCAGTGATTTCAGCTTATGATCGTCATAAGATTTTAGCCCCTAGTCTCTTCATGGTTGAAGATCCAATCCATTGACATCGCTAGCGTTCTCAGCATTCAGCCATAGCCTCGTCGTCTTTATTTTCATTGTCTTTGTCATCGTCGTCATCATTGTGGTTGTTGACATAGTACCTTAGCTTCTAGCACCCCTTGTGTTTTGGCCTGGCGCCTGCCTAGCTCAGCATATACTAAATTGTTTTGTCGTTATTTAATCATCTTTTACCCTTATGTGGAGAGCACTTTTTGTCTTTTCCTTGTCCATAAAATTTTTATTTGCTAGATTTGTACATCAATGACTAAAGATTATCAAATTTTTTGAAGATATCTTGTTTTGTTTTTGTCTCTTTATTGTTGGTACAAGTAATGGTAGCATGCACTTATACAATGTGTTTTATGTAGATAGCTCATTAAAGCACAAATTGGCAGTTGAGTTAAGGGAAAAAAAACAATACACAAAATGGATCTTCAAAATATACTGACCAATGGGATTCAAGAGGATCAAGAACAAGGTTTTTTCTTGAGAACATTTCCTCAAGAGCTTTGTTGGGAGTACCATCGTTACATACCTCCAATGACCAATAAAATTATCTATCCGGAGGGATGAGCTACCTGGCTAGGGCATGGAAACACTCACATGATTAGTGAGCTAATCATGGCAACACAAATGGCTAACTCTACGAGGTGAGCTTCTTGGCCTATGGAGGAGCTAAGCCACAATGATGGGCAATCTCCACATCCACTTCTCTTCACCTCTAATCAACCCAATCCCACACACTAACAATTGCAAGATGCACATAACACTAATCCTATCATGCAACACACTAATCGCAATAACACACACATAGATCTATCGAGCACCACACTCCAATCAAACCTACATGCACACACAAGCAAAAGAGGGCAATCACACAAGATTAGAGAGGGATTAACCACTAAGATCTAGCTAATCTAAGCATCATAGACAATCTCAAGAAGCATGAGAGAGGCATAGTGAAAGAGAATTAAGAATTTATTAGTGTTCACCAAGTCACATGAGCAAGGAGAAGCTCAAGGACTTCATAGCCACACACGTCAAAGCTCTCACCAAAGAGTGCTCCCAACAAATGATCTTGAGAACCCTAATTTCTTTTACACACTGCCTTATATACCTAGGGTAAAAATATGCAATGTTTGGGCGCCCAAGGCCTTTAGGGCTCCACCACTTACTGAATCTGCAGCCTAGACACACTATATGACCTGTTCTACAAGCTTGGAACTCCCATTGAGCCCGTAACACATTAAAATATAACAGTGGCTTGAAATAAATCAGGAATTTACAATACATGACTCCAATCTTCATTGCTTCTTTCTGTTGATCTTCAATGTGCATCCATATGTCTTCGGTCTTTAGTAGCTCCTATTAACTAACGTTGACTCAGTTAACATTCCCCCCTTCCGATTTTAGTGCTCGTCCTCAGGCACTGTTGAAAAGTGTACGTGGAGGCTGTGGAAGGTTTTTGATTGGTTGTTCATGGGCTTATTTTCTTCAATTGTCATTAAATTTTCTTGATGAGATTCGATTTGTTACAGCATCTTCATTGGTTGGAATATGTCTGATGTGAGAGATGATGTCGCATTTGTCCGTTGTAAAGCATAATGATGAGGCTGCTCTTTATTTATGAGAAGTATGTACAAGGTAAGTAGAATGATGAGACCTGGATGACCAAAGGAAAAAACCCAGTGGAAAAAAAGTGTGTTTGGGATACGTGCATTATTGGGGTACTTATTAGCATTGGAAATATTAATAAAGTACTCAAGGGATTATTTGTTGATAGATGTGGATTTAAAAGGCAGCAAATATGAGAGGGTAGCATGATGGAACATTGGTTTGTCTATTGTAGTCCACTCAAAGTGCATAGGTGGAAGAAAAAAAGAGTGTCTAATGCATATGTCCAATAATGGGACATCTTACTTATGCATACACAGAAATGCATGGAAAACAATATGCTATGCAAGAAAGATTTGAGGGGTTCTTCAAAAAGATGGTGTAGCTATAAAAGCATATGGTATGGATTTGTAAGCTGGCACCCCTTTAAGAATGGTTTTCATTGACGAGGATATGTGCTCTCATCTTATTGTGCATTGTGCGTGAGTGTTGGACTCTACAACACTCCACCAATTGTAAATTAATAGACTTCGATTCTTATGCTCATCTCATCCAGCATAAGAGACACGATTTAGATATGCTCAACTCTTCCAGCTTGAGCATAAGCCTAATAACTACGACTCTCAGCACAGAGTTTAATATGACTTGAATCCTTGGGACCAATGGTTTGCTCATTTTATGGCTCAGCAATCCACGAAAGAGTGTTTTTTGCACCCTAGCGACTTGACTTTTTACATTATTGTGCTTACTACAAACATTTCTTAAGGTAAAAGTAAGATTGAATCCTCAAAAGGAGGATTAGTGAACGACCAAGTTGGCATTGAAGGTTTATTTTTCTATACCTATTTTATCATCTTTGAATCTGCATTCACACGAGTTGGGTTGTCCTTCTTTGACTGTGAAGACTCCATTATATGTTTGATTCTCCAATTAGACATGTTGATAGGAGTCTTTGATGTTGTTGTAGGCCTTTGTTCACTGTCGACATCTGGATTTTGACTCGGTTTATTGGAAGACTTAGGAATCCAAATCTCTTGATGACCTTTGTATCTCCTTTGTTGACTTTGCCTTGCTCTAGGTCTTGTTGAGTTCTTGAGATGTTCATGCAAGTCTGGTGTAGTTATAGTTTGCTTATGGTTGATTGGTAGCCAAATCTTTGTATAACCTGTGTAAAATCCTTGTCCAAGAGGAAGATTCTTTGAGATCCATATTTGTTATGTATCCTCTTGAGAGTTGTGGTAGACTTCAACATCTTTCAATATTGTTCTATTGTATCTGCTTCTTAGGTATCCTAGGATATTGTTGAGGTTGATATCTTGTGGGCCTTCTTTCTTGGGAGGGTCTTGATGCTACTTCATATGCTCTAACCTGTAGTTTTGGTATCCATATCTGTCTGTTACCTCCATAGTACTTCTGTTCTTTTAAGCTCCATTTTGTGATGCTATCCATCCCATGTGATTGTCTTTTTGTGTTGATTTCCTGTCTTTAATCCAAACCAGATCATTGACTTTGAGTAAATTACTCTGAACAAACACTTGCTTTACTTTATTTTGATTTCTTGAGTACTTTGGATGATATATCTTTGCTTTTTTGGGTGTCTTCTTAGAGGTGTCAGTTGGGTCAGCCATTAACTTGAAATTTTGAAAGCTTGCCTTGCTTGAAGAAGTTGATCCATGAGGGTTCTTTGATGTAGAGGCATATTATGTCACACCTTTCATGCTAATCAGTGGAAGGTCCACTTTGGCTTTACCTTTGTCTGCAAGATTCATCTTTGATTCTTGTGACTTCTGCAACTCTGAATCTAGCATTAATGGTACCTGTAAATGTTACTGGCTATCTCTTGGAAAAGAGAGAATTATAATTTTATCTTCTTTGTAGGCCTCGTGTTGTTCTAACCACTGATGTCCAAGGATGACATCTCCATCCATGTCCTTTGAAGGCTTCACTTGAAACTTTACCTGATCTTCATGATTTTGGATGCTAAGGGTAGCAACCATTTCTTTTTTACTTGTAGCCTTACCCATGATTTCCTTGTTATCTGGCTTGTCCTGAGTAATCTCTCGAATTCTTTGAATGTTGTCTGCAACCATATTGAAATTTTCTTTGTTATCTAGTAGCGCATTGCATCTGACACTTGCTCCTTTTGTACTACTGAGAACTACAGTTATTCTCATTGTTGGTTCTATTGAAGATCTTTGTCATGATTTTTCCATGGTCTCATCTTGATCTAACTGTGTCTCTTCGGAGGGTGGTTTGAGACTTTGTGTTCCACTTTGACTTACATCAGCTGATTCAGCTGCAATGTCTGATTAATCTTTGGACTTCCTATTGATTCTTGGTTGTGTGCAACCCCGTTCTTCTTAACTTTTGGCTTTGGTGGCATTCTCTTCTCAATAGCTATTGTGGTTGCCCTTTGCTCTATTCATTAGGAAAATTTTGAACTCATTTTTGGGCCTTTTAAGAGTGCCACATCATCAAAGTTGTACAAAAGAAAGCAACCCGGTAGACCCCTCTAAATATTGCTTAGAACCCCATCATATGACCTATCATTGGAAAGTTCTTGAAAAATGGATTCTAAAGAGCCAAGGTCCGAAAAGTTTGGATGAATTCTATGAAAGTTATGCCATTTTTTTTCAATCAGCCAGGTTTTGTTACCGTTACGGTAATCTAAAATCACATTTTTCTAGATCTACATGAAGGCAATGTCCGATACATGCATGCTATATATCAATAGATAGCATTTGAAGAGTAGATTCTAAATATCCAACCTCCAACAAGTTTGGATATTATTTGCAAAAATAAAAAATAAAAAATTACCGATCCCCACTTTTTGAAAGATATGCCACATCAACAATTCTTACAAGGCCCATTTTTTAGTCCAAACTTTTCCTAATGTGATCTGCACTTCTTATTGTCTGATGTTATCAGCAAGCTAACTTGGATACCATTTTTTGGAGCTCTCATTGTAAAAAAAATTATTATTTTCATGAATCGGGAATATTGTAACTCCTTTTTCTAGATAAACCTTGTAATTGATGAGCCGGGGCTACAAGCTTTCAGATTGTATCAACCTGTCTTTACCTATCTTTAGTTAGAGCTTCCAGATTATTAGTTTTGACCACCAAAAACCTTGGCTAAGGTATAAAAGCCAATTTTTGTAAGTTATTTAAAAGGTTTTGGATAATGAAATACACAGTGTGAGCTAACGACGCTCACTTCTCTCCTTCTCGCGCTTCCTACTCTCTCCCTCGTTGTCACATTGCAGTTGCGTCTGTTGCGTTGCAATTGCAAGTAAGAGCTCCACACATTGATGAAAGCAATTCACGGTATTTTGTAGCTTTTGGCGTCACCGAGACCTGCGGCCTAATTTCATCATAAGTAGGAATTTAAGCTTAAAAATCAAAAACTAAGTATAGGCGGGGTATTGGGGCATCATTGCTAAGCATTTAGATGCATTCTGGGTCAAAAATGACTAGGTCAAAAACTCACTGCTGTAATAATCGTGATTTTTACACTTGACCTAAAAGTGAGATTTGAGACCATAAGCATGTGTGCTTAAAAACAAGAAAAAGAGTGTTTGTGGACACTTTCCACAACCCCGTTGCATTAGAGTAGGGTAAGTAGGATCCAAGGTGGATTTTAGAACATTGCTCTCTCAAAAAGAATCAATTGTGAGTTGTTATTTGAAGTTGCAAAATTTCAGGTCTACGGCTAGAAATAGCACGAAAAGACTCCAAACCACTCAATTCGACTAGAGAGTATGCTTCAAAGTTGTATGAATCAGTGGGTAAACTCAAGGACACATTGAGGAAAAAATTTCAAGAGTTTGCAAAAACTCAGATTGTTTACTTTTTCTTGACATTTTAGGCCAAATTAAATTTTGACTTGATTCATAGGCTTAAAATAGCTCATGAAAAGACTGTCCATTGAAAAAGTGCAAAAAAAATATACATTTTAGACCTAAAGTAAATAATTTCAATTATTTACTTTCAGCTCAAAACTAATCAAGCTTGATACCATGACTCATTGCGTGTGTACAAACAACTTTTGTAAAGGACCATAGAATTTGGATCACCAAACTGACAAAAAACTAAAGTTTGTACTGACTTTTGGAAACTTGAGTGTAAATTGGGAAAAATTTTGTCCAAACTCAATGAAACTTGATTCATAGGCTTATATTGATGTGATAGACATGTGTACATTCTCACTTCACCAAAAAGATGCAAAAAGTTGCCAGAAGTAAATAATCACGATGATTTACATCTGTCCCATTTTTCAACTTTTTTGACCAAGTTAGCATAACACTAGCTTTACCATGTTGTAATAAGCCCACAAACCAAATTTGGTAAGATTTGGATCATTGGATTGAAAATTGTGACCAAATTTGCAAAGTAAGTCTACGGACACAAAATTGATGATCATTTGAAAATTGTCCAAACTTGATCAAACTTGGTTAGGGTGCTTAAGTTGAGATACTTAACAGATCTGTGTCAAGATTGGGACAAAAACTTGCAAAAAAATAGCTGGAGTAAATAATCATGATTATTTACATCTGCTTCAAAAATTGATAATCTTGCACATTTGAGTATACCACAAGGTCAAGCATATCAAGTAGAACACACAAATCAACTTTGGTGAAATTTGGATCACAAAAGAGACTTAAGCTAGATTTTTAAAATTAGAGTCTACGGACACGAAACAGTTGCTAAACTTGAATAGATTTTGTCCAAACTTAGTGAAACTTGTCTAGGGATCTTAACAGGTTGTATACTTGGCAAATCAAGCCAAAAAGTGCAAAAAACTGACAAAAGTAAATAATCATGATTATTTACTACTGCAATACAGAGACACCAATTTTGACTTTGAAACTTATTCAGTGTTACACCAACATAATACAAGGCCACCGAGAAATTTTGGGTTTAATCGGATCCAAATTGATACATGTTCACTCAGTTTTCAGGTTGCAGATTAGTCCTTTGACCTTTTGCAATATTAGGGTCCGAAAGTCTCAACTGTTGACTAAATTAGCTTGATTTGAAGTGATACACATAGACCAATCACAATAGTTAGCAAAAACTATACAATCGTTATGAAAGGATAGCTAACTTGATCAAAATTGATACAGGAATTAGGTTGCAGACAAGAAATTAGCAACTTGACGGAAATTGCAATCAAGTCAAGTGAAAGAAATTGACAACAAGTCAATCCGATGGTAAGTGCTCTATCCAGGGCTTCACAAGTCTTTATGAACCTTAGATATGGTTGTGTACTAAGAAATCAAGGCATATTTGGAGAAACCTCCAGTAGAGTATCCACCGAAGAAAGTGTGAATCAAGGCAATCTCTTGCACACTATCCTTGAAGAAGTCTCAGACACTTTTTTAGATTCAACATCTAAAATGTCTTCTTACTCGACTCACTAAGAAACCGGAATGATAGTGCACTATAATCATATCCTCTCTTTTTATAAGACTAATAGCCATGGAGCTCAGGTTTACTTGGATCCTAACGAAGAGTATGCTATTCGTATTGATGACCATGGTATTGAGTTTGAAGAGGAAATCGGGGCAAACAAATAAGAAAAAATGTACATGAATAGAATCAGAACTCAATATTTACAAGTCTAAAACCTTGACGTGATAGACAAATGGGGGGTTAGAAGTAAACAACATAATTCTAGATATGGCAGTTAAAGAAGGACCACCAACTTTAGAATTTGAGAGATACAATCAAGCTGATTTGAATCCTTTGAAACGGCTTAGTACAGAGAATCCTAGGATCGGAGTCTATTGTTGGGAGGATAGAAATGTAAAAGATCTCCTATGGACTCTGCATGCCAAATCAGGATAACTAACACCCATGAAGATCATCTATATCTTCAAGATCAAAGATAAAGGATTAGTAGATCTACCAACCTACATGTTTAGGGATTGTTATAATAATAACTTTGTTATGATGACTCTTGAGGAGGTAGAACAAACCAAATATCAAGGGTATTCCATAAGGGATTGGATACTGGACCAAGGACCAGAAACTATTCCAAGAGATGAACACCATGAGAGATCTTCCAAGAGTAATGTTAAGAAACCAGAAACCACCTCATCACGAAGAAAACCTGGTGACACTAAAGCCAGTCTAGGGCTACATGAGTCACTATTTTCAACAGACTGGTTTGAAGGACTCAAAACAGGACCAACTGCCAAGAGATCGGGAGTTGAACCAAATAGACGTGTTAGACCAGCTAATTTTCAAAAATGGGTCAGAAAATATAGTGGATCAGGGGATCCATATGACCACTTAGAAAGCTTTAAGCAAGTGCTAAGAGCAAAACGTATATTTAACTTCCATACTCAATTTGAGGGGTTTGGAATGACATTAGAAGGAAAATCATTGGCATGGTTTCAAAACATTCCACCAAGGTCAATCATGGGTTTGAATATATTAGCTCAAGGATTTGTAGCTGCATGTTCCAAAATGGGGATTAAACACAATACGGTAGCTCAAATCTACAGCTTTAAACAAAAACAAGGTGAGTCTGTTAGGGATTGTGCAACTCGAATGAAACAATACATTGCCAGATGCCCAGAGCTAGAGATACCTACAAAAGAACGACTAGTATCATTGTTTCTAGAGGGACTGGTAAACAAAGAACTTCAAGCAAGAAGCATAAAACCCTAGAAGAGTGTGTGTCAGATGCTATTGACTTAGGATACAATTGTGATATTTTCAACGAAGAAGATGTCTCTAAGGATAACCAAAGTCAAAAAACAGCATCCACTAAACTAGCACAAGTGGGAACAACTGCTGCAGCACCACTTTCAACCATAGAAGACATGCTCAAAAGGATGAACGATATGATAAATAACATGCAAAAAGCACCTATGACGAGACGAGGACAAGGGATACCTCAACAAGAACAACCAATTAGACCATATAAATGGTGTGCAATTGAGGGTAAATGGACCAACCATGAGACCAATGAGTGCTAGCACCGACCACAGTATGATGGGAATGTTCAGTACATGTCTATGAGGCCACAAGGACAACCCATGTATAGATATCAACCTAATATGGCCCCAGCTCAAAGACCACCAATGGGTATGGAAAGACCTCAACCCATATTGGGCCAACAGCCTCCATATCCAGGACATAATGTGGTGCCTGTAAAGTACATGCATCCAAAAGGAGTCATAGATGAACAAGAACTAGTGCATGTTATACCCTATGTTGAACCTAGTCCATCTATAGTAATGGTAGAAGGAGATTGGTATCATTCACATCCACCACCAATGGAAGAACATGCGATTTATACTCCACCAGAGCTTGCACCAATGTATTATGTGGCTAATCAAGGTGTTATACCTCCTATGGTAAGACCCATGATTAAGCCAAGAGCTGAAAATTGTCATAATTGTGGTGGAGATGATCATTGGAAAAATGAAGCCCAGAGTCTGACAAGAACCTCAAGCCAGTTGAAGCTTATTGCATACAATGTTGCAAAAAGGGAAGACACTTCCCAGAAGATTGTCCTAAAAATTCTTTTAACAAGGGTAAAATAGTAGTGAATGTAGTCCAAGTGATACCTAATAGCTCATCTGAGAGTGAACCGATTGTTCCAATCAAGGTAATCACCAGAGTCCAGGCTAAGAAAAAAAAATATAACTCCTCTGATGATTCAAAGAATACAAAAATTTACTCTCAAAAGACCAAAAGAAGCAGAAACAAAAGGTATGAGATGAGAAAACAGAAACAACGGGTTGAAATACAGGAAAAAGTAAAGAAGCTATTCCAGGAAAAGGTGAAAGAAACTGGAAGCGACATCAAGGAAACTACCGTGAAATCTGGAGGATCAATTTTGGTTGATAAAATTTTTGAGCCTATTAATGTAGCCTTGGAATCCTACCAAGCGGGTCTTAAAGCAAGCCAAAACATGAAAAAACTATCCTTCTCCAGATATGGAAGCAGCTAAGCTTGAAGCTTATCAAAATTTGGTAAGAATCACGCAAGAGATGCTGGAAAAACAAAAACCCAAGCTCAAAAGTATGATAAAACCTGAGGAGTTTGCAGAAGGAAACAATAAAGAAAAATCCAAAGTGATGGTAGAACCCCACCTTGAAACAAAATATCCGGAACTTGTAGTTCCAGACAACGAAGAGGCCTTGGATGGAATTCCATTTGTAGAAGAATACTGGCCAGGACACTTATGGGAAAAAGCTAGAGAGATTAATGATGGGAGCCTAACTCTAACGTCAGCTCCTATAGAGGAAGTTTGGTTAGACAACCTACCTACTGAAATGGACATGGATGTACAATCCTTGTATGGGGATTGCGGATCTGAAGCTTCAAGAATGTCTAAACCATTGACCTTGAAAACATTACCCTCTTACTTGGGAGATAACAAAGATGAATCCATAGTGTGTAAGACCACTCAAGTAAAAAGAGTGGAACAAACCCTAGAAGTAGACAACATTCATTCAATCATGTCTACACCCATCCAATGCACTCTTAATTTAGGAGAACTATTAAAAATCAGACCATATCTATGGAATGATCTACAAAAAATCCTAGAGAAAGTGGGAATAACGGGGCTAATCGCAAAAAATTGGGGAAATTGAAACACAAAATAGATAACAAAGAGATTCGATCTATTCCAATAAACAAAGTCAGAGAATACTACGAAGGAGAAGAAGGAAACACGACCCTTCCAATGAGATATAATGATATAGAAACCATGGAATTATTGTATAGTGGGGCAGAAAAATCCATAGCCACAAAAGCAATATGGGAATCCTGGACACAACCAGCCATTAGACAAACTCAAATGAAATTGCAATTGGCTGATGGACACATCGAAAGACCATTAGGACTTCTTACAAAGGTGATAGTAAATTTCTGTGGGATTGAATATCAACACACTTTTGCCATAGTAGACTTTGGAAAGAAACTCAATTACGAAATCATATTGGAAAGACCTTTCATGCGACAAGTACAACTCATTCAAGATTGGGGAAACAATTATATGTACTTGAAGCAAGTGGGATCAATAACAAGGGTTAATCTAAAAGATCACACATATAAAGATGTCATGAAAATGCCCATACAAGAGTTCAATTCAGTCTCTTCGTCTAAAACTAAGCTTCCATCTTGGTCGAACAAAGAAACTCCTATTTGGATGTGTGGAGCTTCAGAAAACGGGAGCTTAAAAAGAGAAGAATTTATCTTAGAAAGGGATTGCATAGATGAAGCCTATGTACCTGAACTCTTTCCAGAGCATTTGCTTGAGCCATTTGAATGGACTCAAATTTTAGCAACAATGGATGTATGTGTAAATACATCTATGCCTACTCAATTTTGAAATGAGGACGGCTATGACATAATTTCCATACAAATGATCTCAACCCTTCACATTGAAGACAAAATTCAGAGTTCCGAGGACTTGATGAAAGCTCAACAAGTCTTTTCAGACCTCTACTATGATGCAACAGATGAGTTACAAGAACATTCAGCCACCTCAGATGATTCGGGGTTGGAAAAAGAACATGTGAGAGCTAAGATACTCATGAAAGGAGGGGAGGAAAAGTTTTTTGACTTTCCAAACTAGAAACCGAGAAGAAAAAAATGGTATAGACAAAAAAGAGACACCAGAAACTTGAAGGCTAGACCTATGCCATCAGTCTCCAATAAAACACAGCTCCTGATGCAGATAGATGCACATAATTGTGTCAACGACGAAATCACTAGTAGATATCCTTTAAACGAAGAACATGAAATGATGAAAACATTGAGAAAAATGAGAGAGGAAACTCAAGCAAATCCAAGAAAACATGACAAGGGTTCAACCATAACACGAGTTGAGCAGAAAAAGAAGTATCAAGAGTTGAAAAAATCTCTAAAGGATATATATACAACCAAAATGGAAACCAAAAAAGAGGATGGTACATATGTAATGAGTGTTCCATCCCATTATAAGAGATATACTCTCAGGACCGAAAAATCATAGTCGAACAACCTGTCGGGGAACTACGAAAACAGGGCGAGTCCTATGAAGGACCTAAAAACACAAAAAAGATAGATCTGACCAAACCAGGAGAAGAGCCTAGACCTACCTACATTGCAAATGACCTAACAGAAGAAGAAGAAGAAGAAGAGCTTTTGCTAAGCTTACTGAAAGAATACCAAGATATCTTTGCTTGGTCTTATAAGGATCTCAAGGGTGTTGATCCAGAAATTTGTCAACATACCATACCCATGAGAGATGATGCGAAACCAAGTAGACAAAGTCCATACACATATAATGAGACATTTGCCAGAAAGATCAAAGAAGAGATTAAAAAACTAAAGGAAGCCGAATTCATTTATGAAATTGAACACACAAATTAGGTGTCTCCAATTGTGGTAGTACCCAAGAAGAATGGAAAACTACGCTTTTTAGATGGCTTTTTGGATACAATCAACTTTTGGTTGACCCCAAGGACTAGCATAAAACTGCCTTTGCAATGGAATGTGGTATTTTTGCTATTGGGTTATGCCTTTTGGGTTAACTAATTCCCCTGCCACCTGTCAAAGATTGATGAGCCATGCCTTTAAAGAATATCTTAGGAATTTCTTAGAAGTATACATGGATGATCTATGTATACATTCATCAATCCGAGCGGATCATTTTGAACACCTCAAAAAGGTATTCAAAAAATATATACTTTATAGGATTTCCTTAAATCCTACAAAGTGCACATTTATGGGTAGACAAGGAAAAAATCTTGGACACATAGTGTCTAAAAATTGCATCGCTACTAATATGGATAATATTCATGCTATTGCTGATTTTCCTAGACCAACAACAATCAAGGGGGTCCAAGCCTTCATGGGACATTGTGTGTGGGGTCCCCACCCCGCCGTATCAACCAGCGGATTTGATGGTGAACCTGGTGGCCACTAGATCTATTGTGGAAGCAAACAAAATGGTTCAGGGTTCGACTAGAGGACGATCTCTCATCACAAAGTGAGTCAAGTTCGAGCCTACTAGCAAGGAGATCTAGCTCCACCTCGCAGGGGAAGCGTACTTAATCTATCTAGCGATCCTAAGACCCACCTTCCAAGAGGAGAGAAACCCCGAGTGCCTTCTTCCCCATGTTTCAGAGGCACGTACCCTCGAGATTTCACCGCTCTAGGGGCAATGAGTATTACTAATATCTAAGTAAGCACTATGGGGACACAGAGTTCCCGACCAATCGGGACCACCCATCTCATAGGCATTGGCAACCTGAGCCAAGTCCCCCACTTTCCACCCCGACACTCACACTTCCTTGTGTGACCTAATTACTACCACAATGATTGTTCAACATAAACATTCCTTGATTAATTCCGAATCACATTATTCGTTAAGACAACCCTTCAACCAGTATTGCAAACAACACCAAGACAGTATTCTAAAAATTCTACTCAAACTTATTCATTAAAATTCCAATGTTCTGGAGGTACAACATCCCCCCTCCAGAGAGAGTTTACTCCTCCCGTTGTCGCCTAGCTGCCCATACAACTAGGTATGTCCACCGCATAGAAAGCACGACATGGACATTCCCACCGCTTAACTAGCAGACGTGGGTTCCCACCGCTTAACCAACAGTCGTGGGTATCCATCGCTTAACCAGCAGTCGTGGATTCAAGAGCCCTTAACCAGGAACTCTGCCCCTGTGATCAGGAGGGGGTTCATGACTAATTCAACATTGGAAATAGAATGAACATGCCGAGCTAAATTTTCCCTAGCAGACATTCTTTCCTATTGCAAACAGTATATCCGTCAATCATTTCTTTCCTACTTTAGAACTTAATGTACAATGAATTCAATTATCGAGGTTTCCGTCGGATTTCTCCAACATGTTTGGGGATATGTTCATTCCTAATTAAACATGTGCAATGTTAATTTAAACAACTTGAATGAGTTTATGACCTACCTCTTCCATTTCTTCGTCGATGGCCTGTGAGATGGCCGGTATTTGTTCCTCCATCGGAGCTTTTCCCTTTCCATTGACATTGCTTGTCCCTGCTTCGCGGTCGTGGGCACCACCGAAGCGAGTTCTCTTAACCGGAGCCATTTTACTCACTACTTTAAATAATTAGCTTGGAGAAAAGGCTAAGGTTCGCAAGCGTCATAACAACCCAATAGATAGATTAGCAACATCAATTAATCCCTCCTATATGAGAGGTCTAGATTTTTCCATATAGCAATCATTATGGATGACACATAATCCTATGGAAACCGGCTCTAAAGATAATTACTCGGCTTACATGATTAAGAATAATAGGATTTCACTAATGGAATTAACAGAGAGATGAATTAAGTATGATTAATCTCTTTCCTAGCAAATAGATGGTGCAGATTCACCTTATGCATAGGTGTTAGGAAAGTCAACTCGGATTAATTTTTCCTTAATTACATCTTAGTGCATAAGAGAATTGAATTTAATTTAGCTACAATATTAATGAGTGATACAAAGAGTGATTCTCATCAATCTACACAATTACCAGCTTATCGATTAATTACTATGCTACTTAGAGAGAGAAAATTCTAATAATCATGCATTAATCATTAATCAAGAGTGATCAATGGCTGATAATTCAGCTATGGGATGATGATTACATAATAGAATATGGTTAAGGAGAAATTAGAGAGTAATTATAGAGAATTATGACTAGGAATAAGCATAATAGACGAGGAATTTAGATGGTAATGTAAAGAATTTACGGAAGGCATTAATTAAACCGTGGTTACCGTGATTAAGGGTTGATAATCTTCTTGATTCTCTGATCTAATAGAGCTTCTTGAGGCGAAAATTCGACAGCACCTCCCTCCTTGCTTCTCCTTCAAAAGGTGTGTGTACCGGCACCACCTTCCCAAGGTGTGTGTAGGTGTGTGTGTGTGTGTGTGCACTGTGTGTGAGTGAGCATGTGTGTGTGTGTGTGTGTGTGTGTGTGTATGTGTGTGTGTGTGTGTGTGAGTAGGCCTTTAAATAGGCTCCTACAGGCTGAAAATCGACCAACCTTGCTAAATGCATCTGCAGGAGCACTCAGTCTCTGCATTGGCAAGTCCAGTTCCCCTACCCACCAAGTGTCAGGTTGGCTTGGTTAACTGGCTCTGAGACTTAGTTACTGGCTTGGCAGCTTTCCCAGGACTCCCACAAAGACAAAAGGCGCCCCCTAGCTGCTAAAGCTGATCTGGAGTGGCTTGGGACCTGTTCCCACACAGCCCCGGGCCCCCGGTGCCTCCCCGGCCAATTTTGGGAAAATTTGGTTTTAGGCTAAAACGGGTCATATGAGTCGGATTTTGATGTTGTAAATTGCTATACGGTGCTCTAACTAAGGCATACTGGCCCAAGTACCTGCCATATTTAGCAGTCCCTAGGGTCCGAAAATGCATTTTTTCAAATTCGGGGTACGGGTGCAGATTTTCGAGACGGTCAAAACTAGACGGGTCGGGTGACCAAAAACTTACTATATTTGGAAAATTTTCACAAAAATTATTTTAATTCACATTTCGAAGCTTTAAAACATTCTAAACATCATGGCACTGACAGAATTCGGAAAACTGCTAAAAATAGTAACTTTTTTTCATTATGATCATTTCATGGTACAAGGGTGCTCTTTTTGGTTGGGGTCAGAGACCTTACATTGTGCATATTACAGACGGTTCATATACATGTATGCTATAATTGCAAAACCCATGTATAGCTTGATTACACACTTTGAATGGACTGAGGCGTATGAAGAATCCTTCATGAAGCTTAAGCAAGCTCTCACTTCAGCTCCAATATTGAAAGCACTAGATTGCAATAAGATATTCCACATACATGTAGATGCTTCCAATTTTTTCATTGGGTGTATACTAGCTCAACCAAGAGACGAGAAAATTGATTTTCCTATTTCTTATGCTAGCCGATAATTGAACATGGCGGAAAAGAATTATACCACCACCGAAAGGGAAGGATTAAAAATGATCTATGCCGTAAAAAAGTATAGACATTACCTATTAGCAAATAAATTTGTGAGGCTTTGTGGACCACCAAGCCTTATTATACTTGGTCAACAAGCCATGCAACACATGAAGAATAGTGAGATAGTTCATCATTCTTTTGGAATTTGATTTCAGTGTAGTTGTGAAAAAGGGCACTACTCATCAAAGAGTAGATCATTTATCTAGGATTGTTTCAAGGGAACCACCTAAAGGAGTAGACGATGATCTACCATATGCCTATCTATTCTTCGTGGAAATGACACCTTGATGGTCGGAAAATATGGTGTCATTGATGACCATAGCTCAAGTGGATTCGTAAATACCACTTCCTATTACAATCCGATTAATTGAGAAATCGGCAATTACTAGCTCGGAGACTATACAAAAGAAATCGAGATGGGATATTTCTCTTGTGCATTAATCCTGAACCAACTATGAGGAGTGATGTTAATTCTTTTGTAAAGAATTGTCCTCAATGTCCAAAAAAAACACCAATACCTCATGTAACATTGTTCCAAATGTCACTTGTTCCTAAGTGGAGTAACTATCTAGATAGCATGCCCTTAAGACCAATGTTGGGGGCTAGAGCTTTTGCAAAATGGGTATAGACCTTTGTTGGGCCAATACAGCCACCTGCTTATAGAACCCAAGCTAAATATATCATTGTAGATAGCATGAATATATCATTATAGAATCCAACCCGTGTAGATAGCATGCCCTTAAGACCAATGATGGGGGCTAGAGCTTTTGCAAAATGGATATAGACCTTTGTTGGGCCAATACAGCCACCTACTTATAGAACCCAAGCTCAATATATCATTATAGCTACTGACTATTTGACCAAGTGGGCCGAGGCTAAAGCAACTCAAAAGAATGATGCCAAAACCACTGTTGCATTCTTATACGAGTATGTATTCACAAGATATGGACTGCCAATAGAAATAGTCAATGATAGAAGAACTCATTTCCTTAATGAGGTAATTGAGTATCTGCTTAATGCATTTATGTTTATCCATAACAAATCACTACAAGAGGTACTTCACATTAGCGACGCTCGCAGTGCGACGCTTAAAAGTGAAAATTCACGACGTCGCTATGGGTGTCACTAGTTTATTTGTAACATAGCGATGCTCATAGCGACGCCCATAGTGACGCCGACAGGGGTAAAAAATAAACCAAGAGCGCCCAAAAACTCAGATCTCAGATCTGAGTTTCTGGCGCTCAAGCAAGCAAAGAGGTAACCCATGCTCTCCCTCTCTCTCTCTTTCTTCTCCACACACACACACATACACGAGGAGAGGAAGGAGAGCCAGATATTCTCCTTCCCTCTCCTCTCTCTCATGTTCCCTTCCCCTCTCTCTCTCACTCTCTCTCTCTCTCTCTCTCTCTCTCTCTCTCTCTCTCTCACACACACACACACACACACACACATTGTGTTTTTGAGAGAGAGAGAGAGCACGTGCATAAACAAAACACACACACACATTCATAAACAAATAATGCATACACACACATTGAGAGAGGAAAAGAGAGAGAGAGAGAGAGAGATAAAACAAAGAGAGAGAGAGAGAGAGAGAGAAAAGAGAGAAGAAGAAGAAGAGAGTTTTAACATTGTAGGTGTGCGCTCCTTGCCGCACTGTCGAAGCAAGGGACTTGCCAATACACCGTGTGCGAGCCACAAACGGCTCCAAGCACACAACAAGCCTAAACTAGCAAGCTCAAGTAAGCAAAGGGTGTGTCACTCACCGCTCTACGCTCGCCTTCGTGGTGGATTCCTCGCCGCGATGAAGAAGAAGCTGCAGTCGTACCGCGCTCAACCGCTTCGCCGCCGTCGTGCCTTCGTAATGCTCGATCGCACACACACTCTCCCTCTCTCTCTCTCTCTCTCTCTCTCTCACACACACACACACACAAGGAGGTGAAGAAGAAGAAGATGGAGATGGAGATAGAGCAAGAGCACTCTTCTATTGCACAAATGAGAGAATGAGTAAAAATTAGGTTTAGTTGGCTTTTATAGGAGCTCACCCCATTCACACTTGGGCGCCCATGCTTAGCCAACTAATCCCTTGAATGTCCCAGTTAGAGTGCACCTGTCATCGGCGATCACTCTACCCTTTTCCTATTGGTCCGACAAGCCCGGTACCTGACTCTACCAAATACATAATACACGTCCATCGTAGGCGATAGGGTGTCCGTGTGCCGTGAGGGTTAACATGCCCCCCTTCCTGATGTAGATTCCGTCCTCGGAAGCTATTGAGTTGAAGCTGGTTCGTCGAGGTGGAAGAGCATTTGAGATGAATGTCCTTAGCCTTCTTCAGTCACTGCAAAATCAAACAACATTGGCACAGTAATTGCATTCTCTTAAAAAGCATATGCAATTTTAGGTAGACACATTGATTGGTAAAAGAATTTCAAACAATTTGTCAGCAATGAACATTAAATTGAAATGTAATCAAATTCATAAACAGATGTAAAGGTAAAAAATTAAACAAGTCTGGGGTCGCTAATTTGACGGCCGAAAGGCACTAGAGATCGAATATTAATACCATGGGTAAGCTTCTTAATTATCTGTGGTCAATTAAGTTGTTTAATCGCGAGAGCCAAGTATTCATGTTCGAGGGCTGACTAGAGGCTATATCTAGAAAACCTTGTAGTTAAGCTACCATAAAAGGAATTTCTCATGAAATCATCGCCTGACTGATTACTTTTTCTTTGACCCCCCAAGGTCTTTTCACATTGATTCAATTATGATGTGTGTGCTTATTTTGTATGCCTTGGGTTTTTTGCTTTTCAAGGAAAAGCGCCCACACTGGGAACCTCTAGGGCTCTAGTACCATAGGCGATACATGTGAGTGAAGTACCAATTTAAGCAGGGATTTCTCTTCCAGCTTAAAATTTTACATTGTGGCACTTTGATTTTTTGCTTGTTCATTTTCAGCATTTAAATTTTGTAACTTTGGGGGGTCATATAACACTGTTACCCTCCCCAGGCTCATCACATTAGTAAACTCCCTTTATAATACTTAAGCTAAAGGTCAATAGGGTTAAGCCCACTAGAAAGCCCTAGTACATTTCATACAATGCTGCCTAAATCGGATTAAGAACCTAAGTAACCATTGCTTATTAGGAAGGCATTCCCCATGGTATTAAGAGAAGATTTCTAATATCTAGCTTGGTCAAACTAGCTTAGTCGGACTGCTTGATTTTTACACCTAGACAAGTGATTAGGACAAAACATTACATTGAATTAAATGTTTGATAGTAAGCCAATGCACTGAATATTATGCTACCAATCACAATCAAAGCAGACAAAACATGGATGCAAAAAGATAAAGGGCAATGTTAATGGACATAAAACACCTGTTTATGTTGATGGTCGCGCTTGATTTGAAGTGTGAACGAGAGAAAGGTTCCATGAAGGTCCAAATCCTATCAATAGCAACACGCTCCTGTACACACTTGAAAACAAAAGGACTACCTCCAGGAGGCACATTAGTGGGAAAAGAGAACTTCGCTAATCTCTCAACTCTAAAACAGAAACACTCCTATCGTACTAATCTTACCTACCCTCCATCACTCAAGTGATGAGGATCAAAGGTGTTTTATGGCATAGGTTTCTGTTTCACTGTACCAGATGTGACATGTGTAGGTCTGAGTCAATGTTTTGACTTTTAATGTGCATACTCGTTTGCTAATTGCTCTTGCTCTTTTTTTTTTTTGTGAGAATAAAGCTTTATATGTACATTCCCTAAGATTGGGAGATATAGAGGTCAGGGAAAAAGGTTGAGAGGCAAACAAGTGAATGATGGATGTCCACAAACACTCCCCCCTTCCTTGGGTAGATCATACCGTTTGAAATGAGCTTGTCACCCTTTGAAACCAATTGTTCCAGTTGGTAATAGGTGAGGATTTTTGCCATTAGTTTTCTATTACCCTAGGTGCCTCATCAAGTTGCAACGGTGGTAAGGTACTCTCCCAGGATCGAACTTGAAGTGGTTCATCAGGTGATTCTTGAACACTGGGAGGTGTGGATTCTTTTGTAGCTTCATGGAGGTCCACTACTATAGATGGAGGCTGTGTAGAAGCTTTTACCTCTATGGATGTATTACATGAGGAGCTAGAAGCTTCATGGGACTCCCCCCTTCCTGAGCTAGGTGGAACAAATCGTTCTTTCTTTGGTACCCAAACTAGCTCGGGAGCGGGTGTGTAGCATTCTGTGATTTTTTTCTTTCCACGATCATTGATTCGTTTTGGAGCTACGGGATTGGGCTCACTTGGGTCAGGTGATAGGTAAGAGCACAATCTACGTTTTGGCACCCAGATTTGATCATTTCCTTGATAGTAGCCTTGGGCTTCCAATAGTCGTTTAGGGATCCATCGCAACATTTTCTTACTTTTCTTGGAGCTAGTGGTACATTTCTTACAAGGCTTCTGTTTTTTAGCACTAGCTATGGTCACTAAAGAAGCTTTAGGGACCCACTTATATGTTTTCTTCGTTACATTAGGATGAGTCTTGTCGGAAGCGATATGCATTGCTTGTAGCATATTTAAGGGTATAGGAATTTCATCCCCCTCAGGTGTTACCCAGGTCGTCCCCCTATTTCCCCAAGTGTCTATGGTTGATGCTAGGTGGACCCAATCCACATTGTCCGACTCAGTCATCCCAGGTAGGATATCCATATAAGGAGAATCTTGGCCAATGTCTGTATCCTTCTTACAAGTGTAACAATATTGTAGTGGGGCCGAGTGAACTGTGGTGTCAGAGCGATGATCAATAATGGTTTTACTCCCTAAGGGGTGTACCTTACCAGTCACCAAATCCACTCTAAGGACAGAGTCTTGGAATTGCAAATAGACATGATTTTTAGACCAATCGTGAACCATTTGTGCTTCCCTCATGAATGGTCGTCCTAAAATCATTTCATATGACATAAGGTGTTTAGAGAAATCCATTACAATGAACGTATGTCGTACCTTGTGTCCTAGAACTTTGATCTTAAGATCCTTGAGCATCCCCATAGGTTTGGCTATGGTACCATTTGCCATCTTTACCACAATGTTAGTAACACTGAGGCGGGGTTTTCCCATGGATTCCCAACAATCTTTTGTAACGATGCTAACTCCCGCACCACCATCAAGAACTCCCTTTATAGTTAATCCCTTGGTAGTGATGGGTAGGGTCGCATTAGACTCGTCGCCTTCAAAATACTGCCCTAATTCGTTAATGGGTACCTCGATCACAGACTCGTGTCCATCTAAGTCAAGTGATTGCACATGATTTTCCTCATCAATCATAATCGAGTCAGGCCTATTTGGTTGCGCAAACTGCGGTAATCCCGTTCGTAGCTCTCCGTTAAGGAATGCTCGAAGTGCAAGGAATAACTCAGGATCTCCATACAGCTTTGCTATGATCGTGGTTCGGACCTCAGAAGACATGAAGTCCACTAGTTTGGCAACATTCATTGGCGTTTTGCAGGGTGTAGGTCCTTGACTAGGAACTGGTGAGGATGGAATCTCATATTCCTCAATGGGATCAGGTATTCCTTCGTTAAACATCCTTTCCAACAAGAAGGGTGTATGCTCACTTTCTGATGTCCCGTCCTTACTCCCTTCTTGGATGATACTAGATATGGCTAACGGTCTATGGTTCATGTGGGGTGGATGAACTTGCGTGGGAAACACTGTGTCATGAATTTTGACATGCATGGGTTCTGGTTCTAGTTTCCTTTGAGTTTCCTCCACTAAACCTCTTAGATGTTTCACCTGCTCAATCTCGTCTACTGGGTTTGGGTACGTCCCAATCTTCTTTTTACGATTCTTCCCTTTTTGCCCCTGCGGTTTATCTTGGGGGTCTTGGATTGGATTTGGAAACACTTGTGGTGTTTTCAGAGGCTCTTTATGGTTTTCTCTTACTCGGTTTTCATTTGGTTCCATGTTACGGTTTTCTTTGTCGGTCTTTCTCTTTGTGGTATTGGTTCTAGTCTCCATTGTCTCGACTGAATCTGAATCATCCTCGAGGTCATTCATATACACGGGGTCATCTCCTGTTCCTATGTTTGTTTTGGAACTTGGCTTTGAATTTTCCGTATTCTGCGACTTCTTCCTTCGTGTCTTCTTTTTCTTTGCTTGGATAACTGACGCGGTATCTCTCTCTTCGAGGATATGGCCTGGCCCTTGAAGCATGGACCGTGTAATCGCATAAGCGGGTGCGACGGGTGGTATTGGTGATGTCACACTAGCAATTTCGACCAAATTCAGGGGTGTGATTTTAGGCGCATTTGGGTTATAGGGGCATTGGGCAATCAAGTGATCTATGCCACAACGATTACATGTGAGTATTGGCATTGCAGACGTGCTCCCTTGATTCATTTGCATCTGTGCAGCATTCTTTTGCAGCCTAATAGGGCACTCCGCTACCCGATGTGGTCCACCACACTCGTAGCATTGAAGAGGTGGCCTCCTAGCCTGGGTGTTGATATTTTGACCTCTGGATGCGAGAGCAGCAGCTTGATAAACCGGCTTGACTTGTCCCCAACAATCTTCCATGTAGTATATAGGACATTCTTCCAATGTATCAAGTCCGTAGGCAATACTAGTGTCTATTTCCTCCTCACAACCATCTTCATAAGCATTAGATGGCTCGCAACCCACTTGGTTCATAGGGGTGACTCTTGGATGCGGGGGCTGCGGTCCTAGCACAGGAGGTGGTAGCGGTGTAGCTTGTACAACATTTTGAGATCTAGGGACCATGTGTTGCGGTAGTTGCTCAACAGGTGGAGTAGGCATCAATACAGGAGCTCGAGGCGGATCCGTCCAGGCTACAGGTGTTCTATTTGCCATCATACGTTTGATCATTAAACAATCCTTAGCTTGGTGACCATACCTACCACATGCGTTGCAAGTTCCATTAAATTTTACTCTAAACGTAGGGCACTCACTAGTGCTATGTGGACCTAAGCAAATGGAACACCATTGTTGCTCCCTTCTTGGATACATGTGACTATTTTGAGGGGGTCGATTATCCTTAAGAGACTCTTGGATTGCCTTGGTGAGGTCTGTCAAGAATGTCTCAAATACCTTTGGCTCATTGGCAATGGGCTTTGCAGTCATGGGTTCATACTCAATGGCTTGTGAGCTAGTGGATCTCGTGTCAGTAGACACCCTCATGCCTGCTATCATCAAGTTGTCCTCTAATTGGATTGCATTGGCAGTGACATCTTCCCAGGTTGTGATACCTCTAATCACTAGTCCATTATAGATTCCTTCATTCCTCAACCCTCGAATGAATCGATCAAGCAGTTGGTTATTGTTGAAGCGCTCATTTATAGGGCAGCGAGAGTTTAAGTGCTTTAGACGACTAATGAAGTCCCTTACTGACTCTCCTTCCTTACGTTCGGCCTTCTGTAGCTGAGATGCTACACCCCAAAGCACACCTTCTCGTATGTACTCCTTTAGAAACAACCTTCGAAGGGTAGGGTAGATTGTTTTCTCGTCCACCCTTAGGGTTCTATACCAATCTCCAGCCTTCCCACTTAATGTCAAGCTTAAGGCATTGCACTTATGTAGTTCGTTGCGTTCCCCTAAGGAATCACATACTTGTTCAAACACTTCAATGTGTTTTCTAGCATCTTCGTCCCCATTGAATTTTTGCGTGAGTTTGGCAATTTGTACTGCCTTACTTCTAGGCTCTCTATCAGATGCGTGACGCATATTTTCCGCGATAGATCGACCTATGGTTTGAGCAAACGCTGCCAAGTCACCTATGTGAGGAGGCAGGGCCAGTGGAGGTACTCTTGGAATCATATGTGGGAGAGGGACGGGTACCGGTCTTGGCATATGTGTGGATGATGCAGGATATGGAACATAACCGGGCATAGGTCCACTCGGATAAGGGCTAGGGAGCAGCACTCGAGGAGCGTAAACAAGTGGTACTACTGGAGGTGTGGGGGCCATGTGTGCATAAGGGGCTAGAGGCACATATGGTCGAGGCCCCATATTAGGTACTACGACACTAGGTAGTGGCACTGCGCTAACCGTAGATGTCATCGGTACATTCTCTGTCAGGCTTATCCCTGGAGTGAGCACTGTGTTTTCCTTGATAGAGGGTTGAGCCAAGTTAGGGAAGCTAAAGTTTTCGCTCGGAGGCTCAGATTGCATAGAGGCCCCAAGTGAAATGACGTAAGATGGGTCCTTGGGGCTCATTAGAGGAGTCTCCATTTGTGATAGAGTAGGCTGTTGAGCCTTGCTCGTATCCAGAAATCTCATGGGGCCAGTTGAGAGTATATTTACCCCTCGGTTTTGCCTTTCTGATGGAATAATGCCATGGATAACATTACAGATCATTTTCTGTTGATCTTCGATGCTCGTGGCACTAGAGGTGGATTGTACAATCTCTATCCATCCTACATGGTAGGCGTGGCCAGAGTGTAGATCCGTCAACACCTCAGTGTGGAGGTCGTATGTCCAATGATCATTAATGAACAATCCTTCTAGAGTCGACGTGTTAACGGTTTCTTATGAGGTAGAAGCAATGTTGCTCCCCGTGGTTTTACTTATCACCAACGGTACTCTAGAGGGAACTTCTGAAGGAGGCAGCTCAACAGGGCCTTCTTGGTAAGAAGTTGGTAGGATATCCACATGGACACTCTTTGGGGGTGTGGGGTCCACGTGCGATGTGAAAGGAGAGTCCACTTCCCCACCCCCTTCGTGTGCTTCATTTGCATCAGGTTCCGAGCGAGTAGCTCTACCTAATGTTTCCATGAAACGGCTAAACATACTAGTACTAGGCTGTGGAGCTTTGGGAGGTGCATGGCCTTCTCTCTCAGTGTTTTGGGTAGGGTATGCTTCCATGATTTCTGAGTCGGAGGAGGAATCACTAGCGGCTATCTTAGGGTCTTGGGTGGTGCTACTTTGTGTCCCCGCTGAGGGTCTAGAGCTTATCGTGGATGGGTAATGGGTGTCCGTATGAACAGAGGCACCCTCAATATGCTCGTGTTTTAGCACCCGCCCAGAGCGTAAGTGCATGTGCTTTTGATACCCTAAGGTGTCAAAAAGCTGCTCTAGGAGGCCTTGTGACTAGTTTTTAGCGTGTTTTTTGTTTGTTTTTTTGCTAGATTTTTTAGAGCGTGTCATGGAATGGGTCGTGTGATAGCTCGAAATGAGCGTATCGGTCAGAGGGTCGTGCCGTGCTTTACAGCCCTCCGTTTGGTCACTCTATGCCTTCGGAATCCCTAAAACTATCAATTTTCAGTAGGGAACTAGGCCCAAACTAGAAAGTATAAGGGTGCAAGTGGGAAGAGAAAGGAGGAGAGTGGAGGACTTGTCCCACATGCTCTCATTCTCTCTTGAGGGAGTAGGGTATATATATAAGAGTGAGTCTAGTATATATCATAGGACTGAGGCCTGGGCCTGGGCTTGGGCTTGGGCTTGGGCTTGGGGAAATGATCCCGATCCCGATCTATCTTTTATACAAACCAACCCGTCCGTTTTAAAACTCACGTTTTTTATTTTTGAAAAATTTAACCTCCCTTGCTCGCGTTTTTATTTTTCGATTTTATTTTTTTTTTCCTAGATTTTTTTTTTCAAAAATTACAGAAATTACAGAAATTGAAAACGCAGAAATTACAGAAATTGAAAACGTAGAAATTTCAGAAATTACAGAAATTGAAAACGCAGAAATTGAAAATGCAGAAATGCAAAAATGCAAAAATTGCAGAAATTGAAAAAACACAAGAAATGCAGAAAATTGAAAACGCACAGAAATTGCAGAAAATTACAGAAATTGGAACTTGACAGAAAATTAAACGCAGAAAATGCAGAAATTGAAAATTAAATGCAGAAAATGCTAACTGTGCAGTGCAAACCAGAAAACGTAGAAAACGCAAAAAACAGAAATCTCCACACAACTACACACACTCATTCCCTGCCTTTCCTATGATAGAAATTGCACCACAAGAAAGCGTAAAGTGCTAACCGAGCTTAGTGTAGGGCATATCCCCGGCAACGGCGCCAAAAATGTGCGCTCCTTGCCGCACTGTCGAACCGTGTGCGAGCCACAAACTTCTCCAAGCACACAACAAGCCTAAACTAGCAAGCTCAAGTAAGCAAAGGGTGTGTCACTCACCGCTCTACGCTCGCCTTCGTGGTGGATTCCTCGCCGCGATGAAGAAGAAGCTGCAGTCATGCCGTGCTCAACCGCTTCACCGCCGTCGTGCCTTCGTAATGCTCGATCGCACACACACTCTCCTCTCTCTCTCTCTCTCTCTCTCTCTCTCTCTCTCTCTCTCTCTCTCTCTCACACACACACACAAGGAGGTGAAGAAGAAGAAGATGGAGATGGAGATAGAGCAAGAGCACTCTTCTATTGCACAAATGAGAGAATGAGTAAAAATTAGGTTTAGTTGGCTTTTATAGGAGCTCACCCCATTCACACTTGGGCGCCCATGCTTAGCCAACTAATCCCTTGAATGTCCCAGTTAGAGTGCACCTGTCATCGGCGATCACTCTACCCTTTTCCTATTGGTCCGACAAGCCCGGTACCTGACTCTACCAAATACATAATACACGTCCATCGTAGGCGATAGGGTGTCCGTGTGCCGTGAGGGTTAACAGTAGGAAACTATCCCAAGAGACCTTAAAGATCTAGCCAACGAGGAGTTGAACTCAAGACCTGTTATTCAAGAGGGAAATGCATAACCAATCTACCACACTTGGGTGATAGAAAAGTTATACCATTTTCCTCTTTTTATTGGCACACACACACACCCAAGAAGAAGAGAGTTTTAACGTCGTAGGAAACTATCCCAAGAGACCTTAAAGATCTAGCCGACGAGGAATTGAACTCAAGACCTGTTATTCAAGAGGGAAATGGCATAACCAATCTACCACACTTGGGTGATAGAAAGTTTATACCATTTTCCTCTTTTTATTGGCACACACACACACACATACACACACCCGAGAAGAAGAGAGTTTTAACGTTGTAGGAAACTATCCCAAGAGACCTTAAAGATCTAGCCGCGCAGTTTTTTTGTTGTGTAGATTGCTCAAAGAGCACATACTGCCAGCTGATAATGTGATGCCAGATTCCAAAGAGGAAGCAAGAAAGATATTGCGAAACTTGGGGATGGAATACAATTCGATCCACGCTTGTCCTAATGACTGCATTCTTTTCAGAGGGGAATACATAGACATGGAGAAGTGTCCAAATTGTGATTCCGAGAGATATCAAGTAGATCTCCATGGAACAAAAATTCCACAAAAGGTTTTGCGACATTTTCCTCTGCTTCCTCGCATCAAGAATTTCTTTGAATGTAAGTCCATGGCCGCCCTAGCATCATGGCATGAGGAGAATAAATATTCGGATGGTGTGCTACGGATTCTTGCAGATTGCACAACCTGGAAACATATAGATGAAACATGGTCGGATTTTGCCAGGGAAGCTTGAAATTTGCGCCTAGGCCTGGCTATGGATGGCATAAATCCATTTGGTCAAAGATCAACATCTTATAGTGTATGGCCCGTTGTCATCGTCAACTACAACATTCCCCCGTGGTTGACTACGAAGAAGGGGCACCTATGGCTAAGCTTGATTGTGTCGGGGCGGTATAAAGTGAAGAATATGGATGTGTATCTTCGTCCACTATTGGAAGAGATACAACAATTGTGGATTGGCATAGAAGTGGTGGATATGAGTCGTCACACAGGTCGACGAAATGCTTTGATCAGAGGCATTCTAATGTGGACCATGCATCACTATCCCAGACTAATAGAATGCTTAGGTGACTTACACTTAAACTCAAACACTGTAAATCTTGGTTTTTCTCAAGCTTATCTATTATCATGTGTATACATGCAGGGCTTCAAACAAGCGGATACAGAGCATGTATCACATGTGGACCTAGAATGAATGCACGTCGGGCGTCCTCATTGAAGAAACAAATCTATGAAGGTCATCAAGTGTATCTTCCAGAGAATCATGTGTTACGCGATGGATTTTTGGGAAGAGAGCCACCGAGGATGTCTGCACAAGGATGTTTAGACCAGAAGGAGATGTGTGATGACGGTTTGCCCCCAGGGATGAAGAGACTCTCTCTATGGTACGAGTTACCATATTGTCCCCGACTCATGATCAATCACTTGATCGATTCAATGCACATATTCAAGAATGTGGGTAATCTGCTATGGGACCATCTGACTGGCAAGAAAGATACTTTGGGAGCCATGGTTGACCTTAGAAATGTGGATCGTATGGAGCAATATTGGCTGCAGACAGCATCCGATGGATCAACAAAACACTTGTCCGCCACATGGTCCTGAAGTAGCTCATCCAATTTTGGCCCATTTGGAGTCAGTTTGACCTCGTATGTCAAATTTGACGCTTTGTAGCCTTCGAGCCTTTTCTGCTCTCCGAGAGCTTGGCTTGATTGATTTTATGAGACCAACCATATATATTGTATATATACCTCGTATATAAGCTGTCTGTGGAGTCAGAATCCAATTCTGGCATCTGCCAAAAACCTAGCTTTTCTACTGGGGACTACCTCGATCCTTGCCAAATGGTCAACTATTGATATAGAAGTGTTCTAATTATGTTGGGGCATGCAACAGTTCAAGTCTCATCTGATTTGGTTGAGCTGACAGGCTGCTATGGTCGATTTTTGGTCGTAGGTCTCAGTGCACTGCTTGGATTCTAGGGTTTTGTTTAGGGGTATAGAACTTACCCTTCATGTCTCGTGTGAGATGGCGCTGAAAACAGGCAAACTGTGGACTCCCGAAAATGCGCATGAAGAAGGTTGAAAAGCTCTCTTTCTAGAGACAAAAAGTGAAAAGGAGGTGATTTTAGCCTACCTTGGGTATCTATACTCAGACTTCCCAAACCATTTTTCTCCAAATTCCTCTGTTAGTCCTAGTAGGCCGTGAAATCTATGTTAGAGCCAAAAATTTTCCCAATCGGATTCCTGTAGCTCATTCTGCAAGAATTTTACAAAAGTAGGATTGGCCGCGTAATTTAGGCTTCCCGCTTCCATTTGTCGATTTGATTGAAATTTTTTGTGTGTGTCTGCCTTGTTTTTCTGATCATCAACGTATCTTCAATTTTTCCATCTGAGCTCATTTGCTATTTATTATTAATTTTTGACCTGTTTGAAAAAATCAAAGAAATAACAAAATGCGCTAAAAAAGCAAAGTGAAGATCCAATAATTAATAAAATCCATTGAAAAACACAGTTTTATTCTCGTTTGTTGGATCTCTCCATTTTTAAGTCCCAATATCAACAAAAATGATGAGAAATAACCAAAAAGGACTATTTTTTGATGTTTTTTGATAGTATATACACTATTTACACTCGTCGGAAAATGTTATCAGTTAAATTTCCCCTATTGATGATTTATAAGGGGATTATTAGGTAATTTTACAAAAAATCACATGTTAACATCAAACTTTTTCCTCCCTCTTCAAACATTGCCCTTAATTACTTAGTGCCCTTCCACCCCTCCTAGATGGCGGGACGACTGTGTGCATGGTTTGAACAATCGTGTCTATGCATAGCCTTGGTTGGCTCTACCATGCTTTGAAGCTCAATACAATTCAAATTGTTATGCTGTGCAAGAGTTGGGTCTTGAGTAATTAACTCAAGGGTTTCTGATGTTGAGTTTTTCTGATGATGTCTTCCAAAGAACAAATCTTGTAGCTGGTGTGATCTTTGCTCGATTGTACCATCAGGATGCTTTGGCATGCTAATTTCCCGAGCTATTAGTATCAATAATGACTGCTTTTTGAGCTTTTATCCGCCATTGATATCTTGGTTTTCTTGATCAAAATGGTGTGATTGAGTCTTCTGAGTCTTAACTCTCCATTGCTTGATCGGTTTTACAGTTTGTGGAGAAGATAAGTGTTCCTTTTTCTTCCAAATCCATTTCGTGTTAGGTTCCTTGCTCGGAGATGCTCGTCTTTGGGTTTTAAACCTTGGAACCGTCTTTGGTACCGTCGATGATGTTTTGGGCACGCAAATTGGAATCGGCTTATCCTTAAACTGTGCTTTTGGTACCCAAATTTTCCTAACTCCTTGCATGCTACTTGTAGCATTTATGTGTTGATAGGATGGGAAAGATTGATTGCTTTGTGATTTGCTCAGCTGGTAACTTCCTTTCCATTCCTCCTTGCTTGGCGCAATTGGAACAATGAGTTGTTCTCCTTTAGGTGATAGCTTGAGCTGATTGGTATCCCAATCTGGTACTACCTTGTAAGTCCACATCCAGGGGATTCCAAGAATCATTGTATCATTCATGTGTTCATCTGGTAAGCATACAAACTGATGAGGGCATGAACATCCATGTACTATCACATTCAAGTTGACTACTCCCAATGTTGGTGTTGGGTTCTTGTTGCATCCAATAATAGTTGCTATTCCTGATGTCAATGATGACTGACTTGTTGCTTTCTTGTATGTGGAATAATTGACTGCAATTACTCGAGCTCCTATGTCAACCAATGCATTTGTGCTATGATTGTTGAGTTGTACTTTGATGAGAAGGTCAATTCCATCTAAACATTCATCATCTGTTGACACTGCATCTTTCTACAATTCCCATTGTTGGTCATCTATATCCAGAGTGTTGATAGGAATAGGTATTTGTTGATTCTTGAGAGCAGCTTTCCTTTTGATTACTCAAAGCCGAACTTCTTCTTGAGCTTCATCAATAACCTCCTGTCGTTTTATCTTCCTTTGCTTAGCTGCATGCATTCTTTCTAGCAATTCATTACTTAGTGCCAAATTGTACTTCTTAAAATGACATCCACTAATCCAATTAGCCATTGGTTCACCATCTAGGGTGGATAACTTAACTGTTCCACTTGGAGATACATCTTCAATGATAAACGGTCCGTTTTTCTTTTTTTAAAAACTTGGGAATGTGTTGCTTAAGGGAATAGAATAAAACTAAGTCCCCTTTTTTGAAGATTTTTAAAATTAGATTGGAATCAAAAAACTGTTTTTGTTTCCACTTTTGTGCATAGATGTGAGCTACATCAGTTAGCCTTTACTCATCGAGAGTTTCTAAATCTTCAAGTCTCTCTGAAAATTCATGTCTAGTCCACTCAAGATCCTTAGCTACCCATAGTGTCGGCAATAGAAATACTATTGGCAGTATGACATTAAGACCATAAACAAGGTTAAAGGGTGTAGCATTTAAAGATGTTTTGAATGAAACTTGATAAACCCATAGAGCAGCATGGAGATTCATTTCCCAGTCTATCCTTCCTGAACTAACCACTTTAGTCAATATTGAGCTAAGGATTTTATTCGTATGCTCAACTTGTTCGTTTTCTTATGGGTGATAGGGAGCTGATTCACTACAAGAGGTTGTGTGTACTTGTGATGCTGTTAGCGACGGAAATACATTGGGTTTTTATACTCCCCGGCGTCACTAAGACTGTCGCTAACAACGTCGATACGGGAACGTTGCTATGAGCTTCGCTATAACCATCACTATATGCGTTGCTATATAGCGACGCCTATAGCAACGATCATAGCGACGTTTATAGGCCACCTATAGCGACGTTTATAGCGACGCTCATAGCGACGCCCGAGAGAATTTTTTTTTGGTGGTACGTCATTGAATTCCCTGCCACCCATCAACCATACTGAATGTTTCAATAATTGAGTAAACCTAAATGAATCCAAGATAAGCCCACATTCACCTTTGAAAGAAAGTGCAAGTTAGATATAGACCCAAAGTAGTCACCCACAAGACAATATAACCATTAACTCCATCATCCATAGTATTGTTTGCAGAATAAAGATACAAAACTGACAAAAGTAAATTAATGAAAGTAAATCAATGACAATTGTACACATCATAGGCAAAATCACTTGATTGTTAAAATTTGCAAATGTAATAGTTACAACACCATTGTCATTATTGAAAAAATATACATGGTTTTCCAATAGTTACAAAAAGACGTATAAACGTCATCTCATGATACATATGCTATGACAAAAGGAAACTAATGCTATCTAGATACGGCTAGACTAACGTTGTCTAATCAGACGTCTCATCGTGTCCAAGCGGCGGTGCATCTGTTGGATTTTGCAAAAAAAAAACAATAAGACAACTTTCTGTAATTATAAACATATAATTTATAAAACAATAAACAAATAGAAAAGAGTAAACCCTAATACTAACCATGCCGCCATGAGAACGCAGAATGTCCATCAGGGTGTTTAAGCCCTTCCTGCCTGCATACTCGCGCTCGTACGGTGTGGGGTCACGTCTTGTCATCGACCACTGTCAAAACATACAAAGAATCCATCATGTTAGAATTTAAAAACCCCTAAACCCTAAACTATTAAACCTAAAGAGCAATGTGAAAACACTTACAAAATTGGCCTCAAATGATGCCCACCCGCCGCTCCCCAAGTGGTGCGAGCTCCCTGCCTCTATTCGCGCTTTGGCTGCCTCCTTTTGTTGCTTCCTCTTGTCGAGATTCTCGCGCGTTGCTTTCTTCGCATTCTTCCAATCTTCTTTGGCCAGCCAATCTAGTCTGTTCCACCCATGCTTAATTGATTTTTGCACTTTGGAACGCTTGTGCTTGCAGTATTTGCGCATTCAAACCTTCATCAGGTCTTCATTGAAGCGGTCATCCCATGTTGAAATGGGAAACTTGTCATGCAGCATGCTGATGACTTTGTCTTTTAAATAACTTGGTACTTCACTCCAGGTGTTTGGTATGTAGTTTCTAAACA
This sequence comes from Adiantum capillus-veneris, assembly GCF_014529385.1. Classification (NCBI taxonomy): domain Eukaryota; kingdom Viridiplantae; phylum Streptophyta; class Polypodiopsida; order Polypodiales; family Pteridaceae; genus Adiantum; species Adiantum capillus-veneris. The sequence goes on along the minus strand of NC_140936.1, from coordinate 16,564,499 downwards.
CCTGAGAGCAAAGACTGCGCATGCACGAGATCACCTTCTTGCCTTCATCATCCAAGATGATGCCGCCGCTGAAGTTGACGGAGTAAGGCAAGCCCTCTCGCCGATGATGCGTGAACTTGGGTGTCTCGACAGGGGTCTCTAGAAGCGTGTCGATGGGGGTACAGATGTTAGGTGTCTCCACTGGAGTCTGAGCCCCAAAGCGAGCAGTGTCGACTGGAGTGACTTCTGGAGGAGTAGCTAGTGGTGTGTGGCTGCTAGGAGCGGTCGTCAGCCGTGCAAAACTTGGTGTAGATGGCGATGTCGTGGCTGGTATGGGGGCGAGCAAAGAAGGGGAGGGTAAAGAGCCTTGTCGAACACGATGTGGTGTCGAGGCATTGGCGGTGGCATCTCCACAACAACCGCCACCGCCACCACTAGAGCATCGGTGCCTAGATGAGTGTGAAGATTGTCTCGTCGACAGCGAAGCTTCGGAGCACACTGAATGCTCCAAAACAGAGGGAGACGCTAAAGGAGTAGGAACGCGTGATGGTGCTCTAGAGCGATGACACTCCACGTACCACTATCTCTACTGGGGTGACAAAGAAGAAAGGACCTCATCATCATCCATACCTCCATTAAACACACGAACATTTAATCTTAATATTGAATGAATGGAGAAGAAAACATGGACAAGTAGAGAGAGAGAAAGAGAAAGAGAGAGAAAGGACTCATAAAGGGGGAGGGATTCCTGTGTAGAGAGATTTTTTTGAATTTTTGTGAATTTGTAAAAGCATTGTGCTCTGGGTGCAATGGAGACTGAAGTTGCATCACAAAGTTCTGCTCATAGAAGTTTCTTGGCTCACCACTAAATCTAATTGATTGGGTGAAAGAGACGTTGAGAAGCAGTAGTAGTGGTTCTTAGTGTCTCTTTCACCCGATCAACTAGATCTAGTGGTGGGATGAGCAACATCTATATTGAGCAGACCTTTGTGATTGCAGCTTCAGTCTCCATCGCACTTGGAGCGCAATGCTCATCATCCCTGCTTGTGAGAACATACCTAGAGCATACGTACCTACAGTGGATGCAAAGATCATTAAATACACTGATGCAATGACGCATATAGACAGAAATGGACAAAAATCCACTGAATACAATATATATTATAAAACGGAGCAAAATTGTTCAAATACAATATTTATGGCTTTAAGAGGTCTCTCTCTCATCCTCACAAAGCTCAACATAACTTCCTATATCTATATAGAGCTCTCCGTTTAAACAGATGTTCTTCGTTTCATTTTGTAGATCCTCTGCATTCACCCTATAGAGAGTAGCAGCTTGATGCTTATCTGTTACCACCTCAGCGGCTTCTGACTGTGCATCTTCTCCGATCTCCTCCATTGATGCCGCTGTGATTAGCACATGGTAGCCTTCATACGTCCGTGCACTACAAGGGGATACCTCTATGACGTACCACCAGTTTGATGCAGACTTTGTAGGATGAAATATCACCTGCCATAGCCAAATAACTTACATGAGAGATTCCAAGCACATAACTTCTAAAATTGGATGTTAACTATTTACATACTTGTTCACAATGCTCGGGTAGTACGAAAGTGTCTCTTGGGTCAGTCCATTTTTTAATTGAATCCACCTCAAGAAAACCAGACTCTCCTCTACGCACAGTAGCGTTGCGACCCTCCATGATTATCTTGAACCATTGCACGTCGAACAAGTCAACAAAAAATCCTCTATAATCAATCCTCAAAATCTCTTGTATCGTGCCGAAGTAAGTGAGTTTTTCCACCATAGGATCTGCATCAGAGGACCATCATCGACTAGATTGTTCAAATTTTGCCATGATCTCACAATCTTGAGTAAAATGCTTTTTGTCGATCCGTTCCACCCTAAAATGTCGACCTTTACACCATGCTGCTATGTATGACTTATACTACAACCAACAAAGATTATGAGTGGTCGTTCAAACATCTAGAAAGTCATTAGTCATGCATTGCAAACTTACCTTGGTCACGCAACCCCGAGAGTACTCCCAATCCTCCTCAGTCACTTCTTCACCGCACTGTTGTGCACTTTCAATTAGTTGTGCAACCATCTTAAGCTCATGAATGTTGGTAGGCTCTCCAGACCCGTCGGATAGTGCATCGGTGGTCGTCTTCCTCGTCTTCACTCGATTCGTGCCCTTTGTCGCTCTTGCTTTGCATCCTCATATTGTGAAATCCACTTTTGCATCACTGGATTGTGAAGCATGCAAAATTGGTTGATTTTAGCCTCTAGATCTTCCATGATCTTCTTCTCAACACCGAGATTGCACATGACAATCCCAGATATGAGCTCATCATCTATGGTTTGCCATAGTGTGTCCTAGGCTTTATCAAATCCATCTAGCCACTCTCCAATGTACACTAGGGACTCTAATACCAGCCAACCTTCTGCGATGATACCCTCCGGATGTGCCTTTTGATGCACATATCCCTTGAGCGTTTTCATGAAACGTTCTAAAAAGAACATCTATCTGGAATGTACTATGCCAGCTATTTCCACCTCATCAACTATGTGAACAAGAAGATGCACCTGAATGGTTAGCATAGTATTAGGAAAGTGTTTCTCAAACACGCACACAACCTCCGCAGTGTTTAGTTTGGCGAATGGTATGGAGTCTACGTTGATCTCCTTTTGTGAGATCCATTGCACCAACTTCGCAAGTTTGTAGATTCTGTTACAGGCGTCAAGAGACAAATATCCCTCAATGGCCACCGGTAAAAAAAATTGTAAAACACGTGCAGCAATGATATTAAAGTCAAAACACAAATTTGTTACACAATTCCCACTATGATATATTCCACTATGAACATACCTCACACATTTTTTGCCAGTCGTGTGACTTCAAACTGGTAAGCTTTCCTTCTTTAGTAAAACACGTTTGGAGCGAGTGCATTACACCAGTGGGGGTCCGCACAAATCAAAAGGTCTCTTTTACTTTGCGATCTTGGGCTCCTGTGAAAATCCATGGCGCTAGCCTCGAAGTGACTAACCAACTCTACAAGCCATGTAGTCACAAAAATCGGTGATTTCAGAGTCAACAAGGCACGAAGTGATGCCGACAACACCAAACTTTACCAAATTCAATTTAGGACTTGTTTTAGGTATATAGAATATGTTTAGGTCAAAATTTTCAAGTTTTGCAAGAAAATGTTGACTACTGTAAATAATCACGATTATCTACTTTTGCAATATTTTGGCTTGAAAATGGTATCATCACCTCACCTATCACTTGTGTACACCTATTACATGCCACATTTCAAGTATGAGCCAAATTGATCAATGATAACATGAAAACTTGCCAAAAAACACAAAGAAGTCCTTTCAAGCCAATTTTGAGTTATCTGTCACATTTTTTTGATCCAAATCACCTCAAATCTCATATACACAATCTACATCATGCCTAGAATCAAGTTGCTTAAAAAATTGTTCATTTTAATGAAAAAGTTAATAATCCTGATTATTTACTTTTTGACCAAGATGGGGGAAAATTGCAACTTTGACTTCATGGGACCAAAGTACATGATGTTCTAAGCCCACTAACCAAGTTTGAACAAATTTGGAGCTCAAAATTCCTTTATATCTACCGTTTCAGAGACCTAAAGTCTAAATCTGTCACCATTCTCACCCTGTGCACTCAAATGAGCCCATATTTTGCTCACAGTATCTATTTGATGTATACTTCAAGCCTATAATACCAAAATTGCAAAAAGTTGAAAAAATTTCTCAACTGTAAATAATCGCGATTATTTACTTTTGTGCAATTTTTTTCTTGAACTTCAAGAATTTGATCTTTACATGTTTTTATACATCTATGCATGTTCAAAAATTGATTTGAAGCAAATTGGACTCAGTTTGTCAGTCATTCAAACTGAAGGACATTTCAAAGTGAAATCTGTCAAATTTGCTAACTTTGACACTCTATTCACTTAACAGGAGCCATGCAAGCTGCAGAAAAGGCCAAGAAGAGGGTCTCTCAAAAGGAGAAGCTGCAAGAGCTACCACCATACCAACTGGACCCCATTTCACTAAAGACAGCCAAAGCAACTTATCTGTCGAAAGAAAAACTTGAGGAGAACAACACCACAATATTCATAGGTAGATTCAAAAGTGAAGAAGGACATCAGGTAGAACTGCAACTTCTGCCCAAAGAGGTATATGATGCCGCAGCAAGCCGGAAACAAAAGAAGCTAATAGACAGTTTGAACTTAGAGAATTCTACAACGAGAGTCATGTGGTGTAGATTTTCAGAAAGCCTACGAGCTCCTATCCATAATCAAGGAAGATGAAACAGCCCAGATCTTTGACCGGCAAGGGAACAAGGTCGAAGTGGTAATTACAAAAGAGATAGTGGCCGAAGCTCTCAAATTGCCGACAGAAGGGATGACCGTGAGAGCTAGAGATAGAAAGGCACCTAGGTACCTTCACCAAGGAAACCACTGCGGCAACCTTTGCCGATCTCATCTAGAATCAAGTGGAAGAACCAGCAAGATTATATCATCGACACTTCCACTTTCTTGCAAAGAGACCGCCAAGATACACAACACCCAATCATGCAGTTGCTACTACATTTACACAAGTGTTAAAGTCAATAACTAGGCAACCCATCGACCACACACAGTATGTGTTATCCACACTGAAGATTGCAAAGAAGAAGGGCAAGATAACCTATCTAGGAGCACCTGAAGTACTCACAAGTATAGCATACCATGCTATCAGCATGGCAGACAATTTGCCACTGCCCCAAATCAGAACACGTGGATTGTGTCTGCATAGCCATCCCGTTGAGCCACAAGGTACACCAAAAGAACTTACAAATCTGATGAAGAATCTGTTAAGAGATCTCCAGAAGGGCATAGCAGCAAAAGCTCAGACAATGAGGAAAGAAGAGGCCGCATTGAAGAGATGAAAAGAAAATCAGTGTCCGCACATCAAGAGGAGCCTCAACAAAAGAAAGCAAGATTTGAAAGGGAGAAGCACTCTTATGAACAAAGGTGCCAAGCTGCAGGTGGGGACCCTGTAAAGTGGGTACCTAAAGAAGTAAAAGGACCAAGAACAAAGCACTCTGCTAGGAAAGAGGCTGAAGACCCCACAAAATTTTTGGAATGCATGTACGCTGAAGCAGAGGCATTAAAGCTGAAAGAAGCTCAAGAAGCAGAAAGACAAGATAGAGAAGATGCATCCAAGCAAGAAAAACAAGCTGAGGTGACAAACCAAGGTGAGACCCAGCACGACCAAAGTGAGAAGTCTCCCAGAACATCTTCATATACTACAGAACAACACAACCACCCCATGCCAAGCCCACCACTGTCACCAACAGATAGACCCACAGAGGGCGAGCCAACCAAAGAAAAGGATCCTGAACCACAAGAGGCAGCAGATTCTGCACAATAGGTAGAAAATACTTCTAACCAAGTTAAAGCAAAAGAACCAAAGCCGGAAAGGGCAGCAACTCGTGCACTAGAGGAGTCACCAAGGTTTCAGCAAACAAAGAAATAGGAAACAGAGGAAACCTCGTCTACCACCACCCAGCAAGAAACGGCTGAGGCATCCACGAAGCCTCAAGCAAACAAAGCAGAAGAGGCCCAAGCGTAGCCTCAAGGGGAAGAACAAACCCAGCCGCTACCACAAACAGCCACCACACCCCCACCAAGAGAATCACAAGAGACTGCCAAAACGTCTAGGCAGCCCACAGAAACTGAAGACTGGCAGACAAATGATGACGTAGTTCTCCAAGTTAATGAATATGCAAAGCAGATGCAGGAGATGACAGAAAAATTGCGATTAGCAGCACTTAGCCACAGCACAAAGGCTAGAGAATTGGAGATGGTGATCGATGCTGAACTTTATCTGCATTTTCTTTACTTTGACCACCTGCTTTAATTGATGTTGTCTCCATTGGCTGTGATACTACAAATTTTGTTTGCAATTATTGAGCATTGTCCACCTGTATCTGGGTAACCTTTGAAGGAGTACGAGCGGAAGTGCAACGCGAGAGAGAGTGAGAGAAGAAGAGCACGACGATATGGTGAACTCGCTCTACTGTAATGTGTAGAGCATAGTGAGTTATTATCAGGTTTTAACAAAAGAATATGTGTACATACCTAGCGCCCGCCCACTTACCTGGGCGACCACATTGGGCTTTATACCCCAACAACCTCCCACTTAAAGTCCAATGTGGCACTTTAAGTGTGACAGAAGCTACTATACAAGCTAATATACAAGAGATGTAGAGAAGTGATGTACTACCCTACACCTAACTGCTTGCGAAAATGCACAAAACTCTCTGAGGGAAGTCCTTTTGTAAGTAGATCAGCAGGATTTTTTGTGGTGTGAACTTTGACAAGCTGAATTTTCTTATCCTCGATCATTTCCCTGATGAAATGATATTTCACATCCACATGATTTGTCTTTGAGTGATAAACTGGATTGCGAGCTAATTGTATAGCACTCTAATTATCACAATATAACACAGGTATCTCTTCTTTGATTCCCAAATCTGTTACTAATCGATTAAGCCAAATTGATTCTTTGCATGCGTCTGATGCTGCAACATATTCAGCCTCTGTAGTAGACTGAGTAACACAATCTTGTAATCTAGAATGCCATGATACTGCTCCACCAGCCAATGTAAAGGCTTACCCTGACGTAGACCTTCGGTTGTCTAAGTCACCTGCATAACCTGAGTCTGTAAAACCCTTTACACTTAGCTCCTGAATCCCATAGCATATACGCATACTCTTTGTAGCTTTCAGGTATCTCAATATTCCTTTCACTGCCTCCCAATGTTTCTTGCCTGGGTTCGACATGTATCGACTTACTACTCCCACTGCAAATGCAATGTCTGGGCGAGTAGCAATCATTGCATACATCAAACTACCCATTGCAGATGCATATGGAATCTTATCCATTTCAGCCTGTTCTTCCTCACACACAGGACAATCTTGTTTGCTGAGTTTCACATATGGTGGTAGTGGAACACTCAATGCCTTTCCCTTCTCCATATTGAAACGTTGCAAAACCTTGTCAATATACTCTGTTTGAGATAACCAAATCAACTTCTTTGATCTCTCTCTCTCAATGCGCATACCAAGAGTATGACTTGCCTCACCCATGTCTTTCATGTCAAACGATTTTGCCATCTTTGACTTCAAAGCTGAAATTTCTTCCAAGTGCTTGCCAGCAATCAACATTACATCCACATACAAAATAAGGATGAGCCAATTGCCATCCTTAGCCTTCTTTGTATATAGACAATGATCGAACTCACTACGTTTGTAGCCTTGAGAAAGCGTAAATTGTGGAACTTATGGTACCATGCCCCCGGTGATTGTTTTAAGCAATAAAGACTCTTTAACAATTGGCATACCAAATCTTCCTTGCCTTTCTCAACAAACCCTTCTAGCTACTGCATGTAAATTTCCACATCTAAATCACCATGCAAGAATGTTGTCTTCACATCCATTTGGTGCAACACCAAATCTAATATCGCAACCAATGCAAGAAAGCATCTCAATGTAGTCATCTTGACCACCGGAGAGAAGACTTCATCCAAGTCAATGCCTTGTTCTTGCTTAAAGCCCTTGGCAACAAGCCTTGCTTTGTACTTTGGCTGACTATCATGAGTGCTGATCTTATACCTGTAAACCCATTTACAAGGCAGAGCCTTTTTGCCCTTTGGTAATTTAACTAGCTTCCATGTCTGGTTTTTATGTAGAGTTGTCATCTCTGACTGCATGGCCAAATGCCAATTCTCGGAGTCCTTCATTTTCACTGCTTCCTTGTAACATGAAGGCTCATTGCAATCAGTCAACATGACATAGTTCATAGATGGAACAAACCGATCAGGAGGTCGTGAGATACGTCCCGATTTACAAAAAATAGGTGGTTGAGGCTCACCCACAACCTGTGGTTCCACTCTATCCTGTCCTTGCTCCTCTTGAGCCCTGACATTTTGTCTTGCATGTGCAGGTCCATCTTCTTGGAAGACAACTCTTCTAATCTCCTCAACCCTCTCTGGTTTAGAATGATATTTGGCTTCATTAAAGTGAACATCATTGTTGCGGATAACCTTTCTGGATTTGGGATCCCAAAGTCTGTACCCCATCTCACCAGAATTACCATAGCCTAGAAAGATGCACTTTCTACTCTTTGGCTCAAGTTTGTTCCTAAATTCCTTTGGAACATGAGTATGTGCCTCACAGCCAAAGACTCTGAAATGCTTGTATGAGGACATTTCTCTTGACCATACCATCTCTGCCACTCAATCCTTCTGCAAAACCTTGCTAGGAGATCTATTTATAAGATGAACAGCTGTTGGTACAGCTTCAGCCCAAAACCCATTTGGCATTTTTGCATTAGACAACATACTTCTGACCTTCTCTTGTATGGTCCTATTCATCCTCTCAGCAACACCATTTTGAGGAGGATTGTAAGGAGCAGTAAGTTCACGTTTTATACCTTTTGACTCACAAAAGTCCGAAAAGGCCTTTGAAACATACTCTCCACCATTGTCAGTGCGTAAGCATTTAAGATTCTTGCCACTTTGATTCTCCACAAGTGTCACAAATTTTTTGAAAACAGTAAATGCTTCATCCTTTTGCTTGAGAAAGTAAACCCATACTTTCCTTGAGTAATCGTCTATAAATGTCATAAAGTAAGAAGCTCCCCCTAGAGATAGGTTAGGCATAGGTCCACACAAATCCCTATGAACAAGTGCCAAACTGTGTATCTCTTCTACTGCTTCTATGCTTATGTGGATGTTGTGTTTACTTACCATACAGACAATGTTCACAAAATTCAAAATCATTAAATGAAAAGCCAGGCAAATAACCAGAACGAGACAAGATTTCCATTCCCTTCTTGGACATATGTCCTAACCGGCTATGCCACAAAGAAACGTTCGGCTACTCGGTTACATTGATTACATTTTTAGAGACATTTGATACATAAATCATGTAAAGTCCTCTAGACTTTACTCCATGTGCTACTGTCATAGAACCCTTGGATATCTTCCACATGTTCTGTCCAAAAGTGGTGACGTAGACAACATCATCAAGTAAGCATGTACTGATCAAGCTCTTTGTAATTGCGGGAACATGTCTCACATTTTTCAGCATGAAAGAAGAGCCATTCTAAAACTTCAATTGAACATCTCCAACACCTAAGATCTCACATGTCCCATTGCCTAGCCGAACATGATCTTTAGTGGTCACATAAAAGGTAAACCACTCCTTGTTTGGAGACACATGAAGTGATTCCCCTGAGTCTATAATCCAGTCACTCAGTGCATTTCCATCAGATGTTGTAAGAAGAGCTGAGTCCATTGCATTCTTCAAGAAGTAGATGTCTCCTGACACTAGATTGTCATCCTCTGCAACAGTGTTTGTCACATTTATTTCTTGAATCTTCATTGAGGACTTGTTCTTCTCACCATGGTCTTCAGCTTTCTCTTTGCCTTTTTCTGCTTTCCATTCTCTGCAGTCTCTTTTCATGTGACCCTTCTTGCCACAATGGTAGCATTCTATGTCACTCTTTCCTTTAGCATTGCGGGACTTGCTACAAGATTGATTCCTCTTTCCACCTTTGTCCTTTTCTTTGGTCCTTCCCCTGACAACTAAGGCTGTTCCTTTGCCTTTGTCCATTGTCTTTCTATTGGTTTCTTCAGTAAGCAGACTGCCTTCTACACCTGCTATGGTCAAACCATCTGGAGGTGCAGAATTACTCAAAGCTGTGCAAAAAATGTCCCAGATTTCTGGCAATGTGATCAACAGGAACATAGCTCTAACAGGTTCATCAAACTTGACACCTTGAGTTGACAATTGACTGTAGATGGTGTTGAATTCATTTAGATGATTGGACATAGGTGTCCCTTCTTTCATCTTCAAGTCAACAAGATTCTTAAGCCAGTATACCTGTGAAGCTACACTCTGCTTCTCATAAAGATCACTCAACTTTGTCCATGCTTCATAAGCCGACATCTTGTCTGCTACATTGAAGTAAACGCTTTCTGCCAAAGTTAGCATAATGGTAGAAAGTGTCAATTCATCCATTTCGCTCCATTCATCTTCGTCCATATCTTCTGGTTTTATCCCCTTGAGCTTTGTAGGTTTTATCTGCTTCTTTTGTACCAACACGTTCCAAATCTGCTTCTTCCACAATGGGAAATTGGTTCCATCTAGCTTCTTGATATTGTAAAGAGCAGTGTCCTATGATCCAGCCATAGCTACGCTTCACAGTAGTTTACTTCCCTGGGAAAAATTCGACAGATTTTCCCCTGTAAACTGACCTCTGAACCAATATCAACCTGTCAAATGAACCAAGAAAGCTTCAGATTCTACAAAAATTTCGGCAGAGTCTCCTTTGTAAAATGGCTCTGGTGTACTGAAAAAACAGACCAAAAACAGCTCAAAAAACATTGTCTCTCTAACACTGTAAGCTGCGGGTAAACCTGTCTTGCACTTGTACTTGCTCTCATTGTCCTGTCACTGTCCTGTAAGCATAGACTATGACAATGCCTCAACAGCAGTAAAGCAAAGATGCAATCCCAACTGTCTAACTCACAGTCAATACATCCTAGCTGCCTATCTAAGGGTGCTCGAGGGACCGCTCCAAGACCTGTATCACCGAAAGGATCTCAACATTTGAGAATCCCCCAACTCAATAAAACCTCACTCAACCCTCAACAAAGGCTGCAGTAAATCTGACAGTACATAGACTTTCCACAAAGTCATACATCCACAAATTTCCCACTATATGATGTAACCATTGCGGCGGTTGTTTGTTGCATGACTCACAGCCAACAAACCCTCAACAGACATACATCATCTATGACAATACATCCCATGTGGAAGTACTTGCAATGTCAGGATGAAATCTAGAATATCAGGCAGCAAACACAAGCTACCTGATGAACTAGTGGATGTCGCCTACAGTCTGTGTGTAGGTGTGCCCGTGTCATATGTGACACGCCTCCAAGAACTGTGAGCCGTCCTTCATTGTGTAGACAGCCACAAATCATCACTCTGGAAGTGCAGATATCCTCAGCACTTGCAATCGTAGGCCGAAACCCCAAATTTGCAGAGTCGAATCTGCACCCGCCAAGACCATGTAGTCAAAAATGGCCTGCGCAGAGCTTTGTCGAAGCCGAACGGTGGCCGAGATGACCTCAAAATGAATTTCTGAGAACACCAATCCCTTTGGGTTTGCCCACAAGATTTGGGGCCGTGTCTTCGCCTGTCAAATCTCACTCCAATCTGAGCAGGTGACTCTGGCTACCTACAAATACTGCCCCGAGCCTCGATCTGAGCTCTGATACCAGTTGAAGGAGTACGAGCAAAAGTGCGACGTGAGAGAGAATGCAAGAAGAAGAGCACGATGATATGGTGAGCTCTCTCTACTGTAATGTGTAGAGCATAGTGAGTTCTTATTAGGTTTTAACAAAAGAATATGTGTACATACCTGGCGGCCCGCCCACTTACCTGGGCGACCACATTGGGCTTTATACCCCAACAACCTTTGATCTTAATAGATCCACTATACTTTCTTGCAGAATCTGCCTCTTCGGAGGAGATTTTGGTGTTGACCTTTGTGTAGCTTTTAGGACTTTAGCTTCTAGACTGACTTTTTTTTCACCTGTTCTGGCAGCTTGAGGCTTTGCATCATCTTCAGATAGTCTTTGACTTCAGTCGCGCCATCCATAGGGGTTTGTAGAAGTTCATGATCTTGCTGATATTCATTACCATCTGCATCTTGATATGCATATGTGAGCTTGATCACATGTAACTTTTTGAACACTATTGAATTTGTTGATTTTTGACTCTGACTTGTGGAGATCATCTAAAACTTCTCTCCTTGATGATCTTCATAGAAGCAAATGTCTGTAAACTCTGATGAAATCTAGGTCAATTGAAAACTTCCAACAACCATATGATCTTTCAATGTTTTCTACTTCGAAGGAGTTTGTTGGTTAAAGTCTCTAGGGCTTCTAACTGGTGTAGCATTTCTTGGTACATAAGCTGAGCTTGATGGATTTACAACTTCCCCCTTCCTAGGGTAAAAGTGATCACTATAGCCTGCTTCATTGTAAGAGTTCCAAATTGGCTCTGATTTAGTCTCACCTTCTGGGACTATGAAGGTACACTTTGGGTAGCACTATTGATGTTTGGCATCTATAAACCTTCTGCATAGTTTCCTATGTATCTTCGTGAAACATGACAAATTATTCCCCAAGTCGAGTTGTAGACAGCATTATCTTTTCCTTGATATTGTCTATCCCATGGGTATCCTATGGTTTGAGCTTCTAAGATTTCAGGACCCAAGGCATCATAGATGCTAAACTCTCGTTTATATCTACGATTGTTTTGGTCAAAGTATATGTTTGTTGGGTTACAACATCGAAGCTTGATTTTTGATGGAGGAGAGTTTGGCTCTGAACAGATTTCTGGGTTCACTCGGGTAATATCCTTCATTTCTAAAGAGGATGGGCTATGATATATTCTTTCCTCTAAAATGAACCATCCTTTCTGATCTATCACTGGACACACTTCTATGAGCTGGTATGTGGGCCGTTCAAACACTGGTTGATCCTTTTTGTACAGTTTCCCTTTTTGGTCTACATAGTGTGCATATGAATTATGTGTACCATACAACGCTAACATTATTTTGTTTGATGTGTCCCTTAGACTCGTGAATGATTGCACAATTGTGATAGTGGATGCAAAATCATTTGCAAATCTAACAGTCTTTTCAACATTCGGTGATATCTCGACACCTTGACCAAATTCATGCAGGAATTTGTTGTTCAAAGAATCAATTTTAAGCTTTTTAGGTGCATGTACATCTTTATGCTGATTTTGAACTTGCACTGCTTTTATTGGTGCTTCTTGTAATCCGTGTACAATGACCTTGATTACATATGCACCAACTGTATGTTTTGCTGGCTTGTGCAGATTTCTAGATAAACATTTGGGTTGACTTTTTGAACTTCTATTTGCACTTCATCTTTGAGCTTGTAATACATGGCTCCACTGAAATCTGTGAACATCTAGGAGTTATCTGAATCTACTTTTACTCTCATCAATAGGATCTTGGCTCCTGTGTTGCTTTTACTACTCATAAGATACCTATGACCTTTTGTATCTGTGTATAAAAATTTATCCCCATTGTAGCCATATAGCTGTAAAATCTGCTCTATTGCAGTTATACTTGTGTTGTTGCAGCTACTAGCTTGCTCTGTTGTACTTGAACTCTCGACTCGATTTGAGTCCATGTTGACTCGTTCTATAAAAACTGTCTCCCAACAGATTTGGTGTTGATTCGCAGAATTTCTCCTGCTCGCTTTTGATAAAACTGCTTGTGCCAAAGCACTTTTGCATTTGATTTCTCTTCAGACTCACAAGAGTTGATTAACTCTAGCTTGAAAGTGTCAGAATTGATATGGGCCTTTGGAATGATGAAAATATGGGCATTGAATAGCTTAATTTGCAATCCACCCAGATTTGTGCATGTTCGTGGAAGCTCAATTTGCAATGCAATTATTGCACTAGCCAATTTCTAGCATGCAAAATCTTTGAAATTTGACTTACGCTCCATTGCTTCGAGTTAATCTTTTTGCTCGCTTTTTTTTTGCTAATCTGATTCGATTTTCGGTGCATAATTTTCCTCGCTTTTCTTTCTTTTGTCTTGTTGGCTTTTGCACAGTTTGCTCGGTCTGTGGCTCTTCTGGCTTTTTCATGGTTTGTTCAGTGTGATTCTCCGGCTTTGCTTTTTTCAACTCTTCTGCCTCTTTCTGGCGCTCTTCACCGGCCTTGCTTTTTGGCTTTTGATTTTTGTTGGGTTTTTTTGTCCCCCTTTTCTTTTTCTCTTTTTTAACTCCTCTCTTCTTATTTTTATTTTATTTTTGTAAAGTTTTGATTTTATATATTTTTTTAAATTTTTATTTTTATTTTTATTTTTTTTTTAATGATTTTTTTGAAGGAGTTTTGATTTTTGAGTGATTTTTTTGGTACTTTTTTAATTTTTCCATGACTTTTGTAATTTTAACAAAAAAATTTGAATATTTTATGAAGTTTTGATTTTTAGGTGATTTTTCTGGTCATTTTATGATTTTTTGTGCTTTAATGAAATTTTTACAATTTTTAAGGATTTATCTGTGAACTTTGTTTTTTAATGATTTTTTATGAGCTTTTTTTTTTCTTAATTTTTTAATGAGTTTTTCTATTTTTTATCATTTTTAAAAGTCTTTTTTTATTTTTCAATGGATTTTTGATAATTTTTAAATTGTTTTTTGATTTTTTGTTTAATTTTTAAAAATCGTTATTCCTCTTTTTTTAAAAAAAACCTTTTTATTGTTTTTCTAAATTTGTTTTTTTTTAAAGTAAACTTTAACCTAACTAAACATATGTAACTCACTCAACCAATCTAACCTAAGCTAACCTAACCCGATCAAAGGCTAACCAAACTAAAGTCACCTGGCGGGTTGACCAGCACTGATAGCGATTTGATAGCACGCAGCGCGAGGTCTGGCGCGTGATTCAAGGCGGGCGTTAGGGACCACCAGAGAGAGAGAGAGAGAGAGAGAGAGAGAGAGAGAGAGAGAGAGAGAGAGAGAGAGAGAGAGAGAGAGAGAGAGAGAGAGAGAGAGAGCACGAAATGTGGGTGGGCTGCAGGCGGTCTGGTATAGCACGCAAGAGAGACAGGGTGAGTGCAACAACGCACATTCTGGGTCAACTGTTGACAGTGCGAAGCGGGGTTCATGTGGCACTCATCAGCGGTGTGGCAGCAGCGTGAAGTAAAGGGCAGAAAGATCCGCTGAGACAGGCAAGAGGAGCGGGGGTTTCCAACACAAGGGAGGGGGTGTGTGTGTGAGTAGGACAAGAATGGCGGCCAGAGAGTGATTGGTCAGCGGGGGAGAGAGGGAGTTAGTGAGAGAGAGAGAGAGAGACAGAGAGAGAGAGAGAGAGAGGGGGGGGGGGGGGGGGGGGGGTTAGTGAGAGTAGGTTAATAATCGAGATTTTAGAGAGATAGTGAGGGGAAGAGAGGGGGGGATAATGAGCATTAGTGGGATGGCGAGGGGGGGAGAGAGAGAGAGAGAGAGAGAGAGAGAGAAGGTTAGAGTGTTCACGCGCCACGAAGCACGAGAGTGGCGACGACGGCAGAATAATAAAAAATGAAGATTATTTTAACGTCGTAGGAAACTATCCCAAGAGACCGTAAAGATCTATCCGACAAGGAAATTTTATGCGCCACAAGGCATGCGTCGAGCTACAAATCCAATTTTTCTTATTATTATTATTTTATTTCCAAACGTATAAAAATGCCAACAAGTGGTCGAAAATTAGCCGAAACGCTAAAAATCGCATGAAAATCCCAAAAATTGATTTAAAAATCCCAAAAAATTATAGGAATCTTACAAAATCATCGACAATCATAATCGAACACTTTCAACACGCAAAAGCACATCAACAATAGCAATTTTTATCGAAAACGCCAAACTCAACAAATTCATCAACCCGACTTTCGGAAATAGTAAGACGCTTAAAATTTGACGAACAAATGCCCGAATGCGCTCGAAATCAAGCCGTAAACACACATTCAAAACACATCACACATAGGGATTAGTGCAGCCAAATAAAATCACAAAAAGCACATCAATTCAATTGCCAAATAATTTCATCAACAAAATCCAAACTAGGCAATTAAATCGAATCATTCAAAACACATCGTAAAGATCGCAAGATATCTTTTTTTATGGAATTAAGCAAAAATTAATGGAAAAATTAGCAAAAAATTGCCAAAATTTTATAAAAATTATCCAAAAAATACCCAAAAAGTTTCTAAAAATTCTCCACACATAGGGGATTAGTGCAGCCAAATAAAATCACAAAAAGCACATCAATTCAATTGCCAAATAATTTCATCAACAAAATCCAAACTAGGCAATTAAATCGATAAAATTAGGTCAAAATTTGATGCATTTGGAGTGTCTAAATCCCTATTTTGAGCTCAAAAATGCAGCAGTTAACCATTAAACACATCAAATATGCAATCAAAACATTGAATTAATCATGCACATTAAGCACTTTTTAGGCACACACACACTAATAATTGGCATTTTTTACCAATCTTTAGGTGCACACACAAAAGGGTAAATCTTGTCGAAATTGCAATGTGATTTCACAAATCTCTAGTTGGGCATGACCACAATACAAATCAATCATCACAATTGAAAAATCATTAAGCACACATTGATTTTTAGGTGCACAATCAAGGGCAAAATAGTGCATACACACCTAAAAATTAAGCATACACACACTCAATAAGAATGCACACACAATTGATTTTAGTGCACACACACTTACAATTGACCATTCAAGCATGCAATTAACTCAATAGGCACCCAATTAGCAATGTATAATCACTAATCAACAATTGAAACTTGTCAAATTCATATGTACATGCCCACACAAGCAAAAGAGGGCAATCACATAAGATTGGATAGGGATTAACCACTAATTAGTTAAGATCTAGTTAATCTAAGTATCATAGGCAATCTCAAGAAGCATGAGAGAGGCATAGTGAAAGAGAATTAAGCATTGATTAGTGTTAACCAAGGCACATGAGCAAGGAGAAGCTCAAGGACTCCATAGCCACACACCTCAAGAGATCTTACCAAAGAGTGCTCTCTACAAATGATCTTGAGAACCCTAATTTCCTTTACACACTGCTTTATATACCTAGGATAAAAATATACAATGTCCAAGCGCCCAAGGCCTTTAGGGCTCCATCACTTACTGAATCTGCAACCTAGACACCCTAACTGACCTGTTCTTTACAGCTTAGAACTCCCATTGAGCCTGTAACACATTAAAATATTACAATGGCTTGAAATAAATCGAGAATTTACAATACATGACCATTTTGGAAAAATGTGGAAAATGTGTAACTCCAATCTTCACTGCTTCTTTCTGTTGATCTTCGATGTGCATCCATATGTCTTTGGTATTTAGCAACTCTTGTTAATTGATGTTGACTCAGTTAAGAAGCTTCACAAAGACTTAGCTTCACAATATGCTCAAGATCTTTTACATTGCTCCGAGATAAACATACTATGGCCAGAAATAAGATATAACTAATTTCCAAGAGGAAAACAAGTTTGGAATATCGAAAAGATCTTTCTTGATGATTTGGCTGATTGGGATGGGAATTTGAAACTAGTGTTGGCAAAAGAAAAACTAGGCCTAGTCAAATATTACAAGGTAACCCACCATGGAAGTGACAATATGCCTTTAGCTCTAATGAGTCACAGAATGAATATGCTTGTGCGCCTTATTCCATCAAAAAGATTGTGTGTTTGTAACAAGCCTTGGGTAGATGTGTCAGAATGAATGCAAAGAGATGTGTGTGTGTGTGTGTGTGGGGGGGGGGGGGGGGGGGGGGGGGGGAGAGAGAGAGAGAGAGAGAGAGAGGAGAGAGAGAGAGAGAGAGAGATCTATCATCGTCCTCGGAGGTCAAATATGACCTATGGGACCAAAGTTACATGTGATGTAGTATGTGTATTGCTGATGAGTGAATCTTGATGCTCCAAAACCATGGTGATGAGAGTCACAATGGAGAGCCCACACTGTGGCTGGGAGAGCAAAGTGTGTAGGTCTAAATCATGGCTGAAAATGTGAGAAGCAAGTTCGGATGTGACCAAAAGCTGAGCACTCTAGTAGTGTGTGGTACTCAGACTCTCGAACTTGTAGTGAGAATAATGTGCACAATCTGACTCTTCTCCATTGCCCCAACGCCCTGTCTCTCATCGAAGGGAATGGGAGCTAAGATGAATGGCTGCGATAGTGCGTATCACCCGACAAGGGGATAGGCTCAAGCATGTAAGTGTGAGTACGGTTTCCTCTTTCAACGAAGAACATGGTTTTGTAGTTGGTGGCAATATGGGTGGTGTAATGTATGAAGCGTGACCCACCGGATTTCTCCCAAGCCATAATAGTTGTAGAAAAGATTCATTCACTTGGGAGTCAATTGAAGCATCATGTAGAAAGTGTAATGCATCCCATCTCCCAAACCACTTCTTTATGTCTTGCATCCAACCTATGCTCAAAATCTTGCTTTTATGCATCTTTTGAACTTTTCTGCTTGCTTCCCATGCAATTGCAGGAAGTCGATGTGAAGGGTTTTGATGCAT
Source organism: Adiantum capillus-veneris (assembly GCF_014529385.1). NCBI lineage: Eukaryota > Viridiplantae > Streptophyta > Polypodiopsida > Polypodiales > Pteridaceae > Adiantum > Adiantum capillus-veneris. The sequence goes on along the minus strand of NC_140936.1, from coordinate 16,546,275 downwards.
CTTTATCATGTACTCCACAACCCTTTCCATGCCAATAACCTCAATTGGAAGAGATCCTGACTCAAGAAGTAGGAGCATATATGGTGTTTGTGTCTTAACTTGGAGAAAGTTTGTAAGAAAACACTTTTGGACATTCTCAAACTCTTTCCAAGTAGACTTTGATATGCTCCCACCCCACACATCAACTCCATAAAGAGGAACCGATGTCACCAATGCAAAAAGGTACTTCTTGAGAACCCAACATTTGATATTTCCCGTATTACACATGTTCTCAAATGCATAATATGCTCTCTTTCCCACCTCCAAACGATGCATTGCACATTCTTGCCACTTGTGATTGGACGGAACCTCAAGACCAAGGTACTTAAAGCTCTCAACAACTTCAAGTGTCTCATTGTTGTACACAATGCATGGCTTCTCATTATGGTTGGTTTTCACAAGCATAACCTTTGTTTTGGATTCATTCACAATCAGCCCACTAAGCAGGAAAAAGTTCTCAAGGACAACCATAACCTTTTTTGCATCTTCTAAGTGTGTTCTAGAAGCACTACATTATCTGCATACAACAAAAGTATGATTACCACATTGCAAATAGTGACCTCTTCGATGCCTTCTTCTTGCATGAAGTCAAGTACCAATTGTTCCAATTGATCAATGCATAGACCAAAGAGAGTTGGTGACAATGGACATCCTTGTTTAACCCCAATAGTGATTACAATATGTTTTTAATTCCTCTTCCCATGCGTAGTTGACATATCACCTTCTCATAGATTCAAGAAACCGCAAGCATAAACTCACTTCGCACTTGGAGTTCTTCCATTCTTCTCCACAAATTGTTACGTGGAATCATATCAAAGGCTTTTTAAAGTCCACAAAACAACAATACAATCGCTTGCCTTTCAACCGACTTTCCTCCATGAGAGCACAAGGAGTGATAAGATGATCAATGTTGTTATGGCATCAACAAAAATCTGCTTGTCTTTTTACACGCTTGTCATTCTCTTCAACCCAATCCCTCAATTTCATCTCCATTATGCACCCAAACAACTTTTCCATAAGAGACCCAATCATTATAGTCCAGTAGTTATTTACATTCTACACATCCCCTCCTTTATGCAAAGGCTTGACCCAACTAGTACTCCAATCATAAGGCATACCATGTTGAAGTGCAAGGTTGAACATATCACACATACACTCATGGGTAAAATCTCCCATCCATTTGATCATCTCCAGCTTGATACTTTGAAGATCTCCCGCTTTGCGAGTGGCTAACTTTTCAAGCCCACCACATACATCCTCAATAGTAAAAAAAGAGGGCATACATGGGAGTGAACCATTACATAATATGTTTTCAGCATTTGGTTGCTTATATAATTACCTACAATGTGTGTACATACCCACAAGACTCAAGTTACCAAAATTCTCAAGCCGTTTTCCCTTCAAGTTTTTCCAAAATCTTCTACATGCACGTGCCTTTTCTTGGACTTGAAAAAGTTGTTGCTTTACTTTCCATCTTCTTCTCTTCTTTTGAATCAATGCCTTATATGTATGCAAAAGACTTTGATAGTTGTCTTTGTCCATAGTTGCATCAAGCTTTATTAAGGACTTTTGAGCATCTTGATATTCTTTATCAAACCACCTTTTGCGTGGTCTACTATTGTCGATACCATGGGGATGCTTTATGGCAAAGCATTCTACGCAACAAGAATAAATAACTTTCTTGGAAGCTTCCCATTTAGTTTCCAATGGTGCATCATATTGAATCTTTTCCATCCATAGATTTTTTTCAACCATTTCAATGTACATGGGTGCTCGTTTGAAATCCATACATAGTAATATCTTCTCTTTTCTTTGGCTGAGATTATTATGCTTATTTACTTCTCCACATGAAAGGTCAATACATAAGGTCCAATGGTTTGATTCTGGGGTCCATTGGCCAAACCTAATACTCTTTATGCAATACATGATGTCTTTGGAGAGTAGCATATAGTCAATCACACTATCTCCATTATGTTTTCTACATGTAAATCCATCGGTTCTACTCCACAAAGATACACCATTAGCAATGAACATACCCGTGCTATTACACATGTGTAAAAGTACGTTTCATAGTGATCCGGCTCTTTCTCATCCATTGGAGTACGATCATACAAGTGAACTTCCTCCAGCTCCCTTGAAATGTATGGCAAATCAAATTTTTGAGTATCATGTTGCAATGTTTTTGTGCGAGCATTCATATCCCCAAATATAATAACATCACCTTTGCCTTTGAAATAAGAAATGTACTCTTCTAAATCCAAAAATGGATGATCTCTATCCATGCAATCATAAGAGGGAATCATGATGAGGAATGTAGCAACCGGCTACGAAAATGGGTTCTCTTTTTGGTATCATAATTTTTAGCCATACATAATGTTTGTACTTGTCATCTTTCACAATTGATACAAAATCTTCCAATCTTTTCTTAACCAAACTTGCTACCCCTCCTTGCCCTCTTAGTTGTTTGATATTATTTGACCACATCAATGAATGTACATTGTAATCCTCCAAGCCGTTAATCCTTTGTGTATCTTGCTCCCAAGTTTCAACAAGAAGTACAACATCGGCTTTGCTTGTTAGTTCATCAATGCCAACCCCCGCATTCCATGGGTATCCATTACAATTTCAAAATCATATTTTCAATTATAACTCGGCCTCATAGGTTGCGCATCCCTATTTTCTCAAGGAACTTGCTTCCTCCTTGGGCACATTTTCTTTGTGAGAGATCTCCTTGTTTTTCTTATTCTTTTCCTCATATGCCTTGCGATGCATATTTTGTTGCTTAATAGTGCGATCTTCACATACAAAACATTTTGTATCCCTCAAATAGATTCAAAGGATAATCTTTCGTTTGGTCTTAGCCGACATGGTGTATACAATTGGCCGTTCTCCTGAGCAAGGAGCTCCTTGCTTACCCACTCTATGTGCTCCATAGACCATAACTTCGGACATGCCAAAGTGGGTTTTGAAGAAATGTTCGATAACAATGACAAGAGAAGGAGGTGTCTCTAAGTTCTCTTTGAGAATTCCATGAATAAAAATGTTCTTGGAACATCTCTCTTGTTCCTTCAACTCTTCCACATCCACATTCTCAACACTCTTTGTTTGATCCATAGCTTGCATGAGAGAAGAATTAAGAACCACATTGCTACCACATACATCAGCCCAATAATTGTTTGTGCACATTTTTCATGTCACATACATCCGGGCTCATGGTGTCAAATTTCTCCTCTTTCATTACATGGTCATGCTTTACTTTTCTCATGCACTCCTTCAAAGAATTCAAGTCCACAAGAGAGCGTTTACATTCCTTGACTTCCTCTTCAAGTTGCATCAAACGTGTTGTTTGCATCTCACTTTGGAAATGCTGCTATAGAAACACCTTCCATAACTCTGAAAATTTCTATCTTTACATCAATGCGTAGAGGCTCTTTGATTGAGGCTATAGATCACCCAAATCGGAGCTTGGATGAAGAAGTTATGATCAAAAGAGTGAACTATTGTCTACTAGGTCAAAAAACGGTTGCAAGAGAGAGAGAGAGAGAGAGAGAGAGGGAGAGAAGGAAACACCGATGGGGTCCCAATATTTGTTTTTGTATTGCATAAATAGAATGTACATCATGCATGGACAACAATCACTAAGAATAGAAGATGATATTGCCTTGATATCTCCTCAAAAGAGGTACCTTTAGGGCTGATTTGATGTAGTCATTGTAGATCTTTAATGTGGTTAATATAATCACCGATGGAGATTAATTAGGAGGCCAACAATGTCCTAGATGGGAAGGCTACCTTGGCTAAAAATAGCCCGCACAAAAATGCAACAGATCTAGGGTTTATTTGCCTCTTGTATACAACAATGATGCCTTTGGCAATGGTTTAAATATGCACCAATGTGGAGTCACCATCGGAGCCAAGGAATGGGCTGAAGTCGAAGAGATTTGATGGGCTGAAATATAGCCTAAAATGTCAAAGTGTTTTGGATGAGAAGTTTATGTTACCTTGGCTGAAAATTGTCCGCACAAAAACGCAGTAGATCTAGGGTTTATTTGCCTCTTGTACACACCAATGATGCCTTTGACAATGGGTTAATCTACAGGAATGTGGAGTCACCATCAGAGCCAAGGAATGGGATCAAGTCAAAGAGATCTAATGCGCTAAAATCTGGCCTAAATGGTTGAGGGCGGATTTGCGGTGTTTTGGATGAGAGGGTTTTGTTACCTTTGCTGAAAACTGTCCGCACAAAAATGTAGTAGATCTAGGGTTTATTTGCCTCTTGTATACAGCAATGATGCTTTTGATAATGGGATTAATCTACATCAATGTGGAGTCACCATCAGAGCCAAGTAATGGGCTGAAGTCAAAGAGATCCAATAAGCTAAAATCTTGCCTAAATTGTCGAGGGAGGATTTGGAGTGTTTTGGATGAGAAGTTTATGTTACCTTGGCTGAAAATTATCCGCACTAAAATGCAGTAGATCTAGGGTACATTTGCGTCTTGTATACACCAATGTTGCCTTTGACAATGGGCTGAATCTATATCAATGTGGAGTCACCATCAAAGCCAAGGAATGTGCTGAAGTTGAAGAGATCCGATGGGCTAAAATCTGGCCTAAATTGTTGAGGGCGGATTTGCGGTGTTTTGGATGAGAGGTTTTTGTTACCTTGGCTGAAAATTGTCCGCACAAAAACGTAGGAGATCTAGGGTTTAATTGCCTCTTGTATACACCAATGATACGCCTTTGATAATGGGCTGAATCTATAGTAATGTGGAGTCACCATCGAAGCTAAGGGATGGACATAAGTCAAAGAGATCCGATGGGCTAAAATCTAGCCTAAACTGTCAAGGAAATATTTAGGGTGTTTTGGATGACAGGTTTTTGTTACCTTATATGAAAACTACTCGCACAAAAACGCAGCACAATTTGGGTTTTATTTGCCTCTTGTATACACCAATGATGCCTTTGACAATGGGCTAAATCTACAACAATATAGAGTCACCATCAAAGTCAAGGAATGGGCTAAAGTCAAAGAGATCTGATGGACTAAAATTTGGCCTAAATTGGCGGGGGTAGACTTGAAGTGTTTTGGACATAGTTACCTGAAATGAGAAATCAAAACGCAAAACGGGGAACGACAACATGCATGAAATTCCATTCCATGTTTTAGATACTCATGTCCAAAACATGGAACGGGAAATTGGGATGGTAATGGGGACCTGAAAATGGCCATTCTATACACCAACAATGCCTTTGATAATGGACTAAATCTAGAACAATGTGGAATTGGTTGAAATTGAAGAAATTTGATGGGTTGAAATCTGGCTTGAACTATTGCGGGCAGATTTGGAGTGTTATTTGTAGCAAAACTTACTGGATGAGGTCACTAGAACCAAGGCATGCCTAAGAAATGAGATTGCAAAAGCTGGTGGAGTAGCATATATAAAAACATAGCTATTCAAAGAACCTTTTCACTTTGTTATTTGTAGAAAAACTTACTGGATGAGGTCACTAGAACCAAGGCATGCCTGAGAAATGAGATTGCAAAAGCTGGTGGAGTAGCATATATAAAAACATAGCTATTCAAAGAACCTTTTCACTTTGTTTTGGAAGGATCTATTTTTATCAATGCAAAACAAGAAGACAAGTGGTTTGTTGAGAATGGATTTGTTTATCTAAAGAGGAAGGCCAACACTGAGAGTCTAAATCTTATAGCATCAAAGATTCCATGCAATGATTCTCGATCAAGTCAGTGGAAGTGATCATGGAAGCACTTTCAATGACAGGATGGTTTCTTCCAAAAGTGCTACCTTCCAAAATAATTTTTGTGTCCCTGAAGAAGAGCTAGATAAATGGGAGAAAGAGTGTACAAGGGCACGTTCAAAGCTAAAGAATATGACAGTTGCAAGGGATGACAACTTTGAGCTAAAAATCAAGGAGCTCAATGGAAAAGCAATCATTCAACTATGATGCAACGAATGTGGAGAGGCTTATGGTACAAGTTTCTCGGATGGGAAGCTTGAGGCTTACACATGCTTTGCTAACTTCTTACCAACACATATATTTAGCAAGCGACATGAGAAAATGTATCATTCAAAGATGTGTATAAGCAAGGTAGCAAGTAAAGAAGAAGCAACAAAGGAGGATGATGCTAGTTGCATTCTTCATGCATTAGAAGTGACGAAATCCTTCAAGAATAAGGAGAATGGTAAGTTTTTTTGTTTACCATATATTGTTATTGATTGGGACATGTAAAGTTGTCTCTTGATAACACATTTTTAAATATATAACATGTTATGTAGGTGTATCTTTTGAGCTTGTTGAAGGTTACTTCATGGGAGAAAAGATAAGAATCTTGTAAGAATACAATACACTTATTATAACACTTGGCTGCCACTATGTCCTCCTTGTTCAGATCTACATACTATAATGATGGAGCATACACTATTAAAGACACATATAATGGCCATTAAAAAAGAAACTGGTTATATAATTCCTACTCTTACAGGGCTTCAAGGTCGACCAAAAAAAGCTAGTGGAAAAGATGCAAAGAAGAAATCATTGAGGTCCTTCTTGGTCTCAACATCTATTGATGCAAATGAGGAGAGTTCTTCTCCAAGTCATAATTGTAAGTATGCTCGCACTACATCATCCTTTCCAGTTGATCCTTTAACCATATTATGTTGGGGATTTTGATGTGGTGAATAATTTGTATGTAATTCCAATCAGAGGGTTAGCCTTATGTATACTTGATATCTTTGTGCAGATGGAATGCACAAAATGATACCCTTGTTGGACTTTATGGCCCAAAAGGTGATAGTCACCAATGCATTTCCTCCTATGTTATCAATGTTGGTGAGGCAGCAGATGGATGTGAAAATATTATCAATGCCTTCCAAAAAAAGAAGATTGGTCACTATGGATGAGTTCTCTTAGCCCCCCTTCATGAAAAGCTTCCACGGCTTGCATTGGTTGTGCACTCTACATGCAACAAGTTTGATTCTATCTTTGTACGGAATCAATGGATAGAAGTAGAAAGATTTTGGAAAACTTACCTTACAAACAACATAGGTCCAATAATTGGCCATGCCTCAGATGGTGATATTCATAGGTGCAAATTGATGATTGAGGAGTACACACGTACACATGGTATTAATGGCTTCAAAATAGATTGGTGTGACTAGAATATAGTAGGCCAAAAAATCAATCAAGATGTTTATGGGCTTCATGATCAAGACTTCATTCATAATGGAAAGAAGCTTGTGAATGCTCTTGATAATTCTAGCCATTCCTTAGCTATTGGTGATGTTTGGATCACCTTGAATCATATTGCATTGGTATATGGCTCATTGCCTTTTGATAAGCATCATTTAAGAGATAGTGATCTAGTTCCACTTTAGCTTTGCCTTTGTCTGCAAAATTTGTCTTTGATTCTTGTGACTTCTGCAACTTTGATTCCAGCATTAACAGCACTTGTAATTGCTTGCTTCCTCTCTGAAAAGAGAGTATTAGCATTTTATCTTCTTTGTAGGCCTTGTGTTGGTCTAACCACTGATGTCCAAGGATGACATCTGCAAGCATTTCCTTTGAAAACTTCACCTGAAACTTTACCTGCTCTTCATGATTTTGGATGCTAAGGGTAGCAACCATTACTTATTGACATGTAGCTTTACCCATGATTTCTCTGTTACCTGGCTTTTATCCTTAGTAATCTCTAGAATGCTCTGGATGTTGTCTGCAACCATATTGCAATTTTCTTCTTTATCCAGTAGAGCATTACATCTGACACTTGCTCCTTTTGTACTGCTGAGGACTATAGCTATCCTTGTTGTTGGTTCTATTGAAGATCTTTGTCCTACATTTGCCATGGTCTCATCTTTGATCCAAATGTGTCTCTATAGAGGGTGACTTGAGACTCTGTCTTCCAATTTGACTTACATCAACTGATTCAGCTGGCAATGAGTGATTTGATCTTTGGACTTCCTATTGGTTCTTGGTTGTCTGCAACCTCGTTCTTCTTAACTTCTAGCTTTGGTGGCATTCTTTGCTCAATAGCTTTCATGGTTTCTCTTTGTTCTGTTTGATATGCACTTGCTATTGCTTGATTTGCTTTAAGCTCTTTTGAAGTTCTAAATGATGGAGATGAATCATCTTCAATAATTTTTGGCCTGGCATCAATCTCCATTTTAACTGTGCTTGAGGACTTTGTATTGTCGTCCGCGGGTGACCATTGTTGGTCTTCATTCTTTGTTGTCTCTGAGGAGTCCATCATGTTAACATCTGTATCTCTAACATCTTCTGGGCCATTGGTATTCCCATTATGATATCATTTGGAATATCCTTTGCTGTGATCACGTGGAATTGAGCTATGATGATCTGTGAACTTACTTCAATGGTGGTGGAGATGATTCCCCAGCATTCTATTTGTTTGTCTCCTGATATGCTCACAAATTCAGGAGCATCTTCCAGCTGTGGTTGGCCACATCTTTTCCAAGTGCAAAAAGACATGAGGTTCTTGTCTAACTGAAAATCTAGCTTTACTTCTCTAGACAGTTTTTCTTCGTCTTCACCAATTATGTTGCACTTGATATTCTCAGGATTTTTATCTGAATTGATTGCTTTTGCTATGGTAGCATCCTTTTGTTGAGCTTTATCTGTATTTTCTTTGCTTTGACCTCCTAATTTTGTTGATGTAGACTCCATTGGCTCTAATATTGCACTTTTTGTTTGCAATTGTTGATTATTGTCCTCCTGCATCTAAGTAACCTTTGACCTTAAAAGATCCATTTTACTTTCTTGCAGAATATGTCTCTTTGGAGGAGATTTTGGTGGTGACCTTTGTGTAGCTTTTTGGGCTTTTGCTTTCGTTGACTTTAACTATTTTGTTACTTGTTCTGGTAGCTTGAAGCTTTGCATCATCTTCAGATAGTCTTTGACTTCAGTTGGGCCATCCATAGGGGTTTGTACAAGATCATGATCTTGTTGATATTTGTTACCATGTGGATCTTGATATGCATATGTGAGCTTGATCACATGTAACTGTTTGAACACTAGTGGATTTGTTGGCTTTTGACTTTGACTTGTGGAGATCAGCTGAAACTTCTCTCCTTGATGATCTTCATATAAGCATTTGTCTGCAGATTCTGAGGGAATTTGGGTCAATTGGAAACTTCCAGCAACCATATGATCTTTCAATGGTTTCTGCTTTGAAAAGGTCTGTTGGCTAGAAGCTCTAGGGCTTCTAACTGGTATAGCATTTCTTGGTACATAAGCTGAGCTTGATGGATTTGTAGCTCCCCCCTTCCTAGGGTGATCACTATAGAATGCTTCACTGTAAAAGTTCAAAACTACTTGACTCTGGTTTAGTCTCACCTTTTGGGACTGTGAAGGTACACTTTGGGTAGCATTGTTGATGTTTGACATTTGTAAACCTTCTACATAGTTCCCTATGTATCTCCATGAAACATGACAAATTATTCCCCAAGTCAAGCTGTAGATAGAATTATCGTTGCCTTGATATTGTCTATCCCAAGGGTCTCCTATGATATGAGCTTCTTTGGTTTCATGACCCAATGGATCATAGATGCTAGACTCCCGTCTATATCTATGACTATTTTGGTCAAAGTATATGTTCGTTTGGTCACAACATCGAAGCTTGATTTGCAATGAAGGAGAATTTGGCTCTGAATAGATTTCTAGGTTCACTCAGGTAATATATTTCAGCTCTAAAGAGGATGGGCTATAATAGATTCTTTCCTCTAAAATGAACCATCCTTTCTGATCTACCACTGGAGGCACTTCTATGAGCTGGTATGTGGGTTGTTCAAACACTGGTTGATCCTTTTTGTACAGTTTTCCTTTTTGGTCTACATAGTGTGCATATGAATTATGTGTACCATACAAAGCTAACATCATTGGGTGATGTGTCCTTTAGACTCATGAATGATTGCATATTTTTGGAAGTGGATGCAAAATCAGTTGCAAACCTAACAGTCTTTTCAACCTTCGATGATATCTCGACACCTTGACTAAATTCATGCAAAAATTGATTGTTCAAAGAATCAATTTTAAGCTTTTCAGGTGCATGTGCATCTTTATGCTCATTTTAAACTTGCAATGCTTTCACTGGTGCTTCTAATGGTAATGCAGAATCATGTGATTGCATTAAAAGTAACGAGTTAAATGCACTTACATGGAGATTCATATTTCCAATTTTCTCTATACCTTGCTTGGCAGTTGATGTATCCCTGTTGTTTGAATTTCTTGGACAATATTCAGAAAAATGTCCACCTTTTCGTCCACAATCTGAGCAATATGCCATGACTGGTGGTATTTCAATTGGTTTAGTCATGTCAAGCTCTTGAAGAGAAGCTTCTGTTTCTATGTTGGCCAAGTTGTCGGCATCTTCTTTCAAAACACTGAGCATCAAACTGTAGATTGCTCCATCTTGACCTTTGTACCGTATTGGGCTTGGTTCTCCAATTAGACTTGCTTCTATTGGTTGATCTGTTGGATCTTCCATTTCTAGTTCTCGATTATAGATCTAACCACTGTAATCCATGTACAATGACCCTAATTGCATATGCACCAACTGTATGTTTTGTTGGCTTGTGCAGGTTTTTGGATAAACATTTGGGTCAATTTTTTGCACTTCATCTTTAAGCATGCAATACCTGGCTCCCCTGAAGTTTGTGAATATCTAAGAGTTTTCTGAATCTGGCTTTAATATGGTTAATAGGATCTTTGCTCCTGTGTTTCTTTTACTGCTCATTAAGTATCTATGGCCTTCTGTATCTGCATATAAAACCTTATCTCCATTGTAGCCATATAGCTGTAAAATCTGCTCTGTTGCAGTTGTGCATGTGTTGCCACTGCTACTAGCTTGCTCTGCTATACTTGAACTCTCAGCTCGATTTGAAACCATGTCGGCTTGATCTACCAAAATTGTCAATTGGCAGATTTTCGTATTGATTAGCAGAATTTATGTTGCCTGTACTAGCCTAATCTGCAATCTTATGCGAGTTTTGTCCCTGTTCGTCAGACGGAAAGCTAATTTGTAATGCAATTTCTTGCACTAGCTAATTTACAGCATGTCAAATTTTTGAATTTTAAATGATGCTCCACTGCTTCGAGTTGGTCGATTTGTTGCTTTTCTTCTACTGATTTGGTTCACATTCGCACAATTTGCTGCTCTTTTTGTGGTGTGCGAAGTACACTTTCTGGCTTTGCTTTCGCTATTTTTGACTTTTTTCGGGCTCGTTCTGGCTTTTTCTGGCTCTTTCTATCTTTTACTGGCACTTTCAAGGACTTTCTTTTTATTTTTATTACTTTTTAAAGAAATTTTATATTTTTTAATTTTTTGACATTTTTATGGTTTTTTACACTTTTTTTGGAAAGTCTTGATTTTTCCAAAAAATTATGAATTTTTTATTTTTTTGTGAGTTTTTTGAATTTTTATCATTTTTACGATTTATTGGGTTTTTTCCAATCAGTTTTTGTTTTTTTTTATGATTTTTTGAAATTTTTATGTTTTTTTATGATTTATCTTTGGGTGTTTTTTATTTTTTTGTGATTTTTTTTAAAATATATTTTTTAATGATTTTTTAAACTCTTTATTAAACTTTTGTGAGTTGTTTATATTTTTTTTATTTTTTGGCAATTTTTTAATGGTTTTTATCTTTGGGTGTTTTTTATTTTTTTGTGATTTTTTTTTTAAAATATATTTTTTAATGATTTTTTAAACTCTTAATTAAATTTTTGTGAGTTTTTTTTTTGGGTAATTTTTTAATGGTTTTTAATCCTTTTTTAATTTTTTTAATGGATTTTTTGTGAGCTTTTTATTTTTTATGAGTTTTCTATTTTTTGGTGTATTAGTATTATTATTTTAATGATTTTATTTTTGTTTTTTATGAGTTTTTTTAAAATTCTTTTTGTGATTTTCTATTTATTTATTTTTGTTTTTATGTGGATTTTTAGTAACCTAAACTAACCTAGGCTAACTAAACTAACTAAGGCTAACTAACCTGCTAACCTTGACTAACTAAAGCTAAGGGCACGAGCACGTTGACCTGGTGAATTGGCAGAGGCGGGACAGCGCAGTCAGCGGGGTGGTGGGTGCAATCAAGTCAGCGCACGTACGAGCAGCAGCAAACGAAAGCGAACATGGCCAAGTGACAGTGGAGCAGGCGAGTAAAGAGGCGGGACCTGCGGAGTAGTGAGCGCATGGGACTGATGGGAGGCAGAGGCGGGACAACGCAGTTAGCGGGCTGGTGGGTGCAGTATATGGGTCAGCGCACACACGAGCAGCAGCAAACGAAAGCGAACGTGGCTGGGTGACAGTGGAGCAGGCAAGTGAAGAGGCGGGACCTGCACAGCAGTGAGCGCATGGGACTGATGGGAGGCTCATGGGCTGCCAGCGGGCAGTGGGAGAGAGAGTTGAGAGAGAGAGAGAGAGAGAGAGAGAGAGAGAGAGAGAGAGAGAATAAGACAAAGAGAGAGAGTGGGAGAGTGGAGAGAGAGAAAGGGAGAGAGAGAGAGAGAGAGAGAGAGAGAGAGAGAGAGAGGGAATTGGTGCACGCGTGGGTGTGTGTGTTTGCTAAAAGACAAGGAAGAGACAAAGAGGGAGGTCCCGCACAGGGTTTAAAACAACATTTTCCCAAGTCGAAGAAAATAAGGACAAACTCGAAATTCTCCCCGTTTTTTTTTTTAAAGGTTGAAATTAGAAGCTTTTGCTGGTAAGTGCACTAAAACTTGTGAAAATTTTCCGGTTTTCTTCAAGGCAAGCTCAAAATCTAACCGGGATTTTAGGATTTCAGCCGGTTAAAATACATTGGACCCCGGTGTTTTTTTATTTAGTTTTTTCCCCTAACATTGATCACTCGCTGCGCCAAAAGGCAGAGAGAGAAAGAGAGAAAGAGAGAAAGTTAGAGAGAGAGGAAGTTAGAGAAGAAAGAGAGTGTTGGGGTGTGTTCACGCGAAACGGGAAGAAGAAGAAGAGAATTTTATTGTCGGAAGCTATCCCACAGATCGTAAAGATCTATCTATGACGAAGTCTTTATGCACCATCAGGCACGGTCCTCGCAACTCGAACCGGCCTTTCTATTATTTTTTATTTTATTTTTTTTGAATTTCCAAAAAATGCCAAAATTAGACCAAAAATTAGTCGAAACTCCAAAAATCACCAAAAACTCCAGAAAATTTCTAGAAACCTTAGAAAATTATCATCATTCACAACCAAACATTTTGACACGCAAAAGCACACCAAAAATAGCAGATTCTATCGAAAATGTAACTTACGACACTATCGTTAACCCGATCCCCAAAAATAGTAAAACGCTCAAAACTTGACCACTGAGAGCAAAATGCGAACAAAATGATGCCGTAAATATGCACATACAAAACAACTCGTAAAGATTGCAAAATCTCAAATTATAATGGAATTAATCAAAAATTAATGCAAAAATTAGCAAATTTTATAAAAATTATCCAAAAAATACCCCAAAAAATTTTACAAATTCTCCACACATAGGAGAATAATGCAACCAATTAATATTACCAAAATTGCTTCAATTCAATTGCCAAACAATTTTGTCAAATAAATCAAGACTATGCAATTAAACCTTCAAAATTACCGACAAAATTAGGTCAAAATTGATGCAATTAGAGTATGTAAATCACTGTTTTGAGCACAAAAATGCAAAAATTAATCATTACACACATCAATTATGCAATCAAAATGTGAATCAATCATACAGATTAAACAATTTTTAGGCACACACTAAAAAATTGGCAGTTTTTACCGATCTTTAGGTGCGCACACAAAAGAGTTAAACTTGTCGAATTTGTAATGTGACTTCACAAATCATTAGTTGGGCATGAGCACAACACAAATCAATCATCACAAGTGAAAAATCATAACGCACACATTGATTTTTAGGTGCACAAACACGGGAAAAATAGTGCACACACACCTAAAATTAGGCATACACACACTCAATTAGAATGCACACACACTTGATTTTAGTGCACACTCACTTAAAATTTACCATCCAAGCATGCAATTAACTCAATTAGGCATCCAATTAGCAATACACAATCACCAATTAGCAATTGAAACTTGTCAAATTCATGTGTCACCAAATCTTAAAAATTTCGGCATTACGACAGCATGAAAACGAACAATCACAAATTTTTCAATCCAACATAGCATCACATATCATTGCATCAACATTACATTGCATCATGGTGGGATCTCTATACAAATCTACACATCTTTAGATTCTAGGGAGGTTGAGAATACTTGTGCGCGTATGTCGCACGTGTCAATGCAAGGAACTTGCCGATACACTGTGTGCGAGCCACAAATGGCTCCAAGCACACAACAAGCCTAAACTAGTAAGCTCAAAGATGACGATGGTGTGTCACTCACCGCTCTACGCTTGCTTCGTGGAGAATTTCTCGCCGCGAAGAAGAGGGAGATGCCGCTACGCCGCGCTCAACCGCCTCACCGCCGTCATGCCGCCGCAATGCTCGATCGCTCTCTCTCTCTCTCTCTCTCTCTCTCTCTCTCTCTCTCTCTCTCTCTCTCTCTCTCTCTCTCTCTCTCATGCATACACACACACACACACAAGGAGATGAAGAAGAAGAAGATGGAGATGGAGCAAGAGCACTCTTCAATTGCACAAATGAGAGAATGAGTGAATTTTAGGTTTAGTTGACTTTTATATGAGCTTGCTCCATTCACACTTGGGCGCCCATGCTTAGCCAACTAATCCCTTGAATGTTCCAGTTAGAGTGCGCCTCTCATCGGCGATCACTCTTACCCTTTTCCTATTGGACCGACAAGCCCGGTACCTGACTCTACCAAGAAAATAATACAACGTCCGTCGTAGGTGATAGGGTGTCCGTGAGCCATGAGGGTTAACATGCCCCCCTTCCTGATGTAGATTCCGTCCTCGGAAGCTATTGAGTTGCAGTGCATTCGTCGAGGTGAAAGAGCATTTCAGATGAATGTCCTTAGCCTTCTTCAGTCTCACTGCAAAATCAAACAACATTGGCACAGTAATTGCATTCTCATATACAATTAAAAATCATATGAAGTTTTAGGCAGACAAATTAATTGGTAACAGAATTTTAAACCTTTTGTCAGCAATAAACATTAAATTACAATATAATCAAATGCATAAACATATGTAAAGGTAAAAATTAAACAAGTCTGGGGTCACTAATTTAACGGTCGAAAGGTACTAGAGGTCGACTATTAATACCATGGGTAAGCTTCTTAATTTTCTCTGGTCAATTAAGTTGTTTAATCGCGAGAGTCAAGTATTTCATGTTCGAGGGCTGACTAGAGGTTATACCTAGAAGACCTTGTAGTTAAGCTACGATAAAAGGAATTTTCTCATGAAATCATCGCTTGACTGATTATTTTTTCTTTGACCCCCCAAAGTCTTTTCACAGTGATTCAATTTTGATGTGTGTGCTTATTTTGTATGCCTTGGGTTTTTTGCTTTTCAAGGAAAAGCGCCCACACTGGGAACCTCTAGGGCTCTAGTACCATAGGTGATACATGTGTGTGGAGTACCAAACCAAGCTGAGGTTTCTCTTCCAGCTTAAGATTTTACATTGTGGCACTTTGATTTTTATTTTTATTTTTTCGTTTTCAGCATTGTAATTTTGTAACTTTGGGGGGTCATATAACACTGTTACCCTCCCCAGGCTCATCACACTAGTATGTTAAGTATGGAGCTTGATTTACCCTTGTAATTTTCTGTGGTAAAAGCGCACATTTGTAAGGCCCCCATTATGAGGAGAAGCCATCGTGCGTGAAGGAAAATCACTCACCGGAAACCAAAATTTTCACGGACAAGAATCAGGGGCAACTTTAGAGGCCTTGGGGGCGGAGGCCCCCGCGACTTTTTTTTCGCTGAAATATTATGGCCGGACGGCGGCCGGAAAGTGGTCGGTTGGCCGGTGGCCGGTAGTCAATGGCCGGTGGTCGGAAGTCAATGGCCGGTGGCCGGTGGCCGAATTCAAAAGCGGACTTGTCTTCTCAAGGGCGGCCACACATGGGCAGATTGGAGGGTCCGATTTGGACTTATTCGCACAAGGGAGGCTACACATGGCTGTCTCTCATAAGAGAGGGCAGCCCTTTGGGCCTATAAAAGGAGGCATTTCTACACACATTTCAGAGTGTGAAGTTGATGCAACAAGGTGAGTGTGAGGTGGTGAGAGTGAAGCAAGGCGGGAGCTCTATCAAGGGTTTAATCCCTTCTTCTTTTGAAGTGCTAAAGCCATTGAGTGGCTGCTTTCCCGTGGACGTAGCCCACATTGGGTGAACCACGTATATCGTGTGTACTCTCTCTCTCTCTCTCTCTCTCTCTCTCTCTCTCTCTCTCTCTCTCTCTCTCTCTCTCTCTCTAGTATAATCTCTTGTGTGTGAAATCTATCTCTCTTCATTAAGTAATCTACTCAAAAATCTATTTAGCTACGTCTTATTTCCTAACAACTGGTATCAGAGCAAGGTTTGCTCGTAGCTAAATTATCTCAAGGAAAGGATTCCTTGAATTGAGTGGGAGTTATGGCGGAGAAAGGGAAGCTCAAGATTGATAAGTTCAACGGCAAAAACTACCAACATTGGAAGGTGCAGATTGAAGACTATCTCTACCAGAAGGACCTCTATTTGCCACTAGGCGGTCTTGCGAAGAAGCCCGCAACAATGGCAGATGAAGCATAGATTGTCCTTGATCGAAAGGCACTGGGAACAATCCGGTTAAGCTTGGCGTCAACGGTGGCCTTCAATGTTTCAGAGATGAAGACCACGGAGGACTTGATGAAGTCACTTGACGACTTCTGCGAGAAACCATCGGCATCCAATAAGGTATTTCTTATGAAGCGCTTGTTCAATCTAAAGATGGTAGAGAATGGTTCAGTTGCAGAACACCTAAATGACTTTAACACAAACATAAGTCAACTTCGATCGGTGAAAATCAATTTCGATGACGAAGTGCGAGCTCTCATTATACTATCATCTCTACCGGATAGTTGGGACAGCCTTGTGATGGTTGTAAGTAATTCTATCTCTGGCACAAATACTCTTAAGTTTGATGATGTTATGGGTGTTCTCATAAGAGAGGAAATGCGAAGGAGAAGCACAGGAGAATCATCAAGTGCTGTACTATCAGTGGAAACAAGAGGAAGGCCTAAGGAAAGGCTCAAAAACCAAAAGGGTCGTGATTGCTCAAGGCGGAGCAAGTCAGACACAAAGTCAGCTCTTGAATGTTGGAACTGCGGCAAGAAGGGCCACGTCAAGAAGGATTGTTGGTCCAAGAAGAAGAAGGAGACTGAGTCTCAAGACAACAAGCCAACATCGGAGGCCAATGTGGCAGGTAAAGTAGAGCAAGATGCTCTAATTCTCTCATTAGACAATGTGTCTAATTCCTGGATAGTAGATTCCGGGGCTTCATTCCATGCGACACCACACAAGCAACATTTCCAAGACTACACCAAAGGTAATTTTGGGTATGTATACTTGGGAGATGATGAAGCTTGTGAGATTGTCGGCAAAGGTACAGTTTCTGTCAAAACTGCTAACGGAAATGAATGGAAGCTTAAAGATGTTAGGCATGTTCCTTCTCTTCGCAAAAATTTGATCTCTACAGGACAATTGGACGATGAAGGTCACAACATTGCATTCGGAAACAAACGGTGGAAGATCTCAAAGGGATCTTTGGTGGTTGCCAAGGGAGAAAAAGTTGGTACACTTTACTTGTGTACTGTTAGCACGCAACCTTCAGCTTGTGCAGCAACTACAGAAGTTGACAGTGCGGTGTGGCACTATCGACTTGGGCATATGAGTGCCAAAGGAATGCAAATCCTTCAAACAAAGAAGCTTCTACCAAGTGAAAGAAGTGGACTTAGAGTTCTGTGAAGATTGTGTTTATGGTAAACAAAAGAAGGTAAAATTTCAAAAATCAGGAAATGAAAGAAAAAATAAAAAACTTGAGTTGGTTCATTCTGATGTTTGGGGTCCTGCAAGTACACCATCACTTGGTGGCTCATTGTACTATGTAACATTCATAGACGATGCGACTAGAAAAACATGGGTTTATGTCATGAAGAATAAATCCGATGTATTTTCCATATTTCAAAGGTGGAAAGCCTTTGTGGAGAATGAAACAGGTACCAAGGTTAAATGCCTCAAATCCGACAATGGAGGGGAATATTGTAGCCAAGCTTTTGAAAGCTTTTGTGCTAGCAATGGCATTCGGAGGCAAAGGACACCACAACAAAATGGGATTTCGGAAAGGATGAACAGGACAATCATGGAACGAGCACGAAGCATGCGGCTACATGAAGGCCTACTGCTTGAGCTTTGGGTGGAAGCTGTAAGTACGTCTGTGTACTTAATCAACCGGTCACCCTCAACGGCATTGGATGGGGGAGTTCCAGAAGAGGTATGGACAGGTAAACCGGTGAATTATGCATTTCTCAAAGTGTTTGGGTGTGAGGCTTTCATGCACATAGATAGAAGCCTAAGATCAAAGCTAGATGCAAAGTCCAAAAATTGTTTCTTCATTGGCTATGGAGACGGAGACTTTGGGTATCGCCTATGGAATCCTGAAGATGGTAAAATCTTAAGGAGTAGGGATGTAATTTTTAACGAACAAAATATGTACAAAGATTAATTGGAAAGAAAACAAACAAAAGAAGCAGGTGATGAGTACATGGAGCTTGAGGACGGTGAAGACTCAAGGACTGCAAACGGTGACAATGTGCAACAACGTCAACCAAATGAGGAGCCTCAACCAAATGACAATCTACAAGAGCAAGTAGACCTCCAGAAAGGTTTGTTCCTTCCTTCAACCATCTCTTGATCTCAGATTCTGGAGAGCCGGAATCATACGAAGAAGCTATGCAACATGAATCCAAAGAAGAATGGACGAAGAGCATGCAAGTGGAGATGAACTCACTACATCGTAACCAAACATGGGAGTTGGTTGAGTTGCCTAAAGGTAAGCGGGCACTTCAAAACAAATGGGTGTACAAGCTGAAGTAAGAAGAAGGTGGGAAGAAAAGGTACAAGTCTAGGCTTGTGGTAAAAGCGTTTTCTCAAAAGAAAGGTATTGACTTCAATGAAATATTTTCTCCTGTTGTAAAAATGAACTCAATTAAGCTTGTCTTAAGCCTTGTGGCTGCTCATGATCTAAATCTCGAGCAAATGGATGTAAATACGGCATTCCCTCACGGTGACTTAGAGGAGGAAATCTACATGCTTCAACCAAAGGGGTATGAAGTAAAAGGTAAGGAGAAAATGGTTTGCAGATTAAAGAAGAGCTTGTATGGTTTAAAGCAAGCATCAAGACAATGGTACTTGAAGTTTGATCGATGGATGTTGGATCATGGATTCACAAGATGCAACTCGGATCACTGCGTCTACACGAAGAATTTGGGAGATGGTAAATTCATCATCCTAATGTTGTATGTTGATGACATGTTGATTGCAAGTGCTAACATGCAGGACATCAAAGACCTAAAAGAGGAGCTGTCCAAATCTTTTTCAATGAAAGATTTAGGTGCTGCAAAGAGGATACTTGGTATGAAAATATCAAGGGACAGGACGAAGAAGACAATAAAGTTATCTCAAGAAGATTACATCAAGAAGGTACTAGAAAGGTTTGCAATGCAAAATGCAAAACCAGTTTCTACACCTTTGGCTGGTCATTTTAAACTAACGAAGGATATGTGTCCAAGACACAAGAGGAGATAGCCTATATGTCTAAAGTTCCATATGCTGCAGCGGTAGGTTCTCTAATGTATGCTATGGTCTAGACAAGGCCAGACATTGCACATGCAGTGGGAGTTGTGAGTAGCTTCATGGACAACCCAGGTAAAGAGCATTGGCAAGCTGTGAAGTGGATACTTAGGTATCTAAAAGGGACAACAACAAATGCTTTGTATTTTGGAGGAACTGATATTTTTCTAGAAGGGTATGCTGATGCAGATATGGCAAGTGACAAAGATACTCGAAGGAGCACTACTGGCTATGTGTTCACGGTTGGAGGCACAGCAGTAAGCTGGGCTTCAAAGTTGCAGAAAGTGGTTTCACTTTCTACCACAGAAGCAGAGTATGTATCAATGACGCAGGCAAGCAAAGAAATTCTATGGCTTCATAGATTCTTAGAAGAGCTTGGATTCAAACAAGACAATTGTGTCTTGTACAGTGATAGCCAAAGCGCTATCCATCTTGCAAAGAACTCAGCCTTTCATTCAAGGACAAAGCACATTGAGGTGAGATATCACTTCATACGCACTCTTTTGGAAGAGGGACAGCTAAAGCTAGGAAAGGTGCATACAAGTGAAAATCCTGCAGACATGTTTACAAAGGTAGTCAACAAGGAGAAGTTGAGCTTTTGCTCATCTTCAATCGGCATTCAAAGATAAGAAGCCAGGATGGAAAGCAATCACAAGTTTGGTTTGGAGATCAGTCTCCAAGTGGGAGATTGTTAAGTATGGAGCCTGATTTACCCTTGTAATTTTCTGTGGTAAAAGCGCACATTTGTAAGGCCCCCATTATGAGGAGAAGCCATCGTGCGTAAAGGAAAATCACTCACCGGAAACCAAAATTTTCACGGACAAGAATCAAGGGCAACTTTAGAGGCCTCGGGGGCGGAAGCCCCCGAGACTTTTTTTTCGCCGATATATTATGGCCGGACGGCGGCCGAAAAGTGGTCGGTTGGCCGCTGGCCGGTAGTCAATGGTCGATGGCCGATGGCCGGTGGTCGGAAGTCAATGGCCGGTGGCCGGTGGCCGAATTCAAAAGCGGACTTGTCTTCTCAAGGGCGGCCACACATGGGCGGATTGGAGGGTCCGATTTGGACTTATTCGCACAAGGGCAGCTACACATGGCTGTCTCTCATAAGAGAGGGCAGCCCTTTTGGCCCATAAAAGGAGGCCATTTCTACACACATTTCAGAGTGTGAAGTTGATGCAACAAGGTGAGTGTGAGGTGGTGAGAGTGAAGCAAGGCGGGAGCTCTATCAAGGGTTTCTCCCTTTGTAAACTACTTCTTCTTTTGAAGTGCTAAAGCCATTGAGTGGCTGCTTTCCCGTGGACGTAGCCCACATTGGGTGAACCACGTATATCGTGTGTACTCTCTCTCTCTCTCTCTACTCTAGTATAATCTCTTGTGTGTGAAATCTATCTCTCTCCATTAAGTAATCTACTCAAAAATCTATTTAGCTACGTCTTATTTCCTAACATAGTAAACTCCCTGGACTAAGCCCACTAGAAATCCCTAGTACATTTCACACAATGCTGCCTAAATCGGATTAAGAACCTAAGTAACCATTCATTATTAGGAAGGCAGTCCCCATGGTATTAAGAGAAGATCTCTAACACCTAGCTTGGTCAAACTAGCTTAGTCGGACTGCTTGATTTTTAAACCTAGACAAGTGATTATGACAAAAGATTACATTGAATTTAATGTTTGATACTAATCAAATGCGCTAAATATTATGCTACCAATCACAATTAAAGTAGACAAACATGAATGCAAAAAGATAGGGGGCAATGCTAATGGACAAGAAACACCTGTTTGTGTTGATGGTCGTGCTTTATTTGAAGTGTGAACGAGAGAAAGATTCCATGAAGGTCCAAATCCTAACCACAGCAATTGTTCCTGTACAAACTAGCAAACACAAAGAATACCTCTAGGAGGCACATCAGTGGGAAAAAGAAACTTTGCTAATCACTCAACTCTAAAACAGAAACACTCCTATCGTACTAATTCTACCTACCCTCCATCACTCGAGTGATGAGGATCAAAGGTGTTTTATGGCATAGGTTTCTGTTTCAGTGTACCGAATGTGAATGTGTAGGTCTGGGTCAATGTTTTGACTTTTATTGTGCATACTCGTTTGCTAATTGCTCTTGCTCTTTATTATTTTTGTTTTCTGTGAGTATAAGGCTTTATATATACATTCCTTAAGATTGGGAGATTAAGAGGTCAGGGAGGAAGGTTGAGAGGGAGGCAATTGAATGATAGATGTCAACAAACACTCCCCCCTTCCTTGGGTAGATCATACCGTTTGAAATGTGCTCGTCACCCTTTGAAACCAATCGTTCCAGTTGGTAATAGGTGAGGATTTTTGCCAGTAGTTTTCTATTACCTTAGGTGCCTCGTCGAGTTGCAAGGGTGGTAAGGTACTCTCCCAGGATCGAACTTGAAGTGGTCCATCAGGTGATTCTTGAATACTAGGAGGTGTGGATTCCTTTGTAGCTTCATGTAGGTCCACTATTGTAGGTGGAGACTGTGGAGAAGCTTTTACCTCTATGGATACATTACATGAGGAGCTAGAAGCTTCATGGGACTCCCCCCTTCCTGAGCTAGGTGGAACAAATTGTTCTTTCTTTGGTACCCAAACTAGCTCTGGAACGGGTGTGTAGCATTCATTGATTTTTTTCTTTCCGCGATCGTCAATTTGTTTTGGAGCTACTAGATTGGGCTCACATGGGTCAGGTGACAAGTAAGAACACAATCTACGTTTTGGCACCCAGATTTTGATCATTTCCTTGATAATAGCCTTGGGCTTCCAATAGTTTTTTAGGAATCCAATGTAATGTTTCTTTACATTTCTTGGGACGAATGGGACGTCTCTTACCACGCTTCTGTTTTTCAGCACTAGCTATGGTTGCTAAAGAAGATTTAGGGACCAACTTGTATGTTTTCTTTGATATATGGGGATGAGTCTTGTCAAAAGCTATATGCGTTGCTTGTAACATATTTAAGGGTACTAGTGGTGGCAATTCATCCCCCTCAGGTGTTACCCAGGTTGTCCCCTTCTTTCCCCAAGTGTCTATGGTTGTTGCTAGCTGGACCCAATCCACATTGTCCGACTTAGTCATCCCAGGTAGTACATCCATATTAGGAGAATTTTTCCCAACATCAATGTCCGCTTTACACGTGTAACAATACTGCAATGGGGCCGAGTGAACTGTGGTGTCAGATCTATGATCAATTATAAACCTGTTTCCTAGAGGATGTGCTCGATCCATCACAAGATCCACTCGAATGACAAAATCTTGGAACTGCAAGTAGACATGGTTTTTAGACCAGTTTTGCTTCCCTCATGAATGGACGTCCTAAGATCATCTCCGATGCCATAGTGTGTTTGAAGAAATCCATAACAATGAAGGTAATCCTTATTTTATGTCCAAAGACCTTGATCTTGAGATCTTCTAGCATCCCAATAGGCTTAACAATAGACCCATTGGCCATCTTCACTACTATGGTTGTGGTTGCAAGGTGAGGTCTTCCCATAGTTTCCCATTAATTTTTAATCACAATGCTAACCCCAGCGCCACCATCAAGGATTCCTTCACAGTTAATCCCTTAGTAGTGATTGGTATGGTCGCATTGGATTCATCACCCTCAAAGTATTGTCCCAACTTGTTAACAAGTATTTCTATAACAAGGTTCTCATCTAGGTTGGGTTGTGGATCTAAGTGTTCCTCCTCTATTGTCATCTCCCCAGTTCCATCCATCTGTGCAAATTGTGGTAGCCCAAACTTTAGTTCTCCATTGAGGAACGCTCGAAGAGCTGAGACTAGCTCAGGGTCTTTATATAGTTTGGACATGATGGTGGTTCTAACTTCTGAAGACATGAAATCCATCAATTTGGCAATGTTTAACGGCACCTTTTGGACTTCGGTCCCTTGACCTAGGGAAGATGGGATCTCCATTTCTTCGATAGGATCAAGTAGTCCCTCTGTAAAGATTCTTTCCATCAAGAAGTGAGTACGTCCACTTTCC
This sequence comes from Adiantum capillus-veneris, assembly GCF_014529385.1. NCBI lineage: Eukaryota > Viridiplantae > Streptophyta > Polypodiopsida > Polypodiales > Pteridaceae > Adiantum > Adiantum capillus-veneris. Next base: position 16,522,426 of record NC_140936.1, on the reverse strand, counting down.
CATGACTTTAAGTCACTTTCTTCTTGGATGACACTAGGTATGGCTAAGGGTCTATGGACTTGGTGAGGTTGTTGTTGCGTAGGGAACATGGTGTCTGTAATCTGGATCTTCCTAGGTGCTGGTTCTAGATCCCTTTGGGTATCTTCTACCAAACTTCGTAATTGCTTGACTCGCTCAATCTCCTCTGTAGGGTTTGGACAAGTTCCTATCTTCTTCTTGGATCCTGGCCATTGTGGCTCATGAAGATCTTCCTTGTTGGTTTCTATCTTAGTGGTCATTTTGGTCTCTATGGTTTCTCCTGAATCAGAATCCTCTTCAGCGTCATTCATATATACGGGGTCGTCACCAGTCCCTATGTTGGTCTTTAAACTGGGGTCTGACTTCGCTGCTTTTTGTGATCTCTTTCTTCGTGTTTTCTTCTTTTTCTGAGATTGGGCAATTGATGCCGTGTCTCTTTCCTCAAGAATTTTATTTTCTTTTTTGGAGCATCGATCGTGTGAGTACGTTTATTGGTACCACAAGTATACTTTGTGATGGCTCCTCAGTAACTTCAATCAAATTTAATGGCGTGATCTTTGGTGCATTTGGATTATTTGGACATTGGGCAATCAAATGATCTATGCCACATCTATTACACATGAGTATCGGCATTGTAGACGTGCTCGCTTGATTGGTTTGCATTAGTGTGGCATTCTTCTGTAGCCTAATAGGACACTCAGCTACACGATGTGGACCTCCACACTCATAGCATTGAAGAGGTGGTCTCTTAGCGGTGTAATTGATATTTTGGCCTCTTGCCGCAAGAGCAGCTACTTGATATACATGTTTGACTTGTCCCCAATAGTCCTCCATGTAGTATTGTAGACTTTCTTCAATCACATCCATCCCATAGGCAATATTAGGATCTATATCTTCCTCACAGCCTTCCAAACAAGAAATAGATGACTCACAACCCACTTGATTCACAGAAGTGATTCTCGGATGTGGTGGTTGCGGTCCTAGCACTGGAGGTGGTAAGGGTGTTGTTTGGACAACATTTTGGGCCCTAGGGACCATGTGTTGTGTTGTTTGTTCAAGAGGTGGGGTCGGCATCAATGCAGGCACTCGAGGTGTGTTTGTCCATGCTAAGGTTGGTCTATTGGCCATTGCGCGCTTAAATACTATGCAATCCTTAGCTTGATGACCATACCTCCCAAAGGCATTGCAATTCCCATTGAATTTCACTCTAAAAGTAGGGCATTCACTGGTACTATGCAGTCCATAGCATATTGAGCACCATTGTTGCTCCCTTCTTGGATACATATGATTGTTTTGTGGAGCACGATTGTCTCTAAGACTCTCTTGAATAGCCTTGGTGAGATCTACTAAAGTCATCTCAGATATCTTGGGCTCCTTAGCAATAGGCTTTAAGGTCATTGGCTGATGCCCTAATGCTTGCGAGCTAATAGATTTACTCTCAAAAGACACTCTTTCTCCTTGAATTATTAAATTATCCTCCAATGGGATCGCATTGGTGGTGACTGCTTCCCAAGTGGTGATACCTCTAATGACTAGGCCATTGTAGATATCCTCTAGTCGTAATCCTCGAATGAATCTATCGAGCAATTGGTTATTGTTGAAGCGCTCATTTGGATTACAACGAGAATTCAAATGCTTCAAGCGACTAATAAAGTCTCTCACCGACTCTCCTTCCTCTCGTTGGGCTTTCTGGAGCTGAGAGGCTACACCCCAAAGTACTCCGTCTGGTATGTATTCTTTCAAGAACAGTCTCCTAAGAGTAGGGTAAATCGTTTTTTCTTCCACGCTTAGGGTTCTATACCAATCCCCTGCCTTCCCACTTAAGGTTAGGTTTAAAGCATTGCTCTTATGTAGGTCATTGTGTTCTCCTAGAGAATCGCATATTTGTTCAAACACTTCGATATGCTTTCTCACATCCCCGTCTCCACTAAATTTTTGTGTGAGCGTGCCTATTTGTACTACCTTACTTCTAGGCTCTCTATCAGGCGTGTTACGCATATTCTCAACAATAGATCGACCGATAGCTTGAGCAAATGTTTCCAAGTCACCTAAGTGAGCAGGCACCGTGGATGGAGATGCTCCAGAGACTACATGTGGAGTAGGTATTGGCATCAGGCTTGGCGCATAGGAAGCCCTTGGGTTCCACGTTGGGTACGATGTTTTGCCATGTGGTGGTCCAAAGTTCATATGTGTGGCCCTATGCATAGCAGATGTCGAATGTGACATGCTAATGCTAGCCGGTATAGTCCCATGGAAATAAGAACTTGGGTGTTGTGATTGTGTATCATAGGCAGTTGAAACAATGGGAGGAGTAGGGATGACATGTGTACGAGGACCCATGGGTGTATACGATTGGTACACACTTGTAGGTACTGTTGTAGGCATTGAGCTACCATGTAGCTGTGCTTTACTAACAAATGAGGTCCATGGCGTGTTTCTTCACATGCCCATCATTGGGGTAGGTATGGTAGTCATGGTGTCATCAAGGGAAAGATGAGCTAGACTTGGAAAGGTGAAGCTATCACTTGTGGGCTCAGATTGCACTGAGACCCCTGGAGAAACAACATATGGGGGATCCATCCGACTTACCGAGGGAGTCTCCATTTGTGATAAGGTCGGTTGTTTAGCCTTCCCTGTATCCAAGAATCTCATGAGACCGGTTGAAGGCATGTTGATCCCCTTATTCTGTCTCTCTAACTCGATAACCCTATGGATGACCTCACAAACTCTTTGTTGTTGATCCTCCACACTAGTAGCACCCATTGTGGATTGTAGGACATCTAACCAACCCACGTGATAGGTGTGACCTGTGTATAGGTCGATCAGAGTCTCTGTTTGTAATTCGTACTCCCAGTTCTCATTTAAGAACACTCCATCTAGGATTGAGGTGCTAGGGGTGTCCTTTGAGCTAGATGCAATGTTGCTTTCTAGGGGTTGGCCCTTAGCGGTTGCTAAGTCAGGAGCACTCGATTGCTCTCCTGGCAAAGATATTGACATAGGCCCTTTCAATTGTAACTCTCTTTGTTGCTCCGCCTTGCATAAGCTCTCAATTTTCTTTTCCCTCACTGCAAGGATATATCGCTCAACCTCTTGCACTTCAGCAAGGCTTCTACCATCGGGTAATATGACCTCGGAGGGAAATAACTCTGAAGAGTCAGGAGGTGCAGTGAATGAAGTATTCACATCCACATTCTCTAAGGGTATAGGGTCTACGTTGGTCATGAATGGAGAATTTACTTTCCCACCCCCCTCATATACATCATTAGCTCCATGTTCGGAGCAAGTGGCTCTACTAAAGGTTTCCTTCAGGCGGCTAAGCACGCTTGGCCTTGACCGAGGACCCATGGCATGCATGTCTTGGCTTGAGCTATCGGGATTAGGCATTGGGAAACTCCATGACGTCGTAGTCAGAGGAAGAGTCACTAGCCGCTATGTTCGGGTCTTGGTTTGTACTACCTTGGGTCCCCGCCGAGGGCCCGGAACCTAAAGTAGGTGGATATTGAGAACTCGCGTAAGTCAAAATTCTCTCTAGTTGCTTCGTCTCTAGCACACAACCAGAGCGCAGATACATGTGCCTTTGGCACCCTACAAGCGTCGGCAAATAACCTCGAAGGTTAACCGCTTACCTTTTTTAAGCGTCCGTTGTCACTCGTGTTTTTTACGTTTTTAATGTTTGATTTTTTTTATTAAAGTGTGTGATAGCTCGAAACGAGCGTATCACTTAGAGGGTCGATGTGTGCTTTACAGCACAATTTTCGGGCATCTTAAGTTCCGTTGGTTCTCAAAAAATCGATTCTTAGCTACGTGTGTAAAATTCGTAATTTTAAAAGGTGACTGAGGCCTAGGCCTGAGCGTGAGCTTGGGCTTGGGTCAAGGCTTGGGTCTGGGAGATATTTCCGATCCCGGTTCTACCTTCAAAAAATTTATTTATTTATTTTTAAAGGATAAGGTCACCGCGGCTTGCGCGAGAGCACACACACACACTATCTACCTACTTCTAACTAATACACCTACTGTTACACACTAACCCACTCTATTAGCTCTCACAGATCTACTTCCTACTCATTGTACACAGAAAACTAACAACCTTAATACACAGATAATAAACACAGTACCTTTGAAAACTCCATTAACAAAGAAAACTAACAACCTTAATACACAGAGAATAAACACGGTACCTTTGAAAACTCCATTAACAAAAAAAATACACAGTATAACACAAAATCCTTCTTCTCAACACACACACCCTCCTTCCTTACCTTTCCTACAATTGAAATTGTACCACAAAAGAAGCACAGAGTGCCATTCAAGCTTAGTGTATGGCATCAAGGAACTTGCCGATACACCATGTGCGAGCCACAAATGGCTCCAAGCACACAACAAACCTAAACTAGTAAGCTCAAAGATGACGATGGTGTGTCTCTCACCGCTCTACGCTTGCTTCGTGGAGGATTCCTCGCCACGAAGAAGAGGGAGACGTCGCTACGCCGCGCTCAACCACCTCACCATCGTCGTGCCGCCGCGATGCTCTCTCTCTCTCTCTCTCTCTCTCTCTCTCTCTCTCTCTCTCTCTCTCTCTCTCTCTCTCTCTCTCTCTCTCGCATACACACACACACACACACAAGGAGATGAAGAAGAAGAAGATGGAGATGGAGCAAGAGCACTCTTCAATTGCACAAATGAAAGAATGAGTGAATTTTAGGTTTACTATGAGCTCGCCCCATTCACACTTGGGTGCCCATGCTTAGCCAACTAATCTCTTGAATGTTCCAGTTAGAGTGCGCCTCTCATCGGCGATCACTCTTACCCTTTTTCTATTGGACCAACAAGCCCGGTACCTGACTCTACCAAGGAAATAATACAACGTCCGTCTTAGGTGATAGGGTGTCCGTGAGCCGTGAGGGTTAACAATACTACCTTGATTATCTTTCGATTAAAGATTAATTGAATGGTCAAATGTTCCAATCCTCCATAGCAAATTAGTACTACTTAAATTTTCAATTAAAAAAAAACTAGTATTGTTTACATTTTTAATTTTTTTTTTTTTAAAAAAAACTCCTTTTGAACTCATATGGTGCATTAAGATGATTATAAGATGATTAAGATGCTTTGCAATCTTGGACCCCACATGGAAAGGAGTTTTCTTGGACACCAGTCAAAAAATAACTTTCCTTTGGCCTTCATATATCAAGGAGAATCATTAGAGAACCACGATTTATCCAAAAATCTAAGAAATCTACTAAGATTTATAACTACCACTATGACTTTATATTGACCTTGAAAATTAGCTGCAATGTAATGTAATTTTAATATGGATCTTTTATTGTCAATCGAAAAATTTTGCAATACATACCAACATATGCATTAGTATGAAATTTCAAAAAGCGAATGGTCAAGGTTTGAAAATTTGGAAAAAGGGGTTTTGTGCAAAAGTTGACAAGAGTTGACTCATTTAGACAGACTTTTAGAATAGAGAGAAAAATAAGCGTGTCCAATCACTAGAAACATTACGTTACGTAGAAAATGTGAGCCAAAATAAGAAACAAGACTAAAATGTTTACCTATTCATTCAATATAGAAATGCTTTTTTAGAACAGCCACATGTTCATTCAATGCAAGTGTCTTTTTCACAGCGCAGACGTCAATCACTTGATAAGGCGTATCTCATAAATTAGTTTTTTTTAGAATTATAAAATTATAAAATCATCATTTAGAAATTATTAAAAAATTATTTTTTTAAAAAAAAATTAGAATTATAAAATCATCATTTAAAGTTAGAATTTGACAATTCTAACAATGTGTTTGAAATTTTCAAAAAAGTAAGCGACGAGTGTCTACTTGCCTCAATCGTACACCCAAAGAGGCAAAAAGGCCCAAAAATACCTCCAAGGAGGCTTTCTCCTAACGGCACGTGGAGGCCTTTCGGGTGAGACACAAACACCCTTTGTGTGTCATTAGGAGAAATCCCCTTAGATGCATTTTGAGCCTCTCCAAAAGTGATCAATTGAGCCTCTCAGAGGACTTTCTTCTCATGGTGCGTAGAGAGCTTTTGGCCCTTAGCCAAAAGCCCTCTACGCGCCATGAGGAGAGAGGCCTCCTAGAGGTGCTTTTTGATCGTTTTGACCTCACCAACTGTCCGAGTGAGGGTAAGTAGATATTCATTTCTTAGGTTCTTGGGCATTTCGGACGCGCTAGTGGTGTTAGAATCATCAAATTCCACCTCCAAATGAAATTTTTATGAATTCTGCTAGCATCACTATCTTTTCTTAAATTTAAAAAGTACGCAATGTCAGAGTCACTTTGCAGAGCGTCTAGTTGTCCTTTTGGATGTACCCAATAAGTGTGCGTACCTTTTAAAAAGGACCTCTAAATGATCTCCAAAATCTCCTAATGTTACATCGTTGTTCACTACCTACAAAAAAGTGCAGAGCTTATAGATTTGTGCCTCAAGATGTATAATACGGCACGAAAAAACATGTTTCTCATGTAGCTTAAGGCGGATCAAACACAATGCAAATCATAATAACTAAATAATAAGAATGAAAATATCAAAAACTTACACTACTTATACCAAATGGTTTTTGACAGTCATATCGGTGTTCTTATGAGGTTTCTTTTGAAAAAACACATTTCAACACTCATACATACGTAGGTATATTCGTCGCTACTACCAAACATGCCAGAAGCATCGGCAATAACTTATAGAACATCGATACTTACGACCTTTAATTAGCCTTCTAAAATTTGATTTTAATAACACATTTTATTTCTAGTAATGTTGTTAATATCAAGAGTATATATCTACCGATAATATCGGCATAGATTAGTGCAACCATCTTACACCATTAGTATCGGCTCTGGTTTTGATGTCCTGCATACGCCAATACTATTGGCTCTCGTTGTGGAAAAAAAAAACTCGTTTCTCAAAATTTTGTATCACTTGGTCACACACATGTACACTCATTTCATTTCATAAACATTATTTTAAATATGAATTTATGTTGACGACATTGAACCATAAAGATCACTTGCACAATAAAAGTATATGATTCATCAACAAATGAAAAACCAACTAAATAAGATAAGTCTACATGAAATGTTCCATTTCCATCATAACACTTTAAAATGATTAACATAATTACAAAATAAAATCTCATTCCTTTGAACTTGTTTCGTGGTTGCTCCTCCTCCTCCTCTTCATCATCATCATCATCATCTTCATCTTCTTCATTGAGCAAGAGTAAAACCAAGCAAATTTATTTGAGTGAGCTATTTTGTCTATCTTGCCTTAGACTTATATTGGTGTTACCTCTCTCATGGCAAAAGCAACACCTCTCTCTCTCTCTCTCTCTCTCTCTCTCTCTCTCTCTCGTCTAGCTATGATGGCTCTTGTTGGGTATGCATCCTTCTTACGGCTTCACGGGCAGGCTAGGATTTGTAAAGAGTAGTAGCCTTACACCTACTTTTTTTTATTCACACAACCGCTCCATTTCCTTCAATTGTCCCACTGCAAAGCCGACGACTCTCATTGCATAGACTTCAAAGTCTAGTCCATGATTCAACAATTTGGCTCAGATTACGAGTACCACATTTAGAAGGTCACCCCATCCCCCCGCCCCCCCCCTTTTTTAATCAGACAAATAAACATATTGTACCTTGTGTTGCCTTGATTTGTTCTATAGAGTACCTCTACTTCCAGTAATTTTGTTCGGAGTTTCAGCTACCCTAATACCACATATCTAAATAGGAAGAGCTTACAAACTCTACCTATCATAGATACAAATATGTCTAAAATATAAAAGGTACTTAATTGACATGGCCCTCCTCTTTAAAGAGCATATGTAGATTCAAAATTGGTGTGCGAGGATAGAGAAATGGTCTGAAACATCTTTGGAAAAGTAATCATGCTTCAAAGTCTATGCACATCCGTTCTAAATTGAGATGCAGTGTTCTAAAACGGGAATGTGGAAGCAAGACTCTTGCCGCCATGACCATTCCATAATAGTAGGGACTCAACACAGAGTTGTTCGTTGCGTTCGCATAAATTTTTCTTTGGGCAGTGTTCTCATGATTATCTCATGTATTTTGAGTGATTTGGAGGTGCCTTTTGGGAGTGCCATGTGCGTGCAACAACGATGGCGGAAAGGTCCAAAGTTGAAGGGCCCTCAAAAAAAAAAAAAACTGAGGCCTCCTTCATGTGGGCACCCTTTCATGTGTGGCCTTGGTTACAACAACACATAAACCATCTCTTTGTTTTCAAAAAACATTAAAAAAACTCCTCCAGCAGTCCACGCTGGCGCGGAGTGGTTCAAGTGGTTATAATTTGAGTTTAATTAAAAAACGACGATAGTGGTTTGTTTCAACACAAGCACGGATATAATTTTCTATACCGTGGCTTGCCTCTTTATCTCTCTCTTTCTTGCTCTTGTGTTGAGCACATAAGTGCAGTCAGCCACTGTGCATCCACCCACACACTGTCTGTTGGGGCGTAGGCTGATGTGGTCACACCTTTTTGGGTGAAGGTTACTGCTCTAGCGACCAAAAAAATCAAGCCTCTGAATTCACGGCCAACCAGCAAGCAGGGGTTTTCAACACAAAAATGTATGATGTTCGTATGTGCTTGCCTTCTTGGGTAGCCGGAGGAAAATCTGTGAGTGGTTGTGCTTATGTGCTCAAACTTGCAGGCGGAGCACCCACCATGTCAGATTTCTTGAACGGCTTTATGTGCTCAAGCTATCTATCATGCTAGTTTGGAGGTCCTCACCATGTCACCTCCCCCCCCCCCCCCCCCCCCCCCCTCTCTCTCTCTCTCTCTTCTTCTCTCTCCTCTCTCTCTCTCTCTCTCTCTCTCTCTCTCTCTCTCTCTCTCTCTCTCTCTCTCTCTCTCTCTCTCAGTCCTTAACTGATATGTATGCGATGGCTTCACCTAGAAGTAACAAGCCGATTGAATGTTTTTTTGATGGTCCCATGGGTCATATCTAACCTCAGTGGACAATAAATCAATCAATCTATCTATCTATCTATGTGTGTGTGTGTGTGTGTGTGTGTGTGTGTGGGGCTTGGTTCACGAGATTTAAGCAGAGAGAGATTGAGAAGATAGCCGAAGGCAATGAAAACGTGGCCGTGTGTGGCAATATCTTGAGTGTCAATTGAGCAATGGGGATGTGGAACGGGCCTACGTAGAGGGCATGATGGTGACAAACACAAATCAATGAGTTCTTTCCAATTTGACCCACTAGAATCTAAGAAACATTCCGCGCCGGTGCGAAATGTTTCACATAGGCTTTTATATGGAATAATTTGTGTGTGTGCACACACTCATTGGAGTTGCAGAGAGAGAGAGAGAGAGAGAGAGAGAGAGAGAGAGAGAGAGGGAGGCCACAAAGCCATGGCATAATTTTGCGAGGGATTTACGTGTTGTGATGTAACCAGTGGACCGCACCAGCCTTAACGACGACGGCCCTCACAAAACTCCCACAAGGGCTATTTCAGATAGGTTTTTGTTTAAAATAATATCTGTGTGGGAAAAATGGAAAGCAAATAGGAAGGGCAGTTGGGGTGTGCACCGGTGTGCAACATGCAAAGCCAACAAGCTGAGGAGGAGCTGTGGCAATAGGAGGCCAAAGCTCTGGATGCAAAAAGAGAGAGAAGGAGGAGATGGATGGATGTAGTCACCAATGCTGAGCATCATGATAATTCCCAAATACACTAAGCAACAATGACATGATCTTGCGAAGCTCGCTTGCTGCTGCATGGAGAATTTTTCATTCCATATGCAGCTTTGAAGGGAATCTGGGAGAGATTTGCTATGTTAAATTGAAAAGAAAGTGGAGTTGTGGTGGTAGGAGGCCCAAGCTACGGACTTGAGAAGAGAGAGAAGATGGAGATGATTTTTCTCTTTGCTTGTGGGGTATAGATCCCTACACGTAATCAACAATGCTGAATGGCTATGCCAGAATGCTCTTAGGGAGGGCATGATCTTGAGCTTCGTTCTAAATTGCAGAGTTGCATGGAGAATTTTACATTCCATATGCACTCTTTGAAGTGAATTTGGGATAGATTTTCTATACGGAATGGGAAAGAAACTGGAGATAAAAATAGTAATGGGATAAAGTTTGTATGGGATAGGTTTCATGCCAAGTTGGTCAAGGTCCTAGAGAAATCCCGATCGTCCTCGTATTCAAAAATACCTCTTGAAACAGTCCACATCCACCTATAGCATTTTTCTCCTCTAATTGAATCTTCTTTTGCTGGCCTTAGCGGCTTGAGACCACCCTGGAAGAATCAACCAGAACCACACCCCTTTCAAACTGTCTGCAAGGGTATTTTTCATAGGGGCTTTCCAACAACTTTGTGCAACTCGGCCTATCCTCACACACTCTACTTGAATTATTGACAAGGGTCTTTGCTTGGGCTATTTCCAAGGCACTGTGCCAACTCAGCCAACACATGAAAAGATATCTCCATCATCACATTAAAATCCAGCAAGAGCGTCTAATCTGTCTGCATTCAAATTGGCACCTACATAAGCACTTGAATTGACAACACGCAAAGTCCCAAGGCAAACTACAATACCAAAAGGCTTCAATTAATGACGTCCCAAGACTACTTGCAATCTCATAAGGCTTCAAAAGAATTAAGCCATTGGCTTATCCTACCAAAGGCATCAAAAGGGTTGATATATATATATACATCATGTGTAAATTGAGGGAGGATGCTCCAGCTCTGAAAGCTCAAGTTGTGAGACCAACTTCAAAAGCATGACATCTGTCTGACAACCTTTGCTTTCCTCTCATAATAGCTGCTTGACCTACCACCTTTTGAAAAGGACTAGGGTAATGCTCTAAACAATACAGACGCCTCATAAGCTACTGACTACCCTTAGAATCTTCACGATTGTGCCTCTCTACAAAGAGTATCATAAGGTGGTGAGTCTCCGTAATTGTTGTTTGTAGTAGCTAGGCAAGCAATTATTGCCCTTGCAAGAAGACATATGCACCTAAAAACAAAAGCTATGACGGTGGTGGATACCATGCATGTGACAAGGTGGGTGCAACTAGGGGTGTTTGGGACACATTTCAAAAGAGAGCACCACCAGTGAAAAGTAAAGTTACGATTTAGGTATCTCATGGGCGGTGTTGGTGCAAATCCTTGTGAGGGAAGCACTAAGAGGCTATGAGTCTACTTGATTCAAGCGGGGGTGCAAAAAGAGACTCAAGAGCAATGGAGCTATAGAGGCGAGGAGGGATTGTGGCATCCACATAAGGGCAAAAGGGGAGGAAGGTTTGAAACTTAAAGAAAGCAATGGGAATATTGAGAGAAAGATGTGACATCTTTGTATGGTAGCAGTAGTGGGGAAGCTCAAGACTAATGAATTGACAGCCATGGTGGCCAACCTAAAATGATGATGTAGGGATACCTTAGAGAAGAATTGCATTCCAAATTATAAATAAGTTGCAGGTTGGGTGGAGGAGGGGGGGGCACAGATATTTACGAATAATTCTAGATAGCTAAACTGTTGTATGTTTTTTGCTATGAAAATGCTTGTTATGATTTGATTTTATATCAATCATGTTTGGCTTTGCTTAATTTTATGATTGCTCAAAAAGTTTTTCGCCGGGTTTGAAATTCCTCCTTTGTGTATAGATTATTAAAATAATTATTGATGGTTTGAGCAAGCCATATGTGAAGTGTCATGCACAATTGGCAAGTGAAGAAGACATTTTGAAGTTCATTTGCGGTTTTGGGCAAAAAATGCAAGCGGACTTCAAAAACACTTTAGTCACTTGCCATTTGTGAATTTTTCTCCATATATGGCTTTTCTAAACCATCAATAAGCACAAAAACAACCCATATGCAAAGTGGCATGCACAATTGGTAAGTAGGCAAACCATTTTCGAAGCCTGTTTATGTTTTTTGAGCAACAAAATTGCAAACGAACTTTAGAAGCGCTTTCTCCACATACCATTTGTGTGTTGTGCCTCACATATGACTTTTCCAAATCATCAATAAGAACAAAGTAAATCGATATGCAAATCAAAATGCACACTTGGCAAGCAAGCAAGCCGTTTCAAAGACCATTTGCATTTTTTGGGCAAAAAATCCAGCTGACGCCAAAAATGCTTTGTTCACTTAATCGGCAAGTGGGAAAACCACTTCGGTGTCTATTTACCTTTTTTAGGCAAAACATGCAAACGGTCTTCACAAACTCCTTGGCCACTTGCCCTTGTGAATTTTGCCTCGCATATGACTTATTAAAATCATCAATAGACACAAATTCAAGCCATATGCAAAGCAGCATGTACACTTGGCAAGTGGGCAAGCCATTCTCAAAGTCCATTTATATTTTTTGAAAAAAAATGCAAGCGGACTTGAAAATGCTTTGTTCACTCATTAATGTGTGCATTGCGTCTTGCATATGCCTTACTCAAACCATCTATAGACACAAGTTTAAGCCATATGCAAAAAGCGGCATGCACAACACTATAAAAAGAGCCAAGTGTTTACCGCGCTGTTTTATCGCGTTTTGCAGAGAGAAGGTGCAAATTCAAGTAGAGAAACAAGAGGAGGAGGGGGGGGGGGGGGGGGGGGGGGGGGGGGGGTTGTGTTTAAATTATTACCACAACCGTTTTGCTATTATTACCGCGCTTAATATCGTTGTCATTATCGCGCATTACCGCTGTTATATCTGACAGCCAAATTTAGGACCTTAACTTCATCATCTTCGAGTTCGTCATCCTCCATCTCATCATCTCATCATCTTCATCATCATGACAATCATCCTCGCTAAGACTTGCTACCACCGGACTTGATTCATCGACCTCCCTCTCCTCTGTTTCCACCTCATCCAAAGTCGGAGGTGGAAGAGGGTCAAAGATAGTCTCCACTTCATTAGTGAGAAAAATGGTTCTCCCCCGAGGTGTTATGGGAATTACACAACAAAGTTTTGGTTGGTGGATTGCTGGGATATAGATGACCTATAAAATAGAAGCTCAAAGTGAGTAACATTGGTATAACTAACGCTACAAGAAAATAAGAATAAAAAAGATACATGTCACTCACCTGCTCACAATTACGCGATAAAACTAAATTGTCATACCTCCCTGTGTGATGCACACTAGAGTCCACCATGTAGAGGCCATCCTCATGTCGTCTAGACACATTTGCAAACCACTTGCACTCGAAGATGAAGGTATGAAAGGTTCTAAAATAAACTTTAGTATCATTTCAATAGTTCCGTAGTACCTGGCTTCATCACCATCTGTGTCAAACTTGCCTTTGATGGCACAATCCATGGTGGTTCTACGCTCGTCAATGTGGCGCGTACAAAAGTGACGACCCTTTAACCACATAGAGTTAAAGGAAAGGTACTACAAAATAGAAAATATATCAATTTATCAAATACATATTAAAGATAATTTCAAGAAATAGCGTTACAATATGGTTTAGGTATATGAGTACTCTACCTTTGGTATGCAGCCTCGTGTATAGTCCCATTCTTTGCAGGTGATTTCTTCTTTGCGCGCTTTTGCCTCGGTCATTCTCTCATGAATCCACTCTACACTAATGAGACATGGGAAACATGCAAGGTGTCTAGGCACTGGGGGTGCCCTCCTTCCTCCATGTGCTTTTTTTTATGCTTCCCTCTCTTGCAAACGCCTTGCCTTTTCCACTGTCCACAAGTCCACCCACTTGGTCATAATCTTTGCATTGACCACTCGGGATAGATTCATATCCATGTTAAGTAGTTTCCCCTTTCCACTTGGCAAGGGTGAAGTCATCCTTGCACCTTCCTCATCTGACCACATGCGAGGCATTAAGGGATCAACTTGTGTCAAATACTGTGATATGTAAACAAATGCCTCTTGAATGATCCATACATGCCTCTGGTTGAGACCGTAGCCACACAAAATCTTTGAGAGTCTTTAGAAACCTCTCTAAGAAGAACATCCATCATGCGTGCACTACTCCACAAATAGTGATCTCCTCCACCACGTGAATCAAAAGGTGAATTTGACTAAGAAGGACCAATCGAGGAAATGCATCTTAAATGGCACACACAGTTTCTGTTGCAAGTGTTTGAGCAGCAGGGATAGCATCTGTTTTGATTTCCTTGGAGCTCACAAATCTGCAAGAAAACACACAAGGACATACTAAGTGCCTGTTGAAATTATTGTGTACATAAAAAAGGTGTAGTTGAGTGGAGTCTTGTGGTGTACCTTACTAGCTCTCCTAGTTTGAAAATAGCATCCCTGACTTTCTTGTCCCGACATATACACATACTCACCCAAAGAATGAAATACAATGTAAATCATGGGAAGGGAAAGTGAGTGATAGTCATACACACAAACTATAGATAGAATAGGGAGTATGAAGATTACCTGAAGCATCTTGTGCCAATCATGGGACTTCAATCCATACAATTGAACTCATCCACCCTTCTTTGCTTTTGTGAAAGCTCCCTTTAGCAACCTCATGTATCCTGTTGGTGAATAGAGGCAACGGTACCCTTCACCTTGTCTAGTTCTTCTTTGGCTAGCATCCATGGTGCTTTAGGAAGCACAATCTTTCCATTTGGGGTACGACATGAAGTAGCAGAGGTGGGGAGACGTTTTAAAAGCCTCAAATCCTCCCTCGCACCTAAAGAGTCCTTCTTGCCAATAATGTGGTCCCATAGTGTTTGGGCTACATTCTTGAATATGTGCATGGGATCCAAGAGGTGTTTCATTTTTAAGTCCTTCAAATATGGAAGCCTTAAAAATAGGAAATACCTTCACATACCTTTTGGTGGAGGACACGGAGCCGGATTGTTGTTGTGGTGTTCTTCCCAAATGGTTGCTCAATTTGCCATCGTGAGCTTTAGAGGGGTCTTCCCATTTGTTGAAGCCTTGTGCTTGTTATGCCCTTTGGGTAAGAAATGATGGTTGTTTGGATAGATTACCTTGCACAAGGAATCGGGCCTCTCTGTCACCAACGATGTCCTGCAAGTAGGACATGCATTGTGCCCCGAACCCTGCATACATATCATTTGGTTAGAGAGATGAGTGAACTAAAGGAAGAGATGGAAAGAGGAAGACAGAGATAGAGGAAAGGGGGTTACCAAAAATCTCTCCAAGCTTAGGATAGTCGTGTATAGTCCACATAAGGATTCCCTTCATAATGGCCTCCCTCCACCCTCTGCAAGTGAGACATCGACAACAGGAATGCCTCTCCATAACTCCTAGATGAGGGGCTCGAGGTAGACGTCAATATTTGACACTTTGTACTTCCCTGGCACAAGCAAGGAAATAAGTATATTGTCCTTCTTGGTTGTCTCTCATGGTGGAAATTGTAGTTGACGATCACCACAGGCCAAGTGCTCCATGAAGTAGACTTAGTGCCGAAGGGGTTGACACCATCACTTGCTAACCCAAGCCTCAGGTGTCGAGGCTCTACTTTTAAACATGTCTTGGATGAGACAAATTAATGGAAAATGTCTCAATACCTTGGGCGGTAGGTGCACCCCACTCACTCTTGTCTTGTATCATGTCTCCTCGCACACGAGACATGAGGTAGCATGTGCATGCTCATTATGGTATAGCATGCAATCATTGATGCATGCATGGATGCCCTCATACTCCATTCCAAGTGTAGTGACATATGATCTAGCTCGTCAATGATCTGGAGGCATGTGGTGATCTTCTGACACCATTTTGCCCATCAAACTACAACAAACATGAGTATTATTATAATTGCTAGAAGATAGCACCATAAAGCGACTGGAGAGTATATAAAAGCCACATTCCATACTTACAGAAGGAGTGCATTGACACTTGCATTACTCCAACCGAATTTTGCTTGCAAGTTGAGGACTTCCAACGATGCTCAAAGCACCGAGTACCGTGCACCGTCATAAAGAGGTGT